>NC_135809.1:138977043-139327876 GCF_964213995.1 Mustelus asterias | reverse complement strand
GCCCCTTAGTGTCCCGGGATGCATAGGTTAGAGGGTAAATATGTAGGGAGATGTGGATAGGGCCTGGGTGGGATTGTGGTTGGTGCAGACTCGATGGGCCGAATGGCCTCTTTCTGCACTGTAGGATTCTATGATCTATGATTTCTTTTTGGTCAAAGAACAACATTGCCGAGGCAAGCACTATTTGTTCTGCAGCTCCACAGCACGTTTTTTCTGGATGTTGGAAGTTTGTAAATGAAATAACTTTGTTGCATTTCTTTCCATTTCTTAGTAGACATCACAGATAAATATTACCACAGCCATAGAGTAGAATCATAGAGTCCCTACAGTGCAGAAGGAGGCCATTTGGTCCATCGAATCTGCACCGAACATAATCCCACCCAGGCCCTATCCCTGTAACCCCATGTTTGGTTTGATTTGATTTATTATTGTCACATGTATTAGCATGCAGTGAAACGTATTATTTCTTGCGCGCTATACAGACAAAGCATACCGTTCATAGAGAAGGAAATGAGAGAGTGCAGAATGTAGTGTTACAGTCATAGCTAGGGTGTAGAGAAAGATCAACTTAATGCAAGGTAGGTCCATTCAAAAGTCTGACAGCAGCAGGGAAGAAGCTGTTCTTGAGTCGGTTGGTACATGACGTCAGACTTTTGTATCTTTTTCTCGACAGAAGAAGGTGGAAGAGAGAATGTCCGGGGTGCATGGGGCCCTTAATTATGCTGGCTGCTTTGCCGAAGCAGGAAGTGTAGACAGAATCAATGGATGGGAGGCTGGTTTGCCTGATGGATTGGGCTACATTCACGACCCTTTGTAGTTTATTTTAGTCTTGGGCAGAGCAGGAGCCATACCAAGCTGTGATACAACCAGAAAGAATGCTTTCTATGGCGCATCTGTAAAAGTTGGTGAGAATTGTAGCTGACATGACAAATTTCCTTAGTCATCTGAGAAAGTAGAGGCATTGGTGGGCTTTCTTAACTATAGTGTTGGCATGGGGGGACCAGGACAGGTTGTTGGTGATCTGGACACCTAAAAACCTGAAGCTCTTGACTCTTTCTACTTCGTCCCTGTTGATGTAGACGCGGGCATGTTCTCTGCGCTTCCTGAAGTTGATGACAATCTCCTTCGTTTTGTTGACATTGAGGGAGAGATTATGGTCACCGCACCAGTTCAACAGATTCTCCATCTCATTCCTGTACTCTGTCTTGTCATTGAGATCTGACCCACTACGGTGGTGTTGTCAGCAAATTTGAAAATCAAATTGGAGGGGAATTTGGCCACACAGTCATAGGTGTATAAGGAGTATAGTAGGGGGCTGAGAACACAACCTTGGAGGGCACCAGTGTTGAGGATGATCGTGGAGGTGATGTTGTTGTCTATCCTTGCTGATTGTGGTCTGTGAGTTAGGAAGTTCAGGATCCAGTCGCAGAGGGAGGAGCCGAGGTCCAGGCCATGGAGTTTGGAGATGAGTTTCATGGGAATAATGGTATTGAAAGCTGAGCTGTAGTCAATAAATAGGTGTCTTTGTTATCTAGGTGCTCCAGGGTTGAGTGCAAGGCCAAGGAGATGGCGTCTGCTGTAGAGCTTTTGCGGCGGTAGGCAAACTGTAGTGGATCCAGGCAGTCCGGGAGGCTGGAATTGATTCATGCCGTGACTAACCTTTCGAAGCACTTCATAATGATGGATGTCAGAGCCACCGGCCGATAGTCATTAAGGCACGCTGCTTGGTTTTTCTTAGGTACTGGGATGATGGTCGTCTTCTTGAAGCAGGTAGGGACCTCAGATTGTTATAAAGAGAGGTTGAAGATGTCTGTGAATACCTCCGCCAGCTGATCTGCGCAGGATCTGAGTGCTTGTCCGGGTAACCCATCCGGGCCAGTTGCTTTCTGTGGGTTTGACCTTCGAGAAAGCTGCTTTGACATCTGCATGGTGACCCCAGATACAGGTTCATCCAGCACTTCCAGGGTGGAGGGCATGCTGTCGCTGACCTCTTACTCAAAACAGGTATAGAATGCATTGAGCTCGTCAGGGAGGGGTGCGTTGGAGCAGGCGATTTTACATGCCTGCATCTTGTAGCCTGTTACGTCTTGCAGACCTTGCCATAGTCGGCGGGGGTTGGTGTGGCTCGCCTGGGACTCTAGCTTGGTCCGGATTGTCATTTGGTATCTTTGATGGATCTCCTTAGATCATATCTGGCTTTCTTGTGTAGGTCAGTGTCGCCTGACTTGAACGCCTCAGACCTAGACTTCAGCAAGCAGTGGATATCCCTGTTCATCCATGGTTTCCAGTTGGGAAACATGTGGATTTGCTTCTTTGACAGTCTTCTGCACACTTACTAATAAAGTCAGTTACTGTAGTGGCGTACTCGTTCAGGCTGGTCGCAGAGTTTTTAAATACTGACCAGTCCACTGACTCCAAGCAGTCCCGTTGGAGATGTATTTACCCTGCTAATCCCCCTGACGCACACATCTTTGGACTGTGGGAGGAAACTGGAGTACCCGGAGGAAACCCATGCAGACATGGGGAGAATGTGTAAAATCCACACAGTCACCCGAGGCCAGAATTGAACTCGAGTCCCTGGCGATGAGCAGCAGTGCCAGTCACACTGAGGGAAACCATAAACAATAAAAAGTGAAATTTTCTAATCCTAATACTTTGGTCAAATGTCAACTTCACAAGATTATCTGTGATCAGACGGTTTACCACCTTCAGAATTGTTGAGGCAAACTCTCTCATCAGGCCTCGCACTGAGTTCAGTGGAGAGGGGAAGAGAATACTTTTCTGAGTTGCTGATGTTGCCTAGTGGGAAAATTTGAAGAAATGTGGCTACTTCAAGTTGTATATGCAAGGAAATAAATTAATATGAATTAATATACAAAGATACAAAGAACAATACAGCACAGGAACAGGCCCTTCGGCCCTCCAAGCCCGTGCCGCTCCCTGGTCCAAACTAGACCATTCTTTTGTATCCCTCCATTCCCACTCCGTTCATGTGGCTGTCTAGATAAGTCTTAAACGTTCCCAGTGTGTCCGCCTCCACCACCTTGCCCGGCAGCGCATTCCAGGCCCCCACCACCCTCTGTGTAAAATACGTCCTTCTGATATCCATGTTAAACCTTCCCCCCCCCCCCCCCCCCCCCCCCCCACCTTGAACCTATGACCCCTCGTGAACGTCACCACCGACCTGGGAAAAAGCTTCACCCTATCTATGCCTTTCATAATTTTATACACCTCTATTTGTTCACCCCGCATCCTCCGTCTTTCCAGTGAGAACAACCCCAGTTTACCCAATCTCTCCTCATAACTAAGCCCTTCCATACCAGGCAGCATCCTGGTAAACCTCCTCTGCACTCTCTCGAAAGCCTCCACGTGCTTCTGGTATATATATGGCTAATAGAAATGGAACCCTTTTCTAAAAATGAATTTGGATGTGAGGGTGGAAAGATATTATCCTTTTTGACCTGCAGATACAGTTGGCAATCTGACTCTGGTGTTTTACAATTTCAGTTGACGGGAAGGTCTCGAAATGGAACCCTGGCTCAAAAGACCACGGGCAGGATTTTATGGCCTTGCTTGTCCCGAAACCGTAAAATCCTGCCCGAAGTCAAAGGACCTTGCCATGCTTTGCCCCTCTCCCGCTCCAATTCCCGTGTTGGGCGAGCTGGGAAAATTCCGGCCCATAACGTTCACTATTTTTTAGAAAGCGTTGAGGAACAAAGTCACAGGACTCCCAATTTGTTTTTTCTTGTTGTTAAAATCTTTCATTGAACGGGAAATGTTTACAATACTCCTTTACTCCCACGTCACTAATGTACACAGATTTCAAGGATAACATAGGTTACACAATATATCTGATGCTATAATGTTCTCAGTAAACACAGTTCCTGTAACCTAACAGGCAACGTCTGACCATGTGACCTCCTGTGACAGATGTCCCTCAATTGCTCTTCTGTGGATTTCTCCTCAAATTTCCCCCAGATAATTATCTCACGAGTTGTATCCAAACTCCACTCTCAAAAAGATGTGCTTTAAAATCTTCTTGCAAACAATGCTTTTCCTCTGCTGTTTTGATCAAGGATCCACCACCTGTGTTTCCAACTCTCCTTTCCAGCAAGACTTTCAACTGTTTTACCAAGGACCCACCTCCAGGTTTTCCGACTCTCCTTTTAGAATTTCTTTGTCATGAATAGCCACATTTATCCAAATTTCCACACCAAATTCTCAGGTACTCTGTCCCCCCAAAAATTGTATTGTTGCAAGGATTAGAAATAAGAACACAAAACCTGATGATTGCTTCAGATTTGTGGCCTTCTCTAGCCAACATCATCAGCTCTGCTCGTCCCAAGTTGACTTTAACTTCAACAAACAGTATCCTGTTCCAGTTCCAGCCTCTCTTTGTTTCTTTTTACTTCAATTTTCCTGGAAACGTCTCTTGTTTTTAGATCTTTACTATCCTTTAGCTTTGCTGAATTTGCTCTCTTGTCTATTGTTCCATGATATAGTTTTCCTTCCAGCAGAGATGAGAGGTTTTCACTCTCAAGCTTCCTAACTCCAACTGCTTTTTGAGATCAGTTAAACACACTCAGAAAGATGTTCTTGAACGTGGCCTCTGCTTGCTGAGCCACAGCTCATTCTTTCTCCAACCTGCATTTACTTTTTCTGACATAAGCTCTCTCAATGGAGACACTGTTTGAACTGAAACCAGCCCCCCACTCCTCCCCATACATGCAAAAACCTTTGTCTAACATGACTCTAAGTAGAGTCTTGCCCTTTCCTGCACAAAAACACTCAATTAAACCCACATAAATCTATACCTTATTTTTAACATCTATCAATACAAATATAGATCACTTAAAACTGCCTCCTTCCCTGACATGCTAATCTGACATGCCTGTATTCATCGGTCAGCTAAAACTTGAACATACTAATAGTGTTTTCCCAAAGGGCGCTGTATCTCTTGTATGGTTTCCAGTTAACTGCTGTGGTATGCTGAAGTTCAATGAATATTGGTGTTATGGAAGATGCTACAAACTTTACCTTTGTTAAGGATTTTTCCAATAAACTGACACTGGAAATATTAGTCATTTTTTCCCCTTTGTCCTTGTCAGGTGGCCCTTGAGGGAGAGATCTCTCGTCAGTCTGTAATGAACAGCCTGTCCCGTGGGAAGAAAGCATTTGGAGATCTCATTCCCTGGACTGTGTCAGAGCAGGTAGGCTGGAGGACACGATGTATCTGTCATGCTTGACTATTCCATTTGACAGGCTGAGGGTGACTTGATGTGAACCTTCCACATACTTTGATGTCATGGATAACTATTGGTAGGGACATCAGAATATTAAGAGCTTAAGGAATATAAGAAGGGCAGAAATACTGGATACAATACACTCAGCCCTCTCATCTAATTAATTGACAGTTTTTCACATATGTCTTAGCACAGTTCTTTGTGGAATTCCACTAACTATAGCCCAACTATGCCTCCGTCAAGCTAATTCTATTATTCTGCATTCATAAACAGACACTTTTCACTAGGGACTAGATATAGTAATTGGGACCCTTCCCTTTTTCCCCTCCCTTCCCTTTTCCCCTCCCTTCCCCTTTCCCCTCCCTTCCCCTTTTCCCCTCCCCCTTTTCCCCTCCCCCTTTTCCCCTCCCTTCCCCTTTTCCCCTCCCTTCCCCTTTTCCCCTCCCTTCCCCTTTTCCCCTCCCTTCCCCTTTTCCCCTCCCTTCCCCTTTTCCCCTCCCTTCCCCTTTTCCCCTCCCTTCCCCTTTTCCCCTCCCTTCCCCTTTTCCCCTCCCTTCCCCTTTTCCCCTCCCTTCCCCTTTTCCCCTCCCTTCCCCTTTTCCCCTCCCTTCCCCTTTTCCCCTCCCTTCCCCTTTTCCCCTCCCTTCCCCTTTCCCCTCCCTTCCCCTTTTCCCCTCCCTTCCCCTTTTCCCCTCCCTTCCCCTTTTCCCCTCCCTTCCCCTTTTCCCCTCCCTTCCCCTTTTCCCCTCCCTTCCCCTTTTCCCCTCCCTTCCCCTTTTCCCCTCCCTTCCCCTTTTCCCCTCCCTTTGCAGTTACTTCACCCCCTCACCTACCTTCACCTTACCTTTCTTGGCTGAAATCAGACACATCATTACAGACTCGGAATTAAACCTGGACCTTGTCTGTTCAGTAGCACAGTATGATCACTGGGGAACTTGCTTTGACGTCAACTAGATATTGTGCTGTACAAGATGGAGGAAATTTTAACTGCATTTAACTAAATCATCTCACTGCAACTTCCAAGCCAATAAAAGTAAGGGATGAATCTTCAGATTATTAAATTAAATTAACATTTAAGAAAAACTTGGACGGGTTCATGGATGACAGGGGTGTGGAGGGATATGGTCCAAGTGCAGGTCAGTGGGACTAGGCATAAAATGGTTCGGCACAGACCAGAAGGGCCAAAAGGCCTGTTTCTGAGCTGTAATTTTCTATGGTTCTAAGTGTTGTTAACTAAACAATATTTATTTTATTATAGTTTCAGGATGCTGACTTTGGAAGCTTGTCTGGAGGACGCATTGTCCGAATTGCTGTGCACCCAGATTACCATGGGGTAAAAGATCTTTTTCTTTAAAAGAAGAATATTAAAATGTCTCCAAAACACCATGCCTACATGTCATAGTGTACGCTTGTCTGTGTAGTTTATATCATGTAATTTATTGCTATTATAAATAAATACGTGTTTGTACCTTCATTGCACACCGTAGGTTGATATATTCATATTCTTGTAGATCCCCAGGATAGTGTTTTGCTTCTGTGTCCATTAAAAAGAGCAGAGATTGGCCTATTTTTCAATAGTAACAATGACCAAATTGTGGAATGTTAAATTTTTATGTTATGATTTTTAAAAATTCACTCTTTTACATTGTAATTTTTATGGTATTTGAACTTCCACCGTAATGCCATGTGTATGTCCCAATCATTTGTTTCACTGTAAAAATTAAAAGTGAAAGTGATTCAGTGATTTTTCATTCTGGTTTGCTGTCTGTGAGGATGCTACAATGTGATTGGCTGCTTACCCTATGTGATGACATCAGTGTTGCTGGATGCTTGGGAATCCCCTTGACGACACCAGAAACAAGCATTCATTGGGGAAATTCACAACCCAGAGATCGCTAGATCTTTGTGGCTAAAGAACAAAGAACAGTACAGCACAGGAAACAGGCCCTTCGGCCCTCCAAGCCTGTGCCGCTCATTGGTCCAACTAGACCATTTGTTTGTATCCCTCCATTCCCAGATTGCTCATGTGACTATCCAGGTAAGTCTTAAACAATGCCAGTGTGTCTGCCTCCACCACCCTACTTGGCAGCGCATTCCAGGCCCCCACCACCCTCTGTGTAAAAAACGTCCCTCTGATATCTGAGTTATACCTCGCCCCTCTCATCTTGAGTTCACTGGTTCAGCAGTGAATCTAACTTGGTTCACTGCTGAACTCAAAGGCCATTTTTAACTGCTTTCCTCCTGTCAGTAAAGGCTATATTTATACTTATCCCACAGTCGACAATACGTATGAACCACTCTCAATCATAATATATAAACAGTAAGTGTTGGAAAAGTATCTCAGTATCTATGGAGAGCGAAACAGTTTTAAGTCCAATGTAACTCCTTTGCAGAATGGAGTTTTTCCAGCACTTTGTTTTTATTTCAGATCTCCAGCATCCACAGTATTTTGCTTTTATTTTACTGATGTTTAATTATGTTGCTGATGATATAATTAACCCCATACATCTATAAGAGCACATCCTCCACATGAACCAGTGAGAGGAAATTTATATTTATATTAGAGAATTATGCTTCCAAGAATTGTGTTGCGTCTATGCAAGCTTAATTAAATTAAAGCTTCCAGCAGCCTTGAAAAGGGAGAGCTGAAAAGTCAATTAAAATCAGTGTGAGAGGAAAGGATGCAGGCAGATCATTCCCTTGAGGGTTTAAAGCTTCTAAGTGCTAATTCCAAAATTTCATGCATCAAAATGTAAGTATTGTTTGCAATAATCCATTAAAGTCTTTGTCGTTTCTTTCTCTTTGTTCCTTTGGCTAGATGGGATATGGGAGCCGAGCTGTAGACTTGCTGCAGATGTACTATGAAGGGAAATTTCCATGTCTTGAGGAGCAAGAGAGCCATAAATCCACTGAGATAACCACTGTCAGCAGTGAGGTATGCAGCATTGTTAAAGCCAGCTGTCTGATGAAATGTCAATGAGCTCTCCCAATAGATTTGTTTAGGATAGTGTGTGGCATTTTAGCTTCAGTAATCTCACCAAAGTGGTTTGTAATCCACAGGCGTGTGCGGTAGCCTGTTCTGCCGTGAATTGTTGCAAACGTATTTAATTTATTGTCTGGATCAGAAAGATGTGCTCCCAGGGGTTTTTATGCCATTAATGCTGGTGTTTTTTTTAATGTAAGAGTTTAAATGTATCTGTATCCCCGCCCATAGGGAAGAACTTTCCAAACTTGCGGTTTTCTTTTGAATGTGTCAATTCTTTCAAGCTGGGCAAAAAGAAATAGCTCTCCCACCTTGCATGGTTTAATTTAGCCTATTCATAGAAATCATAGAAACCCTACAGTACAGAAAGAGGCCATTTGGCCCATCGAATCTGCACCGACCACAATCCCACCCAGGCCCTACCCCCATATCCCTACATATTTACCCACTAATCCCTCCAACCTACTCATCTCAGGACGCTAAGGGCAATTTTTAGCATGGCCAGTCAACCTAACCCGCACATCTTTGGACTGTGGGAGGAAACCGGAGCACCCGGAGGAAACCCACGCAGACACGAGGAGAATGTGCAAACTCCACACAGACAGTGACCCAAGCCAGGAATCGACCCTTGGTCCCTGGAGCTGTGAAGCAGCAGTGCTAACCACTGTGCTACCGTGCCACCCTGAAAATAAATATTTCATATTTATTTCACTGAATATTAATGCGGAGTAATCCAGTTTAGCCAGGATTGGTGCAAGAATATTTGACATCCTAAACAAACCTGGTGTCTACCGCCCACCCCACCCACAATTTCACAATCTGTTGAAGTTATTGTTTACATGCTTCTTATTGCTTTAACAAACAGAGACACACAAAGTTTCTTCAGTAAAAACAGAACATGCTGTGCAATTAAATACTATAATATTCTCCAGAATGATTTTATGAAGCGAATTCACATAATAAAGGGAATAATTTACCAGCAAAGCAATGGACAGGACACAGGGAATATTGATGAAAAAACTGTTAAACTTCATTTGAATTTCAATTTGAAATATGTTCATTTATGTGTTTATAGAATCAGATTTTTAGCCACTTTTATATTGTGCAAACACTCTCAGCTGGCAGTATTAACAAACTGTAAAAATGGTTAAATGAAACTTATGTGAATATTGCCTTTGGTCTCACTTGTAAACCAAATATCTTACTAATATTATCAAAACAGAGCAGAAGCTAAAATCTAAATATTAATGATAGTAATGGCAAAATTTCCTGAACTGAGTTCAAAGTGAAAAATCAAATGGCAGCATAATGTAGGTGCTCAGTGGTTGGTCCATTGGAGAGTTGCCTCAACATTAATAAGCAGGTCCACCCCAAGAACAAGTACCTGGTGGCCCTCACCTGGATGAGTACTTCCTGTGGGTGCCGATTACAAGAGTGAGCAGGCAAACCGGAGAAACACAACAAGGATAAGGATCCTGAGGAGTGGAGGAAAGGAGTCGAGAGTGGGACAACAAAGTTCTTGCTTCTGCCACCACCATTGTCAGCCTGGCACGGGGAGAAGAGAAGCTGAAAGTCCCCAAGGACTGGCCAGAGTTGTCAATGAACACCGGAGAGAAAGAGATGCTTTTCCAAGCACACATACTGACTGTCTCCCTCACATTTGCTCGTACAATCACGGGTTCCCTCTCTGCTGCTTCAGATACAGAATATTTGATTGGGGGAGCAGCAGTTATGGCCCACTCCAATAGGTTAAATTTGCTTGCTGACTTATTGTGATTGGAAGCCGGCCGAAAGCTGGTTTCTGCATCAGTAAAATGTCCTGATGGTAGGACTGCATTGGAGAGCTGATCAGACCAAGATCCCCATCATCTTACCAGCTTCTCCCTTCACTGTGATCCTGTCTCCTGGGATCCAATTACATTCTCCCTGTTCACTGATCATCTGAGTATTTCCAATATTTTCTGCCCTGTTTTTCAACATTTCAGTATTTTGCTTTTGTATGGAATTCCTTGTTCCCTTGCAAATAAAAACCTCATGGGAAAAGTGGTTCAAATCTTGCTCCTTTGAAGGTGTTAGTATATTAAAGGAAGAAACTTATATTATTGCTAAAGGAATAGCAATCTGAGAATTGGGAGGGTTTTCAAATTCAGCAAAGGATAATGTCTTAGGCCCAGCCATCTTCAGCTGTTTCATCAATGACCTTCCTTCAATCGTAAGGTCAGAAGTGGGGATGTTCGCTGATGATTGCACAATGTTCAGCACCATTCACAACTCCTCAGATACTGAAGCAGTCCATGTCAAAACGCAGCAAGATCTGGCCAATATCCAGGCTTGGGCTGGCGAGTGACAAATAACATTTGTGTCACACAGGTACCAGCAATGACCATCTCCAACAAGAGAATCTAACCAACGCCCCTTTGGTATTCAATAGAATTGCCATAATTGAATTCCCCACTATCAACATCCTGGGGTGCTACTAATGATGTGGAGATGCCGGCATTGGACTGGGGTAAGCACAGTAAGAAGTCTCACAACACCAGGTTAAAGTCCAACAGGTTTATTTGGTAGCAAATACCATAAGCTTTCAGAGCACAGCTCCTTCGTCAAATGGAGTGGATATCTGTTCTCCAACAGTGCACAGACACAGAAATCAAGTTACAGAATACTAATTAGAATGCAAATCTCTACAGCCAGCCAGGTCTTAAAGGTACAGATAATGTGGGTGGAGGGAGCATTCAACACAGGTTAAAGAGATGTGTATTGCCTCCAGACAGAACAGCTAGTGAGATTCTACAAGCCCAGGAGGCAAGCTGTGGGGGTTACTGATAATGTGACATAAATCCAACATCCCGGTTTAGGCCGTCCTCATGTGTGCGGAACTTGGCTATCAGTTTCTGCTCAGCGACTCTGCGCTGTCGTGTGTCGTGAAGGCCGCCTTGGAGAACGCTTACCTGAAGATCCAAGGCTGAATGCCCGTGACTGCTGAAGTGCTCCCCCACAGGAAGAGAACAGTTTTGCCTGGTAATTGTCGAGCGGTGTTCATTCATCCGTTGTCGTAGCGTCTGCATGGTTTCCCCAATGTACCATGCCTCGGGACATCCTTTCCTGCAGCGTATCAGGTGGACAACGTTGGCCGAGTTGCAAGAGTAGGTACCGTGTACCTGGTAGATGGTGTTCTCATGTGAGATGATGGCATCCATGTCGATGATCCGGCACGTCTTGCAGAGGTTGCTGTGGCAGGGTTGTGTGGTGTCGTGGTCACTGTTCTCCTGAAGGCTGGGTAGTTTGCTGCGGACAATGGTCTGTTTGAGGTTGCGTGGTTGTTTGAAGACAAGAAGTGGGGGTGTGGGGATGGCTTTGGCGAGATGTTCATCTTCATCAATGACATGTTGAAGGCTCCAGAGGAGATGCCGTAGCTTCTCCACTCCGGGGAAGTACTGGACGACGAAGGGTACTCTGTCCACCGTGTCCCGTGTCCCACACCCCCACTTCTTGTCTTCAAACAACCACGCAACCTCAAACAGACCATTGTCCGCAGCAAACTACCCAGCCTTCAGGAGAACAGTGACCACGACACCACACAACCCTGCCACAGCAACCTCTGCAAGACGTGCCGGATCATCGACACGGATGCCATCATCTCACGTGAGAATACCATCTACCAGGTACACGGTACCTACTCTTGCAACTCGGCCAACGTTGTCTACCTGATACGCTGCAGGAAAGGATGTCCCGAGGCATGGTACATTGGGGAAACCATGCAGATGCTATGACAACGGATGAATGAACACCGCTCGACAATCACCAGGCAAAACTGTTCTCTTCCTGTGGGGGAGCACTTCAGCAGTCACGGGCATTCAGCCTTGGATCTTCAGGTAAGCGTTCTCCAAGGCGGCCTTCAGGACACACGACAGCGCAGAGTCGCTGAGCAGAAACTGATAGCCAAGTTCCGCACACATGAGGACGGCCTAAACCGGGATGTTGGATTTATGTCACATTATCAGTAACCCCCACAGCTTGCCTCCTGGGCTTGTAGAATCTCACTACCTGTTCTGTCTGGAGGCAATACACATCTCTTTAACCTGTGTTGAATGCTCCCTCCACCCACATTATCTGTACCTTTAAGACCTGGCTGGCTGTAGAGATTTACATTCTAATTAGTATTCTGTAACTTGATTTCTGTGTCTGTGCATTGTTGGAGAACAGATTTCCACTCCATCTGACGAAGGAGCTGTGCTCCGAAAGCTTATGGTATTTGCTACCAAATAAACCTGTTGGACTTTAACCTGGTGTTGTGAGACTTCTTACTGTGCTACTAATGACCAGAAACTGAACTGGACCCAGCCATAGAAATACTGTGGCCACCAGAACAGGTTAGAGGCTGGGAATCCTGCGGCAGGTAACTCACCTCCTGACTCTCCAAAACCTGACAACCATTTACAGAGCACAAATCAGGAGTGTGATAGAATGCCCTCAATTTGCCTGGATGGGTGCAGCACCAACAACATTAAAGAAGCTTAACACCATCCAGAACAAAGCAGCCCACTTGATTGGCACCACATCCACAAGCATCCACTCCCTCCACCACCAACAAACTGTAACAGCCATGTGTGCCATCTACAAGATGCACAGCAGGAACTTACCAAGGCTCCTTGGACAGAATCTCCCAAACCCATGGCCTCTAGCATCCAGAGGTACCAGGGCACAGATACATGGGAACACCACCACTTACAAATTCCTCTCCAAGCCACTCACTATCCTTACTTGAACTATATTGCCATTCCGTCACTGTTGCTGGGTCAAAATCCTGGAACTCCCTCCCTAACAGTACTGTGGGTGTACCTACACCTCAGGGACAGAAGACAGCTCACCACCCCCTCCTCAAGGGCCATTAGGGGTGGGCTATTATTGCTGGCCCAGCCAGTGAAGCCCACATCCCCTGAATGAATTAAGGGGAAAAATAATTTTCCACCATTGGAACTCTCTGCTGGAATGTGCATTTTTTCTTAAAGCTCGACAGCCATCGGGATTCATTGGAAATGTCGTTTTGTAAAAGAGCCTAAAGGATAAATTGGCATCATTGATATTGTTGTAAAACCATTCCTTCACTCAGGCTATAAGTTTACTGGAGGAGATGGTGTGTCCACGGAAGGATTTGCCGCCATTACTGCTGAAACTTAACGAGCGGCCAACAGAGAAGCTTGATTACCTGGGTGTATCATATGGACTTACCCCACAGCTGCTAAAGTAAGTTACAATGTGGAGATGCCGGCGTTGGACTGGGGTAAACACAGTAAGAGTTTTAACAACACCATCTGACGAAGGTGCAGGGCTCCGAAAGCTAATGGCATTTGCTACCAAATAAACCTGTTGGACTTTAACCTGGTGTTGTTAAAACTCTTACAAAGTTACAGCCACTGTTCAACAGGACAAACAATTGTAAATATTTAAGGCTACTCACATGCTGGTCGAGTTAGCATATTACATTTAAGTTTCTTTATTGAAAAGTATCTTTTGATGATGATGGAATTGATTTTTTTAAAGAATCTAAGTAACATTTCCCACTTGCCCTTTTATTCATTTAAGAGTTACATGTTTTTCCCAAAATAAGTTACATGGATATTGATTTTTTTACAAGTTTACCTGAATTTCATTTTGAACAAAGGACAATACAGCACAGGAACAGGCCCTTCGGCCCTCCAAGCCCGTGCCGCTCCCTGGTCCAAACTAGACCATTCTTTTGGATCCCTCCATTCCCACTCCGTTCACGGTAGCACAGTGGTTAGCACTGCTGCTTCACAGCTCCAGGGTCCTGGGTTCGATTCCCGGCTCGGGTCACTGTCTGTGTGGAGTTTGCACATTCTCCTCGTGTCTGCGTGGGTTTCCTCCGGGTGCTCCGGTTTCCTCCCACAGTCCAAAGATGTGCGGGTTAGGTTGATTGGCCAGGTTAAAAATTGCCCCTGAGAGTCCTGAGATGCATAGGTTAGCGGGTAAATATGTGGGGGTAGGGCCTGGTTGGGATTGTGGTCGGTGCAGACTCGATGGGCCGAATGGCCCCCTTCTGCACTGTAGGGTTTCTTCTTCTTCTTCTTCTTCTTCTTCTATGGGGCTATCTAGATAAGTCTTAAATGTTCCCAGTGTGTCCGCCTCCACCACCTTGCCTGGCAGCGCATTCCAGGCCCCCACCACCCTCTGCGTAAAATATGTCCTTCTGATATCTGTGTTAAACTTCCCCCCCCCTCCCCTCCCTTCACCTTGAACCTATGACCCCTCGTGAACGTCACCACCGACCTGGGGAAAAGTTTCCCACCGTTCACCCTATCTATGCCTTTCATAATTTTATACACCTCTATTAAGTCTCCCCTCATCCTCCGTCTTTCCAGGGAGAACAACCCCAGTTTACCCAATCTCTCCTCATAACTAAGCCCCTCCATACCAGGCAACATCCTGGTAAACCTCCTCTGTACTCTCTCCAAAGTCTCTACGTCCTTCTGGTAGTGTGGTGACCAGAAATGGACGCAGTATTCCAAATGCGGCCAAACCAACGTTCTATACATCTGCAACATCAGACCCCAACTTTTATACTCTATGCCCCGTCCTATAAAGGGAAGCATGCCATATGCCTTCTTCACCACCTTCTCCACCTGTGACGTCACCTTCAAGGATCTGTGGATTTGCACACCCAGGTCCCTCTGCGTATCTACACCCTTTATGGTTCTGCCATTTATCGTGTAGCTCCTCCCTACATTAGTTCTACCAAAATGCATCACTTCGCATTTATCAGGACTGAACTCCATCTGCCATTTCTTTGCCCAAATTTCCAGCCTATCTATATCCTTCTGTAGCTTCTGACAATGCTCCTCACTATCTGCAAGTCCTGCCAATTTTGTGTCGTCCGCAAACTTACTGATCACCCCAGTTACACCTTCTTCCAGATCGTTTATATAAATCACAAACAGCAGAGGTCCCAATACAGAGCCCTGTGGAACACCACTAGTCACAGGCCTCCAGCCGGAAAAAGACCCTTCCACTACCACCCTCTGTCTTCTGTGACCAAGCCAGTTCTCCACCCATCTAGCCACCTCCCCCTTTATCCCATGAGATCCAACCTTTTTCACCAGCCTACCATGAGGGACTTTGTCAAACGCTTTACTGAAGTCCATGTAGACGACATCCACGGCCCTTCCCTCGTCAACCATTCTAGTCACTTCTTCAAAAAACTCCACCAGGTTAGTGAGGCATGACCTCCCTCTCACAAAACCATGCTGACTATCGTTAATGAGTTTATTCCTTTCTAAATGCGCATACATCCTATCTCTAAGAATCTTCTCCAATAACTTCCCCACCACGGACGTCAAGCTCACCGGTTTATAATTACCCAGGTTATCCTTCCTACCCTTCTTAAATAATGGGACCACATTAGCTATCCTCCAATCCTCTGGGACCTCACCTGCGTCCAGTGACGAGACAAAGATTTGCGTCAGAGGCCCAGCGATTTCATCTCTCTTCTCCCTGAGCAGCCTTGGATAGATTCCATCAGGCCCTGGGGATTTGTCAGTCTTTATATTCTCTAACAAACCTAACACTTCCTCCCTTGTAATGGAGATTTTCTCCAATGGTTCAACACTCCCCTCCAAGACACTCCCAGTCAACACATCCCTCTCCTTTGTGAATACCGACGCAAAGTATTCATTTAGGATCTCCCCTACTTCTTTGGGCTCCAAGCATAATTCCCCACTTTTGTCCCTGAGAGGCCCGATTTTTTCCCTGACAACCCTTTTGTTCCTAATGTATGAATAAAATGCCTTGGGATTCTCCTTAATCCTGTCTGCCAAGGACATTTCGTGACCCCTTTTTGCCCTTCTAATTCCCCGTTTGAGTTCTTTCCTACTTTCTTTGTACTCCTCCAGAGCTCCCTCCGTTTTTAGCTGCCTGGACCTAACATACACCTCTCTTTTCTTTTTGACCAGTCCCTCAATTTCCCTGGTTATCCACGGTTCTCGAATCCTACCCTTCCTATCCTTTTTTACAGGCACATGCCTATCCTGCAGCCCTAACAACTGTTCCTTAAAAGACTCCCACATGCCAGATGTGGATTTACCCTCAAACAGCCTCTCCTAATCAAGAGCTGCCAATTTCTGCCTAATCCCACTAAAGTTAGCCTTCCCCCAATCCAACACCTTACCCTTGGGACACCACTCATCCTTTTCCATCACTGTCCTAAAGCTAACAGAATTGTGGTCACTATTTGCCGCATGTTCCCCTACCGAAACTTTGAAGACCTGACCGGGCTCATTCCCTAGTACTAGGTCCAGTATAGCCCCCTCTCTAGTCGGGCTATCTACATATTGTTCCAAAGAACCCTCCTGTACGCATTTTACAAATTCCTCCCCATTCAGAGTCCCAGCTCTCAGCGATTTCCAGTCTATACCAGGGAAATTGAAGTCTCCCACGACAACAACCCTATTTTTCCTGCACCTATCCAGTATCTCCTGACATATCCGTTCTTCCACTTCCCTTGGGCTGTGGGGGGGGCCTGTAGTATACCCCCAACATAGTGACTGCGCCCTTCCTGTTTCTAAGCTCCACCCAGAGTGACTCGTTACACGACCCCTCTGAATTGTCCTCCCTCTGCACCGCTGTAATATGCTCTCCAACTAATACTGCTACTCCCCCACCTCTTTTGGCCCCTCCTCTGTCTCGCCTAAAACACTTGTACCCCGGAATATTCAGCTGCCAGTCCTGTCCCTCTTTCAACCAAGTCTCTGTCACCGCAACCACATCCAAATTCCTCATGAGCATTAAGGCCCTAAGTTCGTCTGTCTTACCTGCTACACTCCTTGCATTGAAGTATAAGCTCGCCAGACCTCCAGGCCCAGTGAGGTCATCCTCCCCCAGAGTGCTCTTCTTTGCCAGCCTTGTCCCAGCCCCAAGCTCGTCCCCAGCCTCTACACTCGTAGACCTAATATTTTGATCCCCACCCCCTATAAACTTCCTATTATAAACTTGCGTAGGAAGTGATTCTTGCTCGGGTGAATCTGCTTTTCCTCTGAACTATAGTCAGATGAATGTGAGCACCAGGTGGAACATGTTCACGAGGGGTCATAGGTTCAAGGTGAGGGGGGGGGAGGTTTAACACGGATATCAGAAGGACGTATTTTACGCAGAGGGTGGTGGGGGCCTGGAATGCGCTGCCGGGCAAGGTGGTGAAGGCGGACACACTGGGAACGTTTAAGACTTATCAAGTAGCTTCAGTGATGTAAATCACTGAGCCAGTATTTGAGTCACCCTGCTGACTTGGTTATTTGCTTTATCACAGAATCCAAGATATAAAAATAGATAAAATCATTTAGGATCATAATTACTAAAAGTTATCAACTAACCTCCCAATGTTAGTGAAACAAAAAGTTATTGTTTTGGATGGAAACCCCAGATGAGAGTTAGATTTTGACCGGTTTCTATCTGATGTAATTCTCTGTCTCTCTCTTTTCAAATGTTGATCAAACGGAGATAAGTATTTCCAATAATTTCTTTTGGCTTCTTTGTTTTTTTAATGTTTCTGACGGGTATAATTTAGGGTATAGTTTACTCTTTATTTGAGATATGTGCTGTGTTATTAACAGCATGATCCAATAAATACAAACTCTCAAAGAATGATCTCCATCAAAATAATCTTGCCCTCTTCCCAGAGCCCTCTAATGATAATTCAAGTGAAGTTGCAAAAGGCAGGCACAGATTTGAAAAGCTGAAAATGGCTGACAGGTTGGAGTATTTGCAATGTTAACTGTTCAGTCTCATAAAGGCGAGCTTTGCAGCAGCAACTTAATAGTCAATCTGAGCGCCAAGTCTTCCAGATGGGACCTATTTCTGTACAAACTCCAAATGCTATTTGTTGTATATTTCTACCCACAGAATTGTGCTTTAATGCAGCAGGGATCTGTCTGTCATGCAGCAATACCTATAATTACAGACCTTTT
Organism: Mustelus asterias; assembly: GCF_964213995.1. NCBI lineage: Eukaryota > Metazoa > Chordata > Chondrichthyes > Carcharhiniformes > Triakidae > Mustelus > Mustelus asterias. The sequence continues at coordinate 139,309,673 of NC_135809.1, read as the reverse complement.
CAGCTGTAGCCAAACTCTTCGATGCAGTGGCATTGAGCAACATTAGAATTCTTAGTTTGTTCAACAGGTCTAATGCACTTTGAGCTAGAGAAACGTAGTTAGTCCACTTTGTTTTCTGTATACGCCATATAACATCTGTTTATTGCTGGTCTAGTGCCACAAACTGTAGAAAGTTGGGCTTGTTGCCCTGCAGAATCCGAGAGTTTATGGTTCAAATGAATGAAAGTGTGGACATTTTGACAGGGAAGGAAGGGGCATTCCTAACCAGGAAATGTGTCAGAATTAAACAATCGTTTGGATTATTGAAAGGGTAACTTGTAGCATTACTGCCATGATACTGGTTGAAATAGCAGTTAGTGTATCTGACTCAAGGATATGATGTATTGTGGGGACAGTAAATAGTGTCCATAGCTGTGAGCTTCGGCTGTCCACTGTTCATTCAAATATCCTCCCAGTTATTGTTGCAAATGTCAGTTATGTGAAAGTGTGCAAAAAGAAGTGACTGCTGGATCACGGAGTAAAGACAAATGCCAGGATATCCTAGAAACAGGACTGAAGCTAACTCAGAACTTTTGTATTAAAGTGGCAAACTCATTTTTAATCTGCATTTCTGTTTCATTTTAAGGTTCTGGAAACGAGCGGGTTACGTTCCAGTGTATCTAAGGCAGACGCCTGTAAGTCTCCTGATTTCCTAATTTTAGCAGAATGCGTAAATTCAAATATTTTTATTCTGTTAAAAGGAGTAATGAGGATGAGGAAGAGCACCTGTAAATTGTTCTCAAAATATTTATTTCTATGAACTGATTAATTACTCAATGTAGATTTTGCATTCCTGTCCATGCAAGTATGCAAGTACTATATAATCCAATTGAATTGAAGCAAAAAAAATTATTGAATAGTTTTATATGTGGAACAAATTAGCTGTATATTAAATCCCTGGTTTGAAAAGTGTTGGGTCCCACCTGGTTTGGATTTGTGGTGACTCAGTGCGCTATAGTTTGAGAAAGGCAATCGATTTGAAATCAACTCGCTTTGTATTAAAAGACTGCCCTCAGCTGGCACAAGTTAGATTGTGCAAGTTGAATGAAAATTGCAGAACAATCTTTCTCATTGCTTCAGTTTAACTTTTAAGAGATATTTTCACAAATTCTTTGAGAACCATTTTCATTGAAAAATTATCTTGCTAACTCAATTACTCTGATTAAAATCAGAGATTGTAATATTATCAAAATTATTAATCAAGTTTGCTTTCACTGTGGGGCAAAAAGGTAATCAACTAGAATGAAAGCTTCACCTGCTGAACAGTGCTAATAGTCTGCTAAAGCATGTCAGAGAGTCATAAAGTAATACAGCATGGGAACAGGCCAATCGGCCCAACCAGTCCATGCTGAGCGTGGTGCCCTCCCAGCTAGTCCCAGTTGCCCACATTTGGCCCATGTCCCTCTAATCCTTTGCCATCCATGTACTTATCCAAAATATATCCAAAATATCCACGTAAAAACTCTTGCAAAAGATACTGTTTCCATGGTCATTTATCAGACTCTTGCTGCCAATGGACCTTTTGGATCAAAGCGAGATCTGTTTAAAGAGATTGAAAATGACTGAGGTTGGAAAATGGGTTAATAGATTTGCTATGGTTAATCCCCTCCTTCATCATAGGCTGTTGACTTGTGACCTGTTTGGAATGACTTCAAATTGTTAGTGGTTTGCCATTCGTTATTTTGAGCTATATAGCTGGCATATACTAAAGATATATCATGTTACAGAATACATCGTGTATAATTAGTAATATTAACCTATAGTTAGTTATATGAATAAACATAAGGTATCTTCAAACATATGAATATACATTTAAACATCTATAAATATCAATTCCTTCCAGTAGCAAATGCTTCAAATCTTGAACTTTACCAGAAAAGAACATTACAACTTGATTACACTAGATTCTTTCTCTACATTTTCTGAATTCCTCCTGGCGTAGGAATCACAGTCTTTGTGATGGGACAGTGAAGCTCAGGGAAAGTAAGGAAGTAAATCGACTCCAGGGGAAGGTAGAGCAGGAATAGTGGAAGTTGGCAAATCCCACGTGTGAGCGTATGAGAGATTGCAGGAGAATGTGACGGGCAACACAATGACATAGTGGTTAGCACTGCTGCCTCAGCACCAGGGACTCGGGTTCTATTCCAGCCTTAAGTGGCTGACTTTGTGGAGTTTGCACATTCTTCCCATGTCTGTGTGAGTTTCCTCCCACACTCCAAAGATGTGCAGGTTAGGTTGGTTGGTCATGCTAAATTGTCCCTTAGCGTCAGAGAAATTAGCAGGTACATGGGGTTACAGAGATGGGGCCTGGATAGAATTGTTGTCAGTGCAGGCTCGATGGGCCAAATGGTCTCTGATTTATAGGAGATGGTCTGTGACAAACACTGTTTTAAAACTGCAGTTAACATTGGTAAAAGAGTTGAAAATTTTATGAAAGTGGAGGATTTTCAAGGAATGTTTGTCTGGAGCTCTGCATGACAACATTCCGATGAGACAGGGGGGTGTTGGTAGGGTACGGGAACCGTGGTGCACGAAGGTTGTGATGAACCTGGTGAATAAGAAAAGAGAGACGTACAGAAGGTTCAGAGAGCTAGGAGGTGTTAAGGATTTAGAGGAGTATACGGGATGTAGGAAGGAGTTTAAGAAGGAAATTAGGAGAGCGAGAAGGGGTCATGAGAAGACCTTGGCGGGAAAGATTAAGGAGAATCCCAAGGCTTTCTACAAATATGTCAAGAGTAAAAGGATGAGATGTGAAGGCATAGGACCCTTAAAAGGTGAAGGGGGAAAAGTTTGTGCGGAACCGTTAGAAATGGCGGAGGTGCTTAATGAATACTTTACCTCGGTATTCACGGTGGAAAGGGATCTGGGTGGTTGTACTGCTGGTTTGCGGTGGACAGAAAGGATCGAGCATGTGGACATAAAGAAAGAGGATGTGTTGGAACTATTGAATGGCATCAAGGTTGGTAAGTCGCCGGGACCGGATGGGATGTACCCCAGGTTACTGTGGGAGGCGAGGGAAGAGATTGCAGAGCCTCTGGTGATGATCTTTGCGCGTCGATGGAGACGGGAGAAGTGCTGGAGGATTGCGGATGTGGTTCCTATTTTCAAGAAGGGGAATAGGGGTAGCCCAGGAAATTACCGACCTGTGAGTCTAACCTCAGTGGTTGGTAAGCTGATGGAGAAGATCCTGAGGGACAAGATTTATGAGCATTTAGAGAGGTTTAGTACGCCCAAGAATACTCAGCATGGCTTTGTCAAAGGCAGATCGTGCCTTACGAGCCTGGTGGAGTTCTTCGAAAATGTGACTAAACACATTGACGAAGGGAAAGCGGTAGATGTGGTTTATATGGATTTTAGCAAGACGTTCGATAAGGTCCCCCATGCAAGGCTTCTGGAAAAAGTGAGAGGGCATGGGATCCAAGGAGCTGCTGCCCTGTGGATCCAGAACTGGCTTGCCCAAAGGAGGCAGAGAGTGTGTATAGATGGGTCTTTTCTAATTGGAGGTCGGTCACCAGTGGTGTGCCCCAGGGATCTGTTCTGGGACCCTTGCTGTTTGTCATTTTCATAAATGACCTGGATGAGGAAGCGGAGGGATGGGTTGGTAAGTTTGCCGACGACACGAAGGTTGGTGGGGTTGTGGATAGTCTGGAGGGATGTCAGAAGTTACAGAGGGACATAGATGGGATGCAAGACTGGGCGGACAAGTGGCAGATGGACTTCAACCCAGATAAATGCGTAGTGGTCCGTTTTGGCAGGTCAAATGGGATGAAGGAGTATAATATAAAGGGAAAGGCTCTTAGTACGGTAGAGGATCAGAAAGACCTTGGGGTCTGGGTCCATAGGACTCTAAAATCGGCCCCGCAGGTGGAGGAGGTGGTTAAGAAGGCGTATGGTGTGCTGGCCTTTATCAATCGAGGGATTGAGTTTAGGAGTCCGGGGATAATGATGCAGCTATATAAGACCCTCGTCAGACCCCACTTGGAGTACTGTGCTTAGTTCTGGTTGCCTCATTACAGGAAGGATGTGGAAAAGATTGAAAGGGTGCAGAGGAGATTTACAAGGATGTTGCCTGGATTGAGTGGCATGCCTTATGAGGATAGGCTGAGGGAGCTGGGTCGTTTCTCCTTGGAGAGATGTAGGATGAGAGGAGACCGAATGGAGGTATAGAATCATAGAAACCCTACAGTGCAGAAGGAGGCCATTCGGCCCATCGAGTCTGCACCGACCACAATCCCACCCAGGCCCTACCCCCACATATTTACCCGCTAATCCCTCTAACCTATGCATCTCAGGACTCTAAGGGGCAATTTTTAACCTGGCCAATCAACCTAACCCGCACATCTTTGGGATATTCTGTTAGTTTCTTCTTTATTGTCGATGTCAGGCTGGGGTCATTCCTCATATATAAGATGTTGAGAGGCATAGATCGGGTGGACTCTCGGAGGCTTTTTCCCAGGGTGGAAATGGCTGCTACGAGAGGACACAGGTTTAAGGTGCTGGGGGGTAGGTACAGGGGAAATGTTAGGGGTAAGTTTTTCACACAGAGGGTGGTGGGCGAGTGGAATCGGCTGCCGTCAGTGGTGGTGGAGGCAAACTCAATAGGGTCTTTTAAGAGACTCCTGGATGAGTACATGGGACTTAATAGGATGGAGGGTTATAGGTAGGCCTGAAAGGTAGGGATATGTTCGGCACAAATTGTGGGGCCGAAGGGCCTGTTTTGTGCTGTCGTTTTCTATGTTTCTGTACAAAAGTGTCCAGAAGGGCAATTTTTTCACACAGAGGGTGGTGAGTGCCTGGAACAAGCGTAGGTAGTAGTAGAGGCGGGTGCAATCTTGTCTTTTAAAAAGCATTTAGATAGTTACATAGGTACGATGGGTATAGAGGGATATGGGCCAAATGCGGGCAATTGGGATTCGCTTCGAGGTTTTAAAAAAAAAAGGGCGGCATGGACAAGTTGGGCCGAAGGGCCCTTTTCCATGCTGTAAAACTCTATGACTTCTTGGGGTCCAGAGTCATAGAATCTCTGCAGTCCAGAAGGAGGCCATTCGACCCATCGAATCTGCGCCACCTCTCCGACAGAGCATCTTAGCCCATGCGTTTACCCCGTAAATTGCCCTTATCTACACATCTTTGGACTTTAAGTGGCAATTTAGCATGGCCAATGCACCTAACCTGCAATGTTTTAGACTCCCAGGGCCCTCCCTCCTGACTGTCACCCACTGTGCACCACAGGTTCTGTCCTGCTGGTTAGACAGGACATACTCAAAGTCTGGGACATTGGCCGTAAGGTAAAACTGGAGCAATATGACTGTGTCAGGCTATTGCTTAACCCGTCAATGGGGCAGCTCCAATTTTGGCACCAGCTTGAAGATGTTGGTAAGAAAGACTTTGCAGGTCAACTGGGCACGTTGTGCATTTGTTTCCAGTAGCTGGGTCAATCTAGGCGTGTCCCATTTCAATTAAACCTTTGTGTTAACTGCAGAATGAACTGACTGGTGAACATTCCTGTATCATGTTGAAGACACTGAATGAGGAGGAGGATGTGGAATCTACACGAGAGAACTGGCTTCTTGCCTTCTGGTCAGGTATCATCCAATCCATTGCACTAACAGATTCCAAATAGAGTGAAAAGTATTAGCTTATAAACACTCAAAGCTGCCTATTATTTTGAGCATTAACAGATGTTGACCTGTATTTTCAATGGGCTACCATCGAGTGCAATAGAACAGAGTAGGAGGCTATCCATGTCATATTTCCTCTATTCCTCAATTCTAACCAGATTGATTTTGTTTTTGGCTCCTCTTTACCTCATCTCTCTTCAGTGCTACAATAGTTTTTTTGACAACGCTACCGCTCCATCCCCCCCTTTATGGAAGTGGTCAGGTGAATTGGCCGTGCTAAATTCTCCCGCAGTGTACCCGAACAGGTGCCAGAGTGTGGTGACTGGGGGATTTTCCCAGTAACTTCATTGCAGTGTTAATGTAAGCCTACTTGTGACTAATAAATAAACTTTTTTTTAAAAATACTTTAGTCCAAAATGTTACATTTCTAACCCTCTCCTTTCGGCCAGTTCTGTTGTCACCACATTGCAGTCCCATCTGGCAACTTGTGCTTAGCTCAGCAACCAGTGCACGTACAGTCCAAACTCACTGTAGACTGCCTTGCATTTGGTTCCTATATAGAACATTACAGCGCAGTGCAGGCCCTTCGGCCCTCGATGTTGCGCCGACCAGTGGAACCAATCTAAAGCCCCTCTAATCTACACTATTCCAATATCATCCATATGTTTATCCAATAACCATTTGAATGCTCTTAATGTTGACGAGTCCACTACTGCTGCAGGCAGGGCATTCCACGCCCTTACTACTCTCTAAGTAAAGAACCTACCTCTAACATCTGTCCTATATCTCTCACCCCTCAATTTAAAGCTATGTCCCCTCGTGCTAGCCATCACCATCCGAGGAAAAAGGCTCTCACTATCCACCCTATCTAATCCTCTGATCATCTTGTATGCCTCTATTAAGTCACCTCTTAACCTTCTTTTCTCTAACGAAAACAACCTCAAGCCCCTCAGCCTTTCCTCATACGATTTTCCCACCATACCAGGCAACATCCTGGTAAATCTCCTCTGCACCCTTTCCAACACTTCCACATCTTTCCTATAATACGGCGACCAGAACTGTACGCAATACTCCAAATGCGGCCGCACCAGAGTTTTGTACAGTTGCAGCATGACCTCCTGGCTCCGAAACTCAATCCCTCTACCAATAAAAGCTAACACACCGTACGCCTTCTTAACAACCCTATCAACCTGGGTGCCAACTTTCAGGGATCTATGCACATGGACACCCAGATCCCTCTGTTCATCCACACTACCAAGTATCTTGCCATTAGCCCAGTACTCTGTATTCCTGTTACTCCTTCCAAAGTGAATCACCTCACACTTTTCCGCATTAAACTCCATTTGCCACCTCTCAGCCCAGCTCTGCAGCCTATCTATGTCCCTCTGTAACCTGCCACTTCCCTCCGCACTATCTACAACTCCACCGACTTTAGTGTCATCCGCAAATTTACTAATCCATCCTTCCACGCCCTCATCCAGGTCATTAATAAAAATGACAAACAGCAGTGGCCCCAAAACAGATCCTTGCGGTACACCACTAGTAACTGAACTCCAGGATGAATATTTCCCATCAACCACCACCCTCTGTTTTCTTACAGCTAGCCAATTCTTGATCCAAACCACTAAATCACCCTCAATCCCATGTGTCCGTATTTTCTGCAAAAGCTTACCATGGGGAACCTTATCAAACGCTTTGCTGAAATCCATATACACCACATCAACCACTTTACCCTCATCCACCTCTTTGGTCACCTTCTCAAAGAACTCAATAAGGTTTGTGAGGCACGACCTACCCTTCACAAAACTGTGTTGACTATCCCTAATCAAATTATTCCTTTCTAGGTGATTATAAATCCTAACTATTATTACCCTTTCCAATACTTTGCCCACAACAGAAGTAAGGCTCACCGGTCTATAATTACCAGGGTTGTCCCTACACCCCTTCTTGAACAAGGGGACAACATTTGCTATCCTCCAGTCTTCTGGCACTGTTCCTGTAGACAATGATGACACAAAGATCAAAGCCAAAGGCTCTGCAATCTCTTCTCTAGCCTCCCAGAGAATCCTAGGATAAATCCCATTCGGCCCAGGGGACTTATCTATTTTTACCCTTTCCAGAATTGCTAACACCTCCTCCTTATGAACATCAATCCCATCCAGTCCAACAGCCTGCATCTCAGTACTCCCCTCGACAACACTGTCCCTCTCCAGTGTGAATACCGACGAAAAATATTCATTTAGTGCCTCTCCTATCTCTTCAGACTCCACGCACAACTTCCCACTACTGTCCTTGACTGGCCCTAATCTTACCCTAGTCATTCTTTTACTCCTGACATACCTATAGAAAGCGTTAGGGTTTTCCTTGATCCTACCTGCCAAAGACTTCTCATGTCCCCTCCTGGCTCTTCTTAACTCTTTCTTTAGGTCCTTCCTGGCTAACTTGTAACTCTCAAGTGCCCTAACTGAGCCTTCACGTCTCATGTTAACATAAGTCTCCTTCCTCTTCACAAGAGATTCAACCTCCTTAGTAAACCACGGTTCCCTCACACGTCTGCTTCCTCCCTGCCTGACAGGTGTATATTTATCAAGGACGCGTAGTAGCTGTTCCTTGAACAAGTTCCACGTTACAATTGTGCCCATCCCCTGCAGTTTCCTTCCCCAACCTATGCATCCTAAATCTCACCTAATCGCATCATAATTTCCTTTCCCCCAGCTATAACTCTTGCCCTTTGGTATATACCTATCCTTTTCCATTGCTAAGGTAAACGTAATCGAATTGTGGTCACTGTCACCAAAGTGCTCACTTACCTCCAAATCTAACACCTGGCCTGGTTCATTACCCAGTACCAAATCCAATGTGGCCTCGCCTCTTGTTGATCTATCTACATACTGCGTCAGGAAGCCTTCCTGCATACATTGGACAAAAACCGACCCCTCTAAAGTACTTGAACTATAGCTTTTCCAGTCAATATTTGTAAAGTTAAAGTCCCCCGGTACATATGATCCCTCCGAGCAAAGAACAAAGAAAATTACAGCTCAGGAACAGGCCCTTCAGCCCTCCAAGCCTGCACCGACCATGCTGCCCGACTGAACTAAAACCCCCTACCCTTCCGGGGACCATATCCCTCTATTCCCATCCTATTCATGTATTTGTCCAGACGCCCCTTAAAAGTCACTAACATATCCGCTTCCACTACCTCCCCCGGCAGCGAGTTCCAGGCACATTTCTGAATCATTCCTATTTCTGAGCTATTCTTTATTTGTGTGCTGTTTGCCACTCCCAGTTTTCTGTGCATCTCGTTTCTCTTAACATTTGCCCCTGGTGCTCATTGTCTCTAACACGAGGGAACCTTCCTCGGATGACATTGGTCTGAACTCTGTTGAGATGCAACCTGTCCATCGTGAGCAGATCCCTCCTGTGCCAGAACTTCTCACGATGTCTGAAGAATCCGAACCGCACCATTCCTCTAGTCTTGCATTAACCTGACCAATCCAGTCTTTGTGATTAGCCCATGTCACTGGAGTAACCCAGGGATTAATGCTACCAATTGAAATGCTGCTTTTGTTTTAAAACTCTCTCCCTAATTCTTGAAACCCTTGATTGCAGGATCTCAGACCTTTCTCTTATGTCATTGTTACTGCAGAGACCACAAACCCTCCACCCCTCCCCCAGATTCTTCTTCACCCTCTCGCTGTCCTTTACCTTGCACCAGGTAGGGGACAAGGTGAGGGACTGACAGTTGCTAAAACACCTGTCTGTCTCCCTGACTACTGAATCCCAGAATTCCACTGCATTCCTGCACTTCCCTGTATCATACTGAGAACTGCACTCCTTTGAGATAGAACTTGGACAGTACAGCACAGGAACAGGCCCTTCAGTCCACGATGTTGGGATTTAAAATTTACATTTGATCAATTCCAAAGTTCTTCTGCTATTTGTATGTAGAAGGGTTTCCTTATTTCACTCCTCAAAGATCTGGCTCTAATTTTTGGTCTCTATCCCCAATCCTGGACTCCATCAGCAGAAGTAGTTCATAAGAACATCGGAAATAGAAGCAGCAGTGGGCTATTCAGCCCATCAATCCTACTCCACCATTCAATGAGATCATGGTTGATATTCTATTTCAACACCATGTTCCCGCACTATCCCTGTATCCCTTGATGTTTTTAATATGTAGAAATCTATTAAACGTACTCAGTGACTGGGCCTCCAAAGCCCTCAGAGGCAGAGCCTCTGAGTCCCAGGTTCTAGACGCGCACCCAGCAAGGGGCAACATCCTTCCTGAATTGAGCCTATTGAGCCTTGTGTGAAGTTTATTTGTTTGAATTAGATCATTTCCCATTCTTCTTAACTCCAGAGAATGAAGGCCCAGTCTCTTTAGTTTTTCCTCACTGGACAATCCCTCCATCCTTGGAATTTGGTAAACCTTTGTTGCAAACATAGAAACTAGAAGCAGGGGGAGGCTATTCAGCCCTTCGAGCCTGCTCCACCATTCATTTTGATCATGGCTGAACATCGAATTCATTATCCTAATCCCCCTCCCCCATACCCCTTGATCACTTGATCCCTTTAGCCCCAAGAGTTATATCTAATTCCTTCTTGAAATCAGACAACGTTTTGGCCTCAACTACTTTCTGTGGGAGTGAATTCAACACATTCACCACCCTCTGTGTGAAGAAATTTCTCCTCACCTCAGTTCTAAAAGGTTTACCCCTTATCCTCAAACGATGACCCTGAGTTCTGGACTCCCCCACCATCAGGAACATTCTTTCTGAATCTATCCTGTCTAACCCTGTTAGAATTTTATAAGTTTCTATGAGATCTCCCCTGAGTCTTCTAAACTCCAATGGATATAATCCTAACCTCATACGACATTCCTACCATCCCAGGAGTCAGCCTGGTAAATCTTCGCTGTACTCCCTCTATAGTAAGGACACCTTTCCTCAGATAAGGGCACCAAAACTGTACACAATACTCCAGGTGTCGTCTCACCAAGGCTCTATATAATAGCAATGCAGTATCTTTTCTCCTATCCTCAAATTCTCTCGTCATAAAGTGCCATTTGCCACTTTAGTTTCTTGCTGTACTTGCATGTTAGTTTTCAGTAGCCTATCTAAATTCCCTCGAAGCGTATTCATCCTCATCAGAACTCTCACTTCCAACAAGCTTTGTGTTAGCAGCAAACTTGGAAATATTAGATTTAATGTCCTCATTCAAATCATTGATACAGATTGTGAATAGCTGGGCTAGTCCCCCCAACCTCACGTACTCTAATGTTGTCTCCTAAAGTCTTAAGTGGGACCTTATCAAAAGCTTTCTGAAAATCCAGATATACCATATCTACCGATTTCCCCTTATCTAAACAAGTTTGTTGAACGTGATTTCCCTTTCATTAATCCATGTTGAATGTGCCCAATCCTCATTATTTTAGAAGTATCCTGTTATCTCACCCTTGATTATATATTCTAGCATTTTCCCCACTACTGATACAAGGCTAACAAAGAACAAAGAAAATTACAGCACAGGAACAGGCCCTTCGGTCCTCAATGCCTGCCTAAACTAAAACCGTATGCACTTACGGAGTCCGTTTCATTCCATTCCCATCCTATTCATGTATTCGTCTAGTTGCCCCTTAAATCCCGCTAACATACCTGCTCCCACCACCTCCCCACACAGCGCATTCCAGTCATTCACCACCGTCTGTGATGCACATGGATAGGCACATTAAGTCTCATTAATCTCTCTCGTATTTTCTTTTCACTAATAACATTTTTCAGATCTTCATTTACACTAGTCCCTTGAATCTCCATGAGAGAGTATGTAGAACATAGAACAGTACAGCACAGTATAGGCCCTTCGGCCCACAATGTTGTGCCGAACCTTTTCCGAAACCAAGATCAAGCTATCCCACTCCCTATCATTCTAGTGTGCTCCATGTTCCTTTCATATCTCCTCTAAACTTTTTCCCACACACCTTAAACCTATGTACACTAGTACTTGACTTTTCTACTCTAGGAAAGAGCGTCTGACTATCCACTCTGTCCATGCCACTCATAATCTTGTAAACCTCTATCAGGTCACCCCCTTACTATTGTTAGAGAATATAAAGACTGACAAATCCCCAGGGCCTGATGGAATCTATCCAAGGCTGCTCAGGGAGACGAGAGATGAAATCGCTGGGCCTCTGACGCAAATCTTTGTCTCGTCACTGGACGCAGGAGAGGTCCCAGAGGATTGGAGGATAGCTAATGTGGTCCCGTTATTTAAGAAGGGTAGGAAGGATAACCCGGGTAATTATAGGCCGGTGAGCTTGACGTCCGTGGTGGGGAAGTTGTTGGAGAAGATTCTTAGAGATAGGATGTATGCGCATTTAGAAAGGAATAAACTCATTAACGATAGTCAGCATGGTTTTGTGAGAGGGAGGTAATGCCTCACTAACCTGGTGGAGTTTTTTGAAGAAGTGACCAGAATGGTTGACGAGGGAAGGGCCGTGGATGTCGTCTATATGGACTTTAGTAAAGCGTTTGACAAAGTCCCTCATGGTAGGCTGGTGAAAAAGGTTGGATCTCATGGGATAAAGGGGGAGGTGGCTAGATGGGTGGAGAACTGGCTTGGTCACAGAAGACAGAGGGTGGTAGTGGAAGGGTCTTTTTCCGGCTGGAGGCCTGTGACTAGTGGTGTTCCGCAGGGCTCTGTATTGGGACCTCTGCTGTTTGTGATTTATATAAACGATCTGGAAGAAGGTGTAACTGGGGTGATCAGTAAGTTTGCGGACGACTCAAAATTGGCAGGACTTGCAGATAGTGAGGAGCATTGTCAGAAGCTACAGAAGGATATAGATAGGCTGGAAATTTGGGCAAAGAAATGGCAGATGGAGTTCAATCCTGATAAATGCGAAGTGATGCATTTTGGTAGAACTAATGTAGGGAGGAGCTATACGATAAATGGCAGAACCATAAAGGGTGTAGATACGCAGAGGGACCTGGGTGTGCAAGTCCACAGATCCTTGAAGGTGACGTCACAGGTGGAGAAGGTGGTGAAGAAGGCATATGGCATGCTTGCCTTTATAGGACGGGGCATAGAGTATAAAAGTTGGGGTCTGATGTTGCAGATGTATAGAATGTTGGTTCGGCCGCATTTGGAATACTGCATCCAGTTCTGGTCGCCACACTACCAGAAGGACGTGGAGGCTTTGGAGAGAGTACAGAGGAGGTTTACCAGGATGTTGCCTGGTATGGAGGGGCTTAGTTATGAGGAGAGATTGGGTAAACTGGGGTTATTCTCCCTGGAAAGACGGAGGATGAGGGGAGACTTAATAGAGGTGTATAAAATTATGAAAGGCATAGATAGGGTGAACGGTGGGAAGCTTTTCCCCAGGTCGGTGGTGACATTCACGAGGGGTCATAGGTTCAAGGTGAAGGGGGGGAGGTTTAACACAGATATCAGAAGGACATATTTTACACAGAGGGTGGTGGGGGCCTGGAATACGCTGCCAGGCAAGGTGGTGGAGGCGGACACACTGGGAACGTTTAAGACTTATCTAGATAGCCATATGAACGGAGTGGGAATGGAGGGATACAAAAGAATGGTCTAGTTTGGACCAGGGAGCGGCACGGGCTTGGAGGGCCGAAGGGCCTGTTCCTGTGCTGTATTGTTCTTTGTTCTACCTTGGTCGTTCCAGTGACAACAAACCGAGTTTATACAACCTTTCCTCATAGTTAATACCCTCCAGACCAGGCAACATCCTGGTAAACCTCTTCTGTACCCTCTCCAAAGCATCCACATCCTTCTGGTAGTGTGGTGACCAGAATTATACACAATATTCTAAATGAGGCGTAACTAAGGTTTTGCCAATTTTTATACTCAATGCCCCGACCAATGAAGGCAAGCATGCCGTATGCTTTCTTGTTTACCTTATCCATCTGCGTTGCCACTTTCAGTGATCGGTACCTAACAGGTATGTAGTTCCCCGTTTTCTCTTTACCTCCTTTCTCAAACAGGGAGGTTACATTTGCCACTTTCCAATCTGCAGGACCCATTCCAGAATCTATAGAATTTTCAGAGATGACCACCAGTGCATCCACTATCTCCTCACCCACCTTTCAGCACTCTGAGATGTAGATCATCAAGTTCAGGGAATTTATTTAAGTCTCATTAATCTCTCTCGTATTTTTTTTTCACTAATAACATTTTTCAGATCTTCATTTACACTAGTCCCTTGAATCTCCATGAGAGAGTATGTAGAACATAGAACAGTACAGCACAGTACAGGCCCTTCGGCCCACAATGTTGTGCCGAACCTTTTCCGAAACCAAGATCAAGCTATCCCACTCCCTATCATTCTGGTGTGCTCCATGTGCCTATCCAATAACCGTTTGAAAGTTCCTAAAGTGTCCGACTCCACTATCACAGCAGACAGTCCATTCTACACCCCAACCATTCTGCGTAAAGAACCTACCTCGTACATCCCTCCTATATCTCCCACCACGAACCTTATAGTTATGCCCCCTCGTAACAGCGACATCCACCAGAGGAAATAGTCTCTGAACGTCCACTCTATCTATCTCCCTCATCATCTTATAAACCTCTATTAAGTCGCCTCTCAACCTCCTCCGCTCTAAAGAGAAAAGCCCTAGCTCCCTCAACCTTTCCTCATAAGGCCTACCCTCCAAACCAGCCAGCAACCTGGTAAATCTCCTCTGCACTCTTTCCAGTGCTTCCACATCCTTCTTATAGTGAGGTGACCAGAACTGCACACAATATTCCAAATGTGGTCTCACCAAGGTCCTGTACGGTTGCAGCATAACCCCACGGCTCTTAAACTCAAACCCCCTGTTAATAAACGCTAACACACGATAGGCCTTCTTCACGGCTCTATCCACTTGAGTGGCAACCTTCAGAGATCTGTGGATATGAACCCCAAGATCTCATTGTTCCTCCACATTCCTCAGAACCCTACCTTTGACCCTGTAATCCGCATTCAAATTTGTCCTACCAAAATGAATCACCTCGCACTTATCAGGGTTAAACTCCATCTGCCATTTTTCGGCCCAGCTCTGCATCCTATCAATGTCTCTTTGCAGCCTACAACAGCCCTCCACCTCATCCATGACTCCACCAATCTTGGTGTCATCCGCAAATTTACTGATCCACCCTTCAGCCCCCTCCTCCAAGTCATTTATAAAAATCACAAATAGCAGAGGACCCAGCACTGATCCTTGTGGTACACCGCTGGTAACTGGTCTCCAGTCTGAAAAGTTTTCATCCACCACCACCCTCTATCTTCTATGAGATATGATGTGGAGATGCCGGCGTTGGACTGGGGTGAACACAGTAAGAAGTCTCACAACACCAGGTTAAAGTCCAACAGGTTTATTTGGTAGCAAATAACATAAGCTTTCGGAGCACTGCTCCTTCGTCAGATGGAGTGGAAATGTGCTCCTCCTCCGCTCTAAAGAGAAAAGCCCTAGATCCCTCAACCTTTCCTCATAAGGCCTACCCTCCAAACCAGGCAGCATCCTGGTAAATCTCCTTTGCACTCTTTCCAGTGCTTCCACATCCTTCTTATAGTGAGGTGACCAGAACTGCACACAATATTCCAAATGTGGTCTCACCAAGGTCCTGTACGGTTGCAGCATAACCCCACAGCTCTTAAACTCAAACCCCCTGTTAATAAACGCTAACACACTATAGGCCTTCTTCACGGCTCTATCCACTTGAGTGGCAACCTTCAGAGATGTGTGGATATGAACCCTTGTAAATCCTATCCCTCAGGACCTTTTCCATTTCCACTCCATCTGACGAAGGAGCAGTGCTCCGAAAGCTAATGGTATTTGCTACCAAATAAACCTGTTGGACTTTAACCTGGTGTTGTGAGACTTCTTACTGTATTCTATGAGATAGCCAGTTACTTAGCCAATCGGCCAAATTTCCCTCTGTCCCACACCACCATACTTTCTTCATGAGCCGACCATGGGGGACCTTATTAAGCGCCTTGCTAAAATCCATGTATACGACATCAACTGCTCTACCTTCATCGACACACTTCGTTACCTCCTCAAAAAATTCAATCAAATTTGTGAGGCAAGACTTACCCTTCACGAATCCGTGTTGACTATCCCGGATTAAGCTGCATCTTTCTAAATGGTCGTAAATCCTATCCCTAAGGACCTTTTCCATTAACTTACCGACCACCGAAGTAAGACTAACCGGCCTATAATTACCAGGGTCATTCCTATTTCCTTTCTTGAACAGAGGAACAACATTCGCCACTCTCTAATCCTCTGGCACTATCCCCGTGGACAGTGAGGACCCAAAGATGAAAGCCAAAGGCTCTGCAATCTCATCCCTTGCCTCCCAAAGAATCCCAGGATATATCTCATCTGGCCCAGAGGGCTTATCGAACTTCAGGTTTTTCAAAATTGCTAATACATCTTCCCTCAGAACATCTGCTTCCTCCAGCCTATCAGCCTGTATCACACTCTCATCCTCAAAAGCATGGCCCCTCTCCTTTGTGAACACTGAAGAAAAGTATTCATTCATCACCTCGCCTATCTCTACTGACTCCATACACAAGTTCCCACTACTGTCCTTGACCGGCCCTAACCTCACCCTGGTCATTCTTTTATTCCTCACATAAGAGTAAAAAGCCTTGGGGTTTTCCTTGATCCGACCCGCCAAGGACTTCTCATGCCCCCTCCTAGCTCTCCTAAACCCTTTTTTCAGCTCATTCCTTGCTAACCTGTAACCCTCAATGGACCCAACTGAACCTTGTTTTCTCATCCTTACATACGCTTCCTTTTCCCTCTTGACAAGATATTCAACCTCATTTGTGAACCATGGTTCCCTCACTCGGCCATTTCCTCCCTGCCTGACAGGGACATACCTATCAAGGACACGCAGTATTTGTTCCTTGAACAAGCTCCACTTTTCATTTGTGCCTTTCCCTGACAGTTTCTGTCCCCATCTTATGCTCCCCAATTCTTGCCTAATCGCATCATAATTACCTCTCCCCCAATTGTAAACCTTGCCCTGCCGTACAGCCCTATCTCTCTCCATTGCAATAATGAAAGACACCGAATTGTGGTCGCTATCTCCAAAGTGCTCTCCCACAACCAAATCTAACACTTCTCTGTTAGTGAAGAAAACAAAATGATCCTGATGATGTAAAGCAAATAAACAAATATAAGAATTTGGTCCAATTATAACGTGGCAAATAGCTTTTGAAAGGAAAACAATAGCTAAGTTTTAAATATTGACTTTAAGGAAAAATATTGTTGAAGTATTCTGGGTTGAATGCACAGATATGTGAATAAATCTGTCTCTCCACAGATTTCCGAAGACGGTTTTTGTCTCTCTTGTCTTACCAGTTCAGTAGTTTCTCTCCCTCAGTGGCACTGAATATTGTCCAGAATAAAAACATGAAACAGGAATTGAAGCCAAGTAAGTGACAAGCTTATTTTCTAATTAAAGAATCTACAAAGTTCAGATTTTGTTTAAGTAAAAGTTTATTTCAGACAGTGTGCAGTGACAAATCGATTCGACAGAATCGTAGGCCAGCTGAAGTCCTTGTGGAATATAATTACAGCAGTTGGGTAGTCGCTAATAATTCTAAGAGTTAACAAATGTACAGTAACCTGGGAGTTGTCAACATTCGGGAATGTACAACATGATAGACTAACATGACCTTAAAACTTTAATGTGAACCAAGCCTTGGAGATGGTGAGAAATTAAAATATAACATGAATGTTTTTGTCACTCTGTCAGCGAGCGATATTATGTCACTTAAATGGTTCATTCGAGTTTACTCAAGAAATTGATGGTGAAACAATGAGTTTCTTCTGTAATTGACGGGGTTTAGAGCTAGCAGTGTATTACTTTTCCATGTCTGTATGTGTGCATTACTTTGAACGTGTTTAGCTGATAGTATTTATGCAGCGAGGAACATCAATAATGATCACTCAATGGAATGAGCTAAGATTAATGGCGAGAGAGAAGTACTTCTCTTTGGTATGGTTAAACCACGTTTGTCCAACGTCGTCCAGCCAGAGTCCACCTCCCAGGGGGTTCTATCCAGCCAGCCAATCAGCGTTCTAAATACATGCAAGTGGAAATGACTAATTCTGTAAAGCGCTGCTCCTCCAAACAAAGGCTGAGTAGAGAAGGAAAGGAGAGAGTGCAGAATGTAGTGTTACAGTCATAGCTAGGGTGTCGAGAAAGACCAACTTAATGCAAGGTAAGTCCATTCAAAAGTCTGATGGCAGCAGGGAAGAAGCTGTTCTTGAGTCAGTTGGTACATGACCTCAGACTTTTCCCCGACGGAAGAAGGTGGAAGAGAGAATGTCCAGGGTGTGTGGGGTCCTTAATTATGCTGGCTGCTTTGCCGAGGCAGCAGGAAGTGTAGACAGAGTCAATGGGTGGGAGGCTCGTTTTTATACTCAAAAGATGTTGTAAACCCAACCTAGCCAAATTGTTGGAAGTGGCTAATTGGTCTATAATTTGTCAATATTATGAGAGTTAACTACATTGGTTCTAGCTAATTACACATATAGTCTTAAACTTAGAGCAGTGCCTTTCAATAAGCAGTGTCTCTTATTGGTGGCACAGTGGTTAGCACTGCTGCCTCACAGCGCCAGGAACCCGAGTTCAATTCCAGCCTCTGGGTACAGCCTGTGTGGAGTTTGTATGTTCACCCTATGTCGGCGTGGGTTTCCTCCGAGTGCTCTGGTTTCCTCCCACAGTCCAAAGATGTGCGGGTTAGCTGGATTGGCCGTGCTCAATTGCCCCTTAGTGTAAGGGAAATTGTGGGGTAAATACATGGGGTTGCCTGAGTGGGGTTGTTGTCAATGCCGGCTCGATGGGCCGAATGGCTTCCTCCTACACTGTAGGGATTGTGTGTATAGGAGTTCAGTCACTAAGACAATCTCAATAATCAAGGCCACTGTGTGTTTCTGATAGGAACGGAATTCAAGGCTTATACCATTTTTTCCCAGCTGTGAAAGCACCTCAATATTCTCATAAGAAACAATAATGAAGAAATACAGAAATAACATACAAGTGACTTCTAACTACTGATTATTAATTACTTCAATTACCAGAGTAATTGAGGTACCTCCTTTGAACGAAATCATTTGTTGCAAGTCTGTGACTGCTTCATAAAACTGATTTGGGTTAGTTTGTTGTGAAAGGTTAACATTGAAATGGCTTCTTATCTCAGTGTTAGCACAAAATGGCGGTTTGACCATTCATTATTATAAATATACCTCAAATCAGTCTGAGAATTGTTGGGTTGCACTAAAATCTAGTACCCAGGCTTACTCGCAAGATATCTCAAATCACTGTTCAATATAGTGATGGGAAAGCAACCTAATAAATTAGTCTTCCCATTTGAAGCTTGTTCATAAACAATGTGCATTATTTTGTTATTTTAATAATAGCGAGATAAAGCTGTAATGCCTTACCTTTCTGAAATTTGCTCATAGACCCTGTGAGTGAGAAAACATTTAAATTCACACACAGAGGTTGGACACCCTTGGTATAAGCTAGTCTTAGAATCCGTACGGTGCAGGAGGAGGCCATTTGGCCCATCAATTCTGCACCAACTCTCCAGCAGAGCATCTTACCTAGGCCCTATTCCTCTAATCCCACATATTTATCCCATTAATCTCCCTAATTTAAAAATCTTGGGACACTAAGGAGCAATTTACCATGACCAATCCACCTGATCTGGAGTGTGGGAGGAAACTGGAGCACCCAGAGGAAACCCACGCAGACTCGGGGAGAACTAGTGCAAACTCCACACAGTCACCTGAGGTTGGGATCGAACCCAGGTTCCTGGCACTGCTAATTGTACAGCTGAGGAGAACTCAGAGTATTTATTATTTGGGTTCCAAACAAGAGTCAAATTACACTCTCACCCTCTTTCTCTCTCCACTGATGCTGTTGGAGCTGGGTTTATCCAGCACCTTGTTTTTATTTCATATTGCCAGCATCTGCAGCAATTTGCTTTTATTCCCTGGTAAGTTAGAACATTGAGACTCCATTTAAATTAACAAAACTAAAATGTTAAAAGTATCTTTTTTGTTTTTATTTAAATGATAAATATTTGGTATAATCTATTATGTTGAATATGTGGAGTTAGACTTTGGGAAGCTTAAAATACAGTTGGACTCCTGGAGGGATGTGCTTGATGGGCTGAATGCTATTTTCCTATTACGAACAAAAGCAGGAAATGCTGGAAAATCTCAGCAGGTCTGACAACCCCTCTGGAGAGAACAGAGCCAACGTTTCAAGTCAAGATGACCCTTCGTCAGAGCTCTGATGAAGAGCATCTTGTACACCCCAGCATAACGTGCCCATCAGCTTAGTCAATCTTGGGAGATCAGCCGAAGCAAGGTGTTCCTGTCATTGGCTTTCAAAAAGGAAGGAGTTTTCCCAATAGCCTGGCCAATCCCTCAACTGAGGGCAGCAAAAAATGCTAGCTGGTAATTTGTCTCATTTTGTGATTGTGGGATTTTGTAACAGTGACTGTGTGGCAAAAATAATTAATTAGATGTAAGCAACTGGAAAGTTCTGAGGATGGTGAACTAATATCTAAATGCATAATCTTTGTTTTGCTGCAATTATTAATGTCCTTGTGTAAACTGCATGATATGAAGTCCAAAGATGTGCAGGCCAGGTAGATTGACAATCCTAAATTGCCCCTTAGTGTCAGGGGGACTAACGGGGTAAATACGTGGGATACGTATATACGACGAGAGGGGCTAGGTGGGATTGTGGTCGGTGCAGACTTGATGGGCCGAATGGCCGCCTGCACTGTAGGGGTTCTATGGTAACCTCAGTTGGTGTTCTGCACTGATGGCTTGTAATGATGCCAGAACTGAATTTTTAATAATTGAAATTGTACTGCTCTCTACCCCAAAAAGGCCTTTGAAGTATATAAAGCAGCCTTAGTTTGAAGTATATAAAGCAGCCTTAGTTTGAAGTATATAAAGCAGCCTTAGTTTGAAGTATATAAAGCAGCCTTAGTTTGAAGTATATAAAGCAGCCTTAGTTTAAACTTTTTTACACCACTTACATTTACTCTTTCAGGCTTGAGCAAGTCTGAGCTGGAAATGAAATTCACGCCCTACGACCTGAAGCGGTTGGAGATGTACTCGAGAAGAATGGTGGACTACCACCTGATCATGGACATGATGCCCAGTATTTCTCAGCTTTACTTCTTGAACCAACTTAGTGGCATCTCGTTATCTGTTGCACAATCTGTAGGTATTCAAATCGTTTTCAGCTTTTATAGTGTGCGCAAGGCGGTGACAGAAAGATTTAAACTTCTCCAAACAATATTATTTGACCATAACTTCCTGGTTCCCCAGTGTCAGACTGTGGGGTGGGGGGACACCCCAATGATGTGTTGGGGAATCCCCTTTGAAAATTCCCACGTAATTTGTTCAGAAGCACTAATTTCACCTGGATAACTGCGCTGGACTGGAAACTATGTGACAAAGCAATTTAAAATCACTAACTTCAGATGCTTCTTCCAGTTTTACCCTGATTGTTACTCTGAAAGAGTTAGAAGGACAAAAAACACTTCTAACCCCAGAGTAACTATTTAAAAATCACAAACCGGCCCTGCACAGGACAGTCCGCACACCCCCAACCCCCACTGACGACCAAGCACATATCCTGGCTCGGCCGACCACCAAGCATCCCCTTCCACCTGGCCCAACTCTTCCAATCTTCCCCCTTTCTCCTGCTATGGCTTCTATATCCCCATTGTTTCCCTCTCGTCACCTAAGTAAACACTTGCTTTTCAGGGTGGCATGGTGGCACTGTTGCCTCAGTGGTTAGCACTGTTGCCTCACAGCGCCAGGGTCAGTTCTGGCCTTGGGACACTGTCTGTTTGGAGTTTGAACATTCTCCTTGTGTCTGCGTGGGTTTCCTCTGGGTGCTCCGGTTTCCTCACATAGTCCAAAGATGTGTGAGTTAGGTTGATTGGCCATGGTAAATTGACCCTGGTGTCAGGGGGAGTTGCAGGGTAAATGGGTTACGGGAATAGGGTCTGGGTGGTATTGTTGTCGATACAGACACGATGGGCTGAATGGCCTCCTCCTGTACTGTAGGGATTCTATGAAATTCTTACTGATTTGCGAATTCGCATCTCAACATGTCTCCAGCCATCTGTCGTTTTCAACTCCCTGTTTTATTTTACCCCAATTTCATTTTTTCATCTTGGTTTTCTCTGGTTCTTAACAAATAGTTTTCCATTGTCTTTTGCCTTTCCAAAGCTCATCTCCATGGCAATGTGAATCACATGGGCCTCTTATCCAGGTAGAAGTGCTAATTAGCTATCTTCTAGACTTCAACTCCACAAAGGCTGATATTCCTAAAACCTCCTGTGAGATAAGAAGACTAACAGTCTACCCACAGTCAGCACCACTGCTTTTACCACTTTCTACAGGTGTGGATATCTCATAGCTTTGTATTAAGTCAACCTGCCCCACCCCCCCCAACCTCCCCCAGGCTTTTAACAACCAAGCCACCCAGGCTTCTTGGGCAGAATTCAGAGTTGGTCACATGGAACGAGAGTCAAAAGATAATCCTATTAACTTCACATTTGTAACAGTCACTTCTCTTGAAGAGTTTTCTGACTGATTTTTTTTAATCTTCTCCTATTCATTAACCGTGGGATGGTGGAGCAGTTTTTGCTGCAAATAAATCAAATAAATACAAGTTGGGGATCAAACCTGGATTTTGTTGGTCTTTATTGCACATTATATAATTGAAAGGATGATCTTTTTAGAGTATTTTAAATCTTGATTTTAATGGATATTTTATTACATATATATTTATTTTGGTGCGTATTCTAAATTAGCTGTTAAAAACAGGAGTATCCACATTTCCACATGAATTTCTGAAATACAAGCTTTAATTGAAGCTCTGTGAGAAAGAGCCATTTATCAAAGATTTATATTTTGTACATTTATTGATGGAGCTGTAGTTTGATGAGTGGCTTTGTTATAATTCTAAGGCACTGCTGTTGGGTGTTGGACTTCAGCACAAATCCGTTGATCAGCTTGAGAAAGAAATTGATCTTCCAAGCAGCCAATTGATGGGTCTTTTCAACCGGTTAATCCGCAAAGTTGTCAAGGTAATTCTTTCTGTTTGATCACAAGAACTGAATCCCCTTCAACACAACAAGATGTTAAAATAGACCAAATAGTTGCACCTAACTGATCTTGTTACATATTGGAGCATTGCGTGTATGTGAATTTGATAATTCCAAAATATAAATACCGAATGATGACTCATATTAAGTTATAAATGCATTAAAATCTTAGTGTTGGCATGAGAGCTACAAGACAGATTGGCTGCTGTGACTCCCAAAGCAATATTTGTTTGTGTTTCTTTTTCCTACAACTGTTGATTGGAAGAAAGTTTTTCGTTACTTGTCTGTAGTTCAGTGAGTTGGGAAGTACTGAAATTGGTGCACCAGACTTATTGGTATTTATTGAAATTACCCTGTCAGTTTGTTTAATATTGTTAACAGGTTATTTATGATCTATGTCTGAATCTCTTTCCAATGTGCTGCCATAATTGGAAAGTATTCTATTAAAAAAAAGTTGAAATGATGCACAAAATAACAAACAAAATGGCATTCTTATTATACTTGAATTGTAGCTTCAATTAACCTTTGAGGAAAAAGTCACCATTCACTGTTTGTTTATGTATGTTTATGTCAGCTCTTTAATAATATCCTGGAAAAAGCAGTGGAGGAACAAATGATAATCGCAAGGGAGATAGTCATGGAACCTACAATCAAATCACTTTCTGAGGATCTGGTATGGATAACCCCTTTTGTTGTATGATTAATTATCTAAGCAGGAAAGTGGCTGAAGTTTAATGGCAATAGCTTCATTCTCGCAGTCAGCAATGCAAGTTGTATGTTTCTCAAATCTGCTTTTTTTATCTAGTTGCAGAAATGTTTGCATTTCCAATATATTCACTGTAGGATTTTCTGGACATTTGCAACTAGTTCTTGCAAAATAGAACATAGAACATAGAAAGCCACAGTACAAACAGGCCCTTCGGCCCACAGGTTGCGCCGATCACATCCCCACCTCTAGGCCTATCTATAGCCCTCAATCCCATTAAATCCCATGTACTCATCCAGAAGTCTCTTAAAAGATCCCAACGAGTTTGCCTCCACCACCACCAACGTCAGCCGATTCCACTCACCCACCACCCTCTGAGTGAAAAACTTACCCCTGACATCTCCTCTGTACCTACCCCCCAGCACCTTAAACCTGTGTCCTCTCGTAGCAACCATTTCAGCCCTTGGAAATAGCCTCTGAGAGTCTACCCTATCCAGACCTCTCAACATCTTGTAAACCTCTATCATGTCACCTCTCATCCTTCGTCTCTCCAGGGAGAAGAGACCAAGCTCCCTCAACCTATCCTCATAAGGCATGCCCCCCAATCCAGGCAACATCCTTGTAAATCTCCTCTGCACCCTTTCAATGGCTTCAACATCTTTCCTGTAATGAGGTGACCAGAACTGCGCGCAGTACTCCAAGTGGGGTCTAACCAGGGTCCTATAAAGCTGCAGCATTATCTCCCGACTCCTAAACTCAATCCCTCGATTAATGAAGGCCAGTACGCCGTACGCCTTCTTGACCGCATCCTCCACCTGCGAGGCCGATTTAAGAGTCCTATGGACCCGGACCCCAAGGTCCTTCTGATCCTCTACACTGCTAAGAATGGTACCCTTCATATTATACTGCTGCTTCATCCCATTGGATCTGCCAAAATGGATCACCACACACTTATCCGGGTTGAAGTCCATCTGCCACTTCTCCGCCCAGTCTTGCATTCTATCTATGTCTCGCTGCAACTTCTGACATCCCTCCAAACTATCCACAACACCACCTACCTTGGTGTCGTCAGCAAACTTACCAACCCATCCCTCCACTTCCTCATCCAGGTCATTTATGTAAATGACAAACAGCAAGGGTCCCAGAACAGATCCCTGGGGCACTCCACTGGTCACTGACCTCCATGCAGAGAAAGACCCCTCCACAGCCACTCTCTGTCTAATTCCTCATCTTCGCACAACATTTTGCAGAATGACTGCCCTCATCTTCACTTCAGAATATCTGCTTTCATTAGCAGCTTTTGAGCAATTGTCTTTGAGTGAGGTGACTGTATCCAGGTTGAAGAGTTATCCATCACTCTACTTGCATCATCTCCTGCCCGATTAGGGAGCAGTTACATGGATTCCCTCCAACAGCAATGATGCATGGTGACCTGTGACTCTGCACAAAGGTGGGAAAGTGACTGTGTGAGGTGACTGAATGAATGTCCAGAAGAAGAAATCTTGTCCAGGGATTAATTAATCGATGACTGCATTAAATAAATAATTTTAAACTGAATTTTAAAAATGTTTTTATTCCTGAGAGATGAACTTTCCAGTAATGTTTTTCTGACATTTATTTAGAAAGGTGATTAATAATGTTGCATCCCAGGTATAGAATGCTGCAGATACGACAATTCATTTGCAATAATTTGCTTTGTTTTTTAATGTAGGAGGAAGCAGCAAAGGAATTCCAAGAGAAACACAAACAGGAAGTTGAAAAATTAAAAGGAATGGATCTAACTCAGTAAGACATTGTTGATGAATAATATAACATAAGCTTTTCATTAGAATAATTAATGTTTACAGAGATTCTGAGAGGGATTCAGAATTATAGAGGGTTTTCATCAGGTAAGTAAAGATAGAATTACTTTTATTGGACATTCTTTGGTAATTGAAGCATTTAAGTGCAGGGGAGTCACAAATTGCACAAATTGGCAAGGTTAAGAGAGTTGTTATTACCCAGAAGGTTCATGGGACATTGAGTGCTCTACTCAAAACAGGAATGGAATCAGAATTTATTATAACATTTAAAAGAAATTTACAATCCATTACAATCCCTGTGGGATCTGGAACAGTGAATGGTAACAGACTATTTACTGTTGATAACATGAAAAAAAGGAGGATGTACAGCTCCTCAAGTTTGCTCTACCATTCAATAAGATCATGACTGATCCATTTCTACTCTACCATTCCATCATAACCCATATCTCTCAAGTTCTTTAGTGTCCAACAATCTTTTGTTCTCGCCCTTCAATATAATCATCAACTGAGTGCCTGCAGCCCTCTGTAACTCCAGTGATTCATAGAAACATAGAAATTAGAAGCAGGGGTAGGCCATTCAGCCCTTCGAACCTGCTACATCATTCATTTTGATCATGGCTTCTTCACAACCCTCTGAAGAAATTTCTGCCCATCTCAGTCCAAAATGGCAATCCATTATCCTGCAACGTGACTGTTATCTGCAGCCAGGTATCACAACCAAGCCAATTGTGTCATTGCTCGGAGCAAAGATTACTGAGTAGCAGGAGAGGGAAACCTGGCAAATTTTCCATCCCTAAATACGGAGACATGAGGATTGGGAGCAGTTTAGAATTCAACAAAGGAGGACCAAGGGATTGATTCAGAAGGGGGGAAATAGGGTACGAAAGTAAGCTTGCAGGGAACATAAAAACAGACTGTAAAAGTTTCTGTAGGTATGTGAAGAGAAAAAGATTGATCAAGACAAGTATAGGTCTCTGACAGTCAGAAACATTATCACATTGTTTTGTTCTAGATATGTGATCCGTGGAAATGAAGAGGAATGGAACGAAGTGTTGAAGACAGCGGGACAAAATGCCACAGTTGTCAGCATTCAGGGGTGAGGGATGTGCCTAAGTTATTTTTGGATTGATGGTATTTTTTGTAGCATTACTGTGCTTATTGAATGAATTTGAGAAATTTGGACATGATCAAAAAGTGCCTCAGAGATGGAATTTTGTGGAAACAGTGTTGGGAGACTCATTCCCAACCTGTATATGTACACTTTATAGAATGAGGGTATCGCTGGCCAGGGCAACATTTGTTGCCCATCCATAATTGTCCTTAAGAAGATGGTGGTGAGCTTCCTTCTTGAACCACTGCAGTCCATGTGGTGTAGGTACTCCCACAGTGCTGTAGGCCATTTCAGAGGGCATTTAAGAGTCAACCACATTGCCACGGGGCTGGAGTTGCATGTAGGCCAGGATGAGTAAGGACGGCAGATTTCCTTCCCTAAGGATATTAGTGAATGAGATGAGTTTTTGCAACAATTGGCAATGGTTTTACGATGATCATTAGAATTTATTGAATTCAAATTTCACCATCCAGAACATTACCTTGGGTCATGGTGATGTAAGGAGACTAAATTGAGGAGTGTGCAACAAACTCACTTCAAACAGAAAGCAAACTTTGGCTGGAAGATATCTCTTAATAACTCCCAACCTACTGCTATGATTTCTACAACTTTTTATTTTGAAGGAAATGTCGTACTTGATAAGAACATAAGAACTAGGAGCAGGAATAGGCCATCTAGTCCCTTGAGCCTGCTCCGCCATTCAATAACGTCATGGCTGATCTTTTCATGGACTCAGCTCCACTTACCTACCCGCTCACCATAACCCTTAATCCCTTTACTGTTCAAAAATGTTCCTTGCCTTAAAAACATTCAATAAGGTAGCCTCAACTGCTTCACTGGGCAGGGAATTCCACAGATTCACAACCCTGGATCTGAAAAGTTTGTGCGGAACCGTTAGAAATGGCGGAGCTGCTTAATGAATACTTTACCTCGGTATTCACGGTGGAAAGGGATCTGGGTGGTTGTACTGCTGGTTTGCGGTGGACAGAAAGGATCGAGCATGTGGACATAAAGAAAGAGGATGTGTTGGAACTATTGAATGGCATCAAGGTTGGTAAGTCGCCGGGACCGGATGGGATGTACCCCAGGTTACTGTGGGAGGCGAGGGAGGAGATTGCGGAGCCTTTGGCGATGATCTTTGCATCGTCGATGGAGACGGGAGAGGTTCCGGAGGATTGGAGGATTGCAGATGTGGTCCCTATATTCAAGAAAGGGAACAGGGACAGCCCGGGAAATTACCGACCGGTGAGTCTAACCTCAGTGGTTGGTAAGTTGATGGAGAGGATCCTGAGAGACAGGATTTATGATCATCTAGAGAAGTTTAGTATGATCAAAAGTAGTCAGCACGGCTTTGTCAAGGGCAGGTCGTGCCTTACGAGCCTGGTTGAGTTCTTTGAAAATGTGACCAAACACATTGACGAAGGAAGAGCGGTGGATGTGGTCTATATGGACTTCAGCAAGGCGTTCGATAAGGTCCCCCATGCAAGACTTCTTGAGAAAGTGAGAGGGCATGGGATCCAAGGGGCTGTTGCCTTGTGGATCCAGAACTGGCTTGCCTGCAGAAGGCAGAGAGTGGCTGTGGAGGGGTCTTTCTCTGCGTGGAGGTCAGTGACCAGTGGAGTGCCCCAGGGATCTGTTCTGGGACCCTTGCTGTTTGTCATTTTCATAAATGACCTGGATGAGGGAGTGGAGGGATGGGTTGGTAAGTTTGCTGACGACACCAAGGTAGGTGGTGTTGTGGATAGTTTGGAGGGATGTCAGAAGTTGCAGCGAGACATAGATAGAATGCAAGACTGGGCGGAGAAGTGGCAGATGGACTTCAACCCGGATAAGTGTGTGGTGATCCATTTTGGCAGATCCAATGGGATGAAGCAGCAGTATAATATGAAGGGTACCATTCTTAGCAGTGTAGAGGATCAGAAGGACCTTGGGGTCCGGGTCCATAGGACTCTTAAATCGGCCTCGCAGGTGGAGGATGCGGTCAAGAAGGCGTACGGCGTACTGGCCTTCATTAATCGAGGGATTGAGTTTAGGAGTCGGGAGATAATGCTGCAGCTTTATAGGACCCTGGTTAGACCCCACTTGGAGTACTGCGCGCAGTTCTGGTCACCTCATTACAGGAAAGATGTTGAAGCCATTGAAAGGGTGCAGAGGAGATTCACAAGGATGTTGCCTGGATTGGGGGGCATGCCTTATGAGGATAGGTTGAGGGAGCTTGGTCTCTTCTCCCTGGAGAGACGAAGGATGAGAGGTGACCTGATAGAGGTTTACAAGATGTTGAGAGGTCTGGATAGGGTAGACTCTCAGAGGCTATTTCCAAGGGCTGAAATGGTTGCTACGAGAGGACACAGGTTTAAGGTGCTGGGGGGTAGGTACAGAGGAGATGTCAGGGGTAAGTTTTTCACTCAGAGGGTGGTGGGTGAGTGGAATCGACTGACGTCGGTGGTGGTGGAGGCAAACTCGTTGGGGTCTTTTAAGAGACTTCTGGATGAGTACATGGGATTTAATGGGATTGAGGGCTATAGATAGGCCTAGAGGTGGGGATGTGATCGGCGCAACTTGTGGGCCGAAGGGCCTGTTTGTGCTGTGGCTTTCTATGTTCTATGTTCTATAACCCTTTGTGTGAAGAAGTTCCTCCTCAACTCAATTCTAAATTTGCCTCTCCCCCCCGCCCCCCCCCCCCCCCCCCCCTTATTTTGAGGCTATGCCCCTTAGTTCTAGTTTCACCCGCCATTGGAAACAACCTCCCTGCTTCTATCATATCTATACCCTTCATAATCTTATCTGTTTCTATAAGATCTCTCCTCATTCTTCTGAATTCCAATGAGTATAGCCTTAGTCTCTCTTCATAAGCCAACCCTCTCAACTCCGGAATCGACCTAGTGAATCTCCTCTGCACCCCCTCCAGTGCCAGTATATCCTTTCTCAAGTAAGGAGACCAAAACTGTACACAGTACTCCAGGTGTGGCCTCACCAGCACCTTATACAGCTGCAACATAACCTTGTTTTTTAAAACTCCATCCCTCCAGCAATGAAGGACAAAATTCCATTTGCCTTCTTAATTACCTGTTGCACCTGCAAACCAACTCCTTGTGATTCTTGCACAAGGACACCCAGGTCCCTCTGCACAGCAGCATGCTGCAATTTTTCACCATTTAAATAATAGTCCATTTTGCTGTTACTCCTACCAAAATGGATGACCTCACATTTACCAACATTGTACTCCATCTGTCAGACCCTCGCCCACTCATTTAGACTATCTATATCCCTTTGCAGACTTTCAGCATCCTCTGCACACTTTGCTCTGCCACTCATCTAAGTGTCATCTATGAATGTTGACACACTACACTTGGCCCCCAACTCCAAATCATCGATGTAAATCGTAAACAATTGCGGTCCCAACACTGATCCCTGAGGCACACCACTAGAACATAGAACAGTACAGCACAGAACAGGCCCACGATGTTGTGCCGAGCTTTATCTGAAACCAAGATCAAGCTATCCCACTCCCTATCATCCTGGTGTGCTCCATGTGCCTATCCAATAACCGCTTAAATGTTCCTAAAGTGTCTATGACTCCACTATCACTGCAGGCAGTCCATTCCACACCCCAACCACTCTCTGCGTAAAGAACCTACCTCTGATATCCTTCCTGTATCTCCCACCACGAACCCTATAGTTATGCCCCCTTGTAATAGCTCCATCCACCCAAGGAAATAGTCTTTGAACGTTCACTCTATCTATCCCCTTCATCATTTTATAAACCTCTATTAAGTCTCCCCTCAACCTTTCCTCATAAGACCTACCCTCCAAACCAGGCAGCATCCTGGTAAATCTCCTTTGCACTCTTTCCAGCGCTTCCACATCCTTCTTATAGTGAGGTGACCAGAACTGCACACAATATTGCAAATGTGGTCTCACCAAGGTCCTGTACAGTTGCAGCATAACCCCACGGCTCTTAAACTCCAACCCCCTGTTAATAAAAGCTAACACACTATAGGCCTTCTTCACAGCTCTATCCACTTGAGTGGCAACCTTCAGAGATCTGTCGATATGGACCCCAAGATCTCTCTGTTCCTCCACAGTCCTCAGAACCCTACCTTTGACCCTGTAATCCACATTTAA
Source organism: Mustelus asterias (assembly GCF_964213995.1). Lineage (NCBI taxonomy): Eukaryota > Metazoa > Chordata > Chondrichthyes > Carcharhiniformes > Triakidae > Mustelus > Mustelus asterias. Next base: position 139,279,102 of record NC_135809.1, on the reverse strand, counting down.
ATTAGTCCTACCAAAATGAATCACCTCACATTTATCAGGGTTAAACTCCATCTGCCATTTTTCAGCCCAGCTTTGCATCCTATCTATGTCTCTTTGCAGTCTACAACAGCCCTCCACCAATCTTGGTGTCATCAGCAAATTTACTGATCCACCCTTCAGCTCCCTCCTCTAAGTCATTAATAAAAATCACAAAGAGCAGAGGACCAAGCACTGATCCCTGTGGAACTCCGCTAGCAACCTGCCTCCAGTCTGAAAATTTTCCATCCACCACCACCCTCTGTCTTCGATCAGATAGAAGTTTAACAACACCAGGTTAAAGTCCAACAGGTTTATTTGGTAGCAAAAGCCACACAAACCTTCGGAGCTCCAAGCCCCTTCTTCAGATGAGTGGGAATTCTGTTCACAAACAGGGCATATAAAGACACAGACTCAATTTACATGAATAATGGTTGGAATGCGAATACTTACAACTAATCAAGTCTTTAAGATACAAACAACGTGAGTGAAGAGAGCATCAAGACAGGCTAAAAAGATGTGTATTGTCTCCAGGCAAGACAGCCAGTGAAACTCTGCAGGTCCAGGCGGGCTGTGGGGGTTACAAATAGTGTGACATGAACCCAATATCCCGGTTGAGGCCGTCCTCGTGTGTGCGGAACTTGGCTATCAGTTTCTGCTCAGCGACTCTGCGCCGTCGTGTGTCGTGAAGGCCGCCTTGGAGAACGCTTATCCGAATATCAGAGGCCGAATGCCCGTGACCGCTGAAGTGCTCCCCAACAGGAAGAGAACAGTCTTGCTTGGTGATTGTCGAGCGGTGTTCATTCATCCGTTGTCGCAGCGTCTGCATAGTTTCCCCAATGTACCATGCCTCGGGACATCCTTTCCTGCAGCGTATCAGGTAGTCAACGTTGGCCGAGTTGCAAGAGTATGTGCCGTGTACCTGGTGGATGGTGTTCTCACGTGAGATGATGGCATCTGAATTTGAGTCTGTGTCTTTATATGCCCTGTTTGTGAACAGAATTCCCACTCACCTGAAGAAGGGGCTTGCAGCTCCGAAAGCTTGTGTGGCTTTTGCTACCAAATAAACCTGTTGGACTTTAACCTGGTGGTGTTAAACTTCTCACTGTGTTTACCCCAGTCCAACGCCGGCATCTCCACATCATTTCGATCAGATAGCCAGTTACCTATCCAATCGGCCAACTTTCCCTCTATCCCACACCTCCTTACTTTCATCATAAGCCAACCATGGGGGACCTTATCAAATGCCTTACTAAAATCCATGTATATGACATCAACTGCCCTACCTTCATCAACACACTTAGTTACCTCCTCAAAAAATTCTATCAAATTTGTGAGGCACGACTTGCTCTTCACGAATCCGTGCTGACTATCCCGGATTACTCCGCATCTTTCTAAATGGTCGTAAATCCCATCCCTAAGGACCTTTTCCATCAACTTACCAACCACCGAAGTAAGACTAACCGGCCTATAATTACCAGGGTCATTTCTATTTCCTTTCTTAAACAGAGGAACAACATTTGCCACTCTCCAATCCTCTGGCACCATCCCCGTGGACAGTGAGGACCCAAAGATCAAAGCCAAAGGCTCTGCAATCTCATCCCTTGCCTCCCAAAGAATCCTAGGATATATTTCATCAGGCCCAGGGGACTTATCGACCTTCAGTTTATTCAAAACTGCTAGTACATTTTGAGGAGATAACTAAGTGTGTTGATGAAGGTAGGGCAGCTGATGTCATATACATGGATTTTAGTAAGGCGTTTGATAAGGTCCCCCATGGTCGGCTTATGATGAAAGTAAGGAGGTGTGGGATAGAGGGAAAGTTGGCCGATTGGATAGGTAACTGGCTATCTCATAGAAGACAGAGGGTGGTGGTGGATGGAAAATTTTCAGACTGGAGGCAGGTTGCTAGCGGAGTGCCACAGGGATCAGTGCTTGGTCCTCTGCTCTTTGTGATTTTTATTAATGACTTAGAGGGGAGGGCTGAAGGGTGGATCAGTAAATTTGCTGATGACACCAAGATTGGTGGAGTAGTGGATGAGGTGGAGGGCTGTTGTAGGCTACAAAGAGACATAGATAGGATGCAAAGCTGGGCTGAAAAATGGCAGATGGAGTTTAACCCTGATAAATGTGAGGCGATTCATTTTGGTAGGACTAATTTAAATGTGGATTGCAGGGTCAAAAGTAGTGTTCTGAAGATTGTGGAGGAGCAGAGAGATCTTGGGGTCCATATCCACAGATTTCTAAAGGTTGCCACTCAAGTGGATAGAGCTGTGAAGAAGGCCTATAGTGTGTTAGCTTTTATTGACAGGGGGTTGGAGTTTAAGAGCCGTGGGGTTATGCTGCAACTGTACAGGACCTTGGTGAGACCACATTTGCAATATTGTGTGCAGTTCTGGTCACCTCACTATAAGAAGGATGTGGAAGCGCTGGAAAGAGTGCAGAGGAGATTTACCAGGATGCTGCCTGGTTTGGAGGGTAGGTCTTATGAGGAAAGGTTGAGGGAGCTAGGGCTATTCTCTGGAGCGGAGGAGGCTGAGGGGAGACTTAATAGAGGTTTATAAAATGATGAAGGGGATAGATAGAGTGAACGTTCAAAGACTATTTCCTCGGGTGACTGGAGCTATTACAAGGGGGCATAACTATAGGGTTCATGGTGGGAGATATAGGAAGGATATCAGAGGTAGGTTCTTTACGCAGAGAGTGGTTGGGGTGTGGAATGGACTGCCTGCAGTGATAGTGGAGTCATAGACACTTTAGGAACATTTAAGCGGTTATTGGATATGCACATGGAGCACACCAGGATGATAGGGAGTGGGATAGCTTGATCTTGGTTTCAGATAAAGCTCGGCACAACATCATGGGCCGAAGGGCCTGTTCTGTGCTGTACTGTTCTTTTTACATCCTCCCTCCGAACATCTACTTCCTCCAGCCTATTAGCCTGTAACACTTTCTCTTCCTCAAAAACATGGCCCCTCTCCTTGGTGAACACTGAAGAAAAGTATTCATTCATCACATCTCCTATCGCTACTGACTCCATACACAAGTTCCCACTACTGTCCTTGACTGGCCCTAACCTCACCCTGGTCATTCTTTTATTCCTCACATAAGAGTAAAAAACCTTGGGGTTTTCCTTGATCCGACCCGCCAAGGACTTCTCATGCCCCCTCCTAGCTCTCCGAAGCCCCTTTTTCAGCTCATTCCTTGCTAACTTGTAACCCTCAATCGAGCCATCTGAACCTTGTTTCCTCATCCCTACATAAGCTTCCCTCTTCCTTTTTTCAAGACATTCCACCTCTTTTGTGAACCATGGTTCCCTCACTCGGCCATTTCCTCCCTGCCTGACAGGGACATACCTATCATGGACACCCAGTATTTGTTCCTTGAAAAAGTTCCACTTTTCATTAGTGCCTTTCCCTGACAGTTTCTGTTCCCAACTTTTGCCCCCTAATTCTTGCCTAATCGCATCATAATTACCTCTCCCCCAATTATAAACCTTGCCCTGCCGTACGGCCCTATCCCTCTCCATTGCAATAACAAAGAACATAAGAAATAGGAGCAGGAGTAGGCCATCTAGCCCCTCGAGCCTGCCCCGCCATTCAATAAGATCATGGCTGATCTGAAGTGGATCAGTTCCACTTACCCGCCTGATCCCTATAACCCCTAATTCCCTTACCGATCAGGAATCCATCTATCCGTGATTTAAACATATTCAACGAGGTAGCCTCCACCACTTCAGTGGGCAGAGAATCCCAGAGATTCACCACCCTCTGAGAGAAGAAGTTCCTCCTCAACTCTGTCCCAAACTGACCCCCCTTTATTTTGAGCCTGTGCCCTCTAGTTCCAGCTTCCTTTCTAAGTAGAAAGAATCTCTCCACCTCTACCCTATCCAGCCCCTTCATTATCTTATAGGTCTCTATAAGATCCCCCCTCAGCCTTCTAAATTCCAACGAATACAAACCCAATCTGCTCAGTCTCTCCTCATAATCAACATCCCTCATCTCTGGTATCAACCTGGTGAACCTTCTCTGCACTCCCTCCAAGGCCAATATATCCTTCCGCAAGTAAGGGGACCAATACTGCACACAGTATTCCAGCTGCGGCCTCACCAATGCCCTGTACAGGTGCAGCAAGACATCCCTGCTTTTATATTCTATCCCCCTTGCGATATAGGCCAACATCCCATTTGCCTTCTTGATCACCTGTTGCACCTGCAGGCTGGGTTTTTGCGTCTCATGCACAAGGACCCCCAGGTCCCTTTGCACAGCAGCATGTTATAATTTTTTTCCATTTAGATAATAATCCAATTTGCTATTATTTCCTCCAAAGTGAATAACCTCGCATTTGTCAACGTTATACTCCATCTGCCAGATCCTCGCCCACTCACTCAGCCTGTCCAAATCTCTCTGCAGACCTTCTACGCCCTCCACATGATTCACTTTCCCACTTATCTTTGTGTCGTCTCCAAACTTTGTTACCCTACACTCAGTCCCCTCCTCCAGATTGTCTATATAAATGGTAAATAGTTGAGGCCCCAGTACCGATCCCTGCGGCACGCCACTAGTTACCATCTGCCAACCAGAAAAGCACCCATTTATTGCGACTCTCTGCTTCCTGTCGGATAGCCAATCCCCAATCCACGCTAACACCCTACCCCCAACTCCGTGTGACCCAATCTTCTTCAGCAACCTTTTATGAGGCACCTTATCAAACGCCTTTTGGAAATCCAAAAACACCGCATCCACCGGTTCCCCTCCGTCAACCGCACTAGTCACATCTTCATAAAAATCCAACAAGTTCATCAAGCACGACTTTCCCCTCATGAATCCATGCTGCGTCTGCTTAATCGAACCATTCTTATCCAGATGGCCTGCTATTTAGAACATAGAACATAGAAAGCCACAGCACAAACAGGCCCTTCGGCCCACAAGTTGCGCTGATCATATCCCTACCTCTAGGCCTATCTATAGCCCTCAATCCCATTAAATCCCATGTACTCATCCAGAAGTCTCTTAAAAGACCCCAACGAGTTTGCCTCCACCACCACCGACGTCAGCCGATTCCACTCACCCACCACCCTCTGAGTGAAAAACTTACCCCTGACATCTCCTCTGTACCTACCCCCCAGCACCTTAAACCTGTGTCCTCTCGTAGCAACCATTTCAGCCCTTGGAAATAGCCTCTGAGAGTCCACCCTATCCAGACCTCTCAACATCTTGTAAACCTCTATCAGGTCACCTCTCATCCTTCGTCTCTCCAGGGAGAAGAGACCAAGCTCCCTCAACCTATCCTCATAAGGCATGCCCCCCAATCCAGGCAACATCCTTGTAAATCTCCTCTGCACCCTTTCAATGGCTTCAACATCTTTCCTGTAATGAGGTGACCAGAACTGCGCGCAGTACTCCAAGTGGGGTCTAACCAGGGTCCTATAAAGCTGCAGCATTATCTCCCAACTCCTAAACTCAATCCCTCGATTAATGAAGGCTAGTACGCCGTACGCCTTCTTGACCGATTCCTCCACCTGCGAGGCCGATTTAAGAGTCCTATGGACCCGGACCCCAAGGTCCTTCTGATCCTCTACACTGCTAAGAATGGTACCCTTCATATTATACTGCTGCTTCATCCCATTGGATCTGCCAATGATGGATTCCAGCATTTTCCCAACTACAGACGTTAAGCTAACCGGCCTATAGTTACCCGCCTTTTGTCTATTTCTTTTTTTAAACAGCGGCGTAACATTAGCCGTTTTCCAATCCACCGGCACTACCCCAGAATCCAACGAATTTTGATAAATAACCACTAACGCATCCGCTATTACCTCTGACATTTCTTTCAGTACCCTGGGATGCATTCCATCCGGGCCCGGGGACTTGTCCACCTTCAGTCCCGTTAGTCTACCAAGCACTGCCTCCCTGGTAACATTAATTGTATTGAGAACCTCTCCTCCTACCAACCCTCTATCGTTAATATCGTTAACAAAAGACACCGAATTGTGGTCACTATCTCCAAAGTGCTCTCCCACAACCAAATCTAACACTTGGCCCGGTTCATTACCCAGTACCAAATCCAATGTGGCCCCACCTCTTGTCAGCCTATCCACATATTGTGTCAGGAAACCCTCCTGCACACACTGCACAAAAACTGCCCCATCCGAACTATTCGACCTACAAAGGATCCAATCAATATTTGGAAAGTTAAAGTCACTGATCGCCAACCAGAAAAACACCCATTTACCCCCACTCTTTGTTTCCTGTTAGTTAACCAATCCTTACCCATGCTAATACATTACCCGTAACACCGTGTACCTTTATCTCATGCAGCAGTCTTTTGTGCAGCATCTTGTCGAATGCCTTCTGGAAATCCTGATGTGGAGATGCCAGCATTGGACTGGGGTGGGCACCTGATGAAGGAGCAGCACTCCGAAAGCCCATGCTACCAATAAACCTGTTGGACTTTAACCTGGTGTTGTGAGACTTCTTACTGGAAATTCTGATACGCCACATCCACAGGTTCCCCATGTCCACTGTGCTCATAATGTCCTCAAAGAATTCCAGTAAATTAGTTGAACAGGACCTGCCTTTCATGAACCCATGCTGCATCTTCCCAATGGGACAATTTATATCCAGATGTCTTGCTATTTCTTCCTTGATGATAGATCCAAGCATTTTCCCTACTACAGAAGTTAACCGGCCTATAGTTACCCGCCTTTTGTCTACCTCCTTTTTTAAACAGTGGCGTCACTTTGCTAATGAGAAGCACGTTGTCAAACAAACTTTTTTTTTTAACTCTTTAGTGCCAAAAGAAAGCAAGATTCCCTGGAGAAAGGTGTTATCCAGGTACAGAAAAAACGGATGAAAAAGAATAAGGAAAAAAAACAGAAGTGGACAAAATAACTGACGTGCCCAAATGAACGAATGTATTTGGAATTGAGTAATTCATATCCCGCTTGACAGGTGTACAATCGCGGCAAGAAGAGGGAGTTTTAATTTCAGTCATCCCCAGTGTCAGAAACGAGATTGGCCACTGAGAATGGTGGCAAGTCGTGGACTTTGCAGAACCGCAGGTGAAAAGTTGAGTATTTGCTGCATCTCCAAGAAGAATTGACCATGTCTTCCTCCCCCCTCCCCCACCCACTGTCACACATCCAAGTTTGCTGTCGGGTTTCTCATGCAGTCGCACTGACATCCACCCTGTTGAGTTTAGAGTTTGGTGAGTCTTGGATTTATACAAAGGACAACTTGATACATAAAAATGTCCATGGAAAAATGAGATGTGTCTAAAGGTATTAAAGATTGCTTTTATTTTCTCTTGTCAATTTATTTTAGCCTTCAGTTTTGAGTCTTTTCCCTTTACCAGTCTCCAGTTTAGTTATATTGAAGCTGTAACTATATTGTGCACCAGTTATTAGACCTCCAGATGCAGCAAATCAATACTTAGTATAAGTGATTACAATTTGGGGATTGTACTTCAGTGGTTTGAACCAACTGTCCATAGTTTGACCATCATACTTGTTAACAAAGAAGTAATTATATTTTAAGAGTGATTCATTCATTGCAAAATACTTTTAGATGTTCCGATCACATGAACCAGGCTATTTAATCATTAATTTTTGGGATTTAGGCACTGTTGATAAGGCAGTTATTTATTGTCCATCCCTACTTGTCCATCAGGGGGCAGTGGTGGAGATGCTCCCAGAATTCCTTTAGGTAGGGGGTGAAGATTGAATGCAAATGAGTCGGAGAAAGATTTTAGTGTGGTCATTGGCTCTATTCTCAAGGTTCAGTGAGAAGAGGCTGCAGCAATGGCAGTCCTGGGATGATACCACATTGCAAAACTGGGACCACAAGATAATATTTTATCAGGGATTGCCTTTATTTGCAGTATTATGTCTAGTTTTACCTCAATCAGGACATTATGTTTCCGGAAGATAGTGAGAGGACGACAAGGATTGTTCCTAACGTGAGGTCACTGAGCTATGAAGGTAGACTTAACAAAGAGAACAAAGAACAGCACAGGAACAGGCCCTTCAGCCCCACCAAGCCTGCACCGACACAGGAAACCTTACTAAACTAAATACCTTTTGCCTCTATGCAGTCCGTATCCCTCTATTCCCTGCCTATTCGTGTATCTATCAAGATGCCTCTTAAACATTGATACTGTATCTGCTTCTACCACCTCCTCTGGCAGCGCATTCCAGGCACTTACCACCCTCCATGTATAAAAACTTTTCACATCTTGATGCTGTATCATACAAAGCAATGAAGGGTTTGTAATCCAGGTATTATTTAGAAGTAGTCAGGTTATGGGCAGCATGGTGGCACAGCGGTTAGCACTGCTGCCTCACAGCGCCAGGGACCCAGGTTCAATTCTGGCCTTGGATGACTGTGTGGTGTTTGCATATTTTCTCCAAATCTGCATGGGGGTTTCCTCCCACAGTCCAAAGATGTGCAGGTGGATTGGCCATGCTAAATTGCTCCTTAGTGTCCTAAAATGTGTGGCTTAAATGGATTAGCCATGGGTAAATGTGTAAGTTTACGGGGATAGGGCAGGGGAGAAGGCCTGGGTAAGATACTCTGTCTGTCGGTGCAGACCTGATAGGCTGAATAGTCTCCTTCTGCACTGCAGGGTTTCTATGAATCTATGAGAACATGGGATCACACATGCAGTTGAACTAAGCGGAGGATTAGGTTGCATGTGTGGAAGTTTTACTTTTTCTAGAAGGTGGCTGACTTGTGGAACAGACTTTTAAAGGAATTATTAGAGATTAAGTTATTGTAAACTTTCAAGCAGCACGATGTGAATGTCTGGAAAATAATGTAATCGTAGATTTGGAAAGGAAGAATAAATAATTCTGAAAATAATATTTTGTTCTGGCACAGCAGATGGTGAGTGCCGAGCTGTCCAAAACCCAAAGGGAAACTTGAACCAGCTACCACAACAGTTTTGCAATTTGTATTTTTTTTAGATGGTTTTCTGAAATCAGGAAGCAGCTTCTCACCCAATTGTGATGAGTTTATATTGAGCTTAAACATCTATTAAATAAAGAAATTGTTAAAAATTACACTTAAAACAAGAACATCTTGCCGTAGTTAACAGTACTTTTTAAACTTTTCGGAACAGACCTTGCTTTTAAATAACTCAGAGCTAGACCCCATTTTAAATGGCAACAGTCCTTATAGATTTTCCCATCTATAAAATTCCAGTTAACTTTCCTACTCATACCCTGCTGCTCCAGGGTTTCTCTGAGGGTGACAGCAGACTGGTTCTCCAGGTCTGGCTTCATCCACATTCTGTTGTCTTTGTGATCGCACCAGTAACTGCACGTGCAGACGCACGAGGGCGCGCGCACACAGTCTGCAATGCTTTCTTAAATGTGTTTTTCCCCTTTGAACTAGCCCTCTATTATTTCCTACACTCCTTGAGAAGTTCCCTTTTCCCGGAATTGATTAACTTATTTTCTCTTTATTTTGTGGTTACTATATTTTAAAACTTATTTACAATCTTCCAACTTTATTTGTTCCCCGTTGAAATACAACCAACTAACTTCAAGCCACTTACTTCTTTGTCTTATGTAAATTATTATTGAAGTTTCCCTGGTTTCCTCTGTTCATCTCTATATCAAACCACCATCCTTCACTCTTCTTATACTTGACTTTTGCAGTCTTTCTGTCTCTAATCCAATTGAACAGGGCACAGCTTGTTTCCCAGTTTGAGAATATGACAGTGATGTTACAAAGTTTTAAAAAACGAATTTTCCTGTCAGTGAAACTTCCTGGGGATTGGTTGAAATCCTAAGTGGAGTCAGAGGAACATTTCTGGAGGAAATTGGATGAATTTCCCTTTGGGATTGGGGAGGGCTGAGAGTTGGTAATCAGCCAAAAGGTAAAGTTCCACATGTCTCGTTCAGGATCCAAACAAGTTTTTTTTATTCATTCCATAGAACCATAGAAAATTACAGCTCAGAAACAGGCCTTTTGGCCCTTCTTGTCTGTGCCGAACTATTTTATGCCTAGTCCCACTGACCTGCACTTGGACCATATCCCTCCACACCCCTCTCATCCATGAACCCGTCCAAGTTTTTCTTAAATGTTAAAAGTGACCCCGCATTTACCACTTTATCCGGCAGCTCATTCCACACTCCCACCACTCTCTGCGTGAAGAAGCCCCCCCTAATATTCCCTTTAAACTTTTCTCCTTTCACCCTTAACCCATGCCCTCTGGTTTTTTTCTCCCCTAGCCTCAGCGGAAAAATTCATGGAATGTGAAGCTGGCTAGACCAACATTTATTGCCCATCCCTAATTGCTCTTGAGAAGGTGGTGGTGAGCTGACTACTGCTGCAGTCCATGTGGTGTAGGTACACCCACAGTGCTGTTAGGGAGGGAATTCTGGGATGTGAAGGAATTGTGATATATTTCCAAGTCTGTCAGGATGGTGAGTGACTTGGAGGAGAACTTGCAAGTGATGATGTTTCCAGGTATCTGCTGTCTTTGTCCTTTTGATGGTAGCTGTCATGGGTTTGGAAGGTGCCATCTGAAGAACCTTGGTGAGTTCCTGCAGTGCATCTTGTAAATGGTGCACATGGCTGCCACTGTGCGTCGGTGATGGAGGGAGTGAATGTTTGTGTAAGGGATGCTGATCAAGTGGGCTGCTTTCTTGGAGAAGTGATTACATATTTGATCCTCTCTCTCTGATTGATTGGGGGCCTATAGTAACACATGCCTTTAGTGTTTTTTACTTCTACCCGTATGGTCTTATTTGATGATCCTTCCAGGATCCCATCCGCCCTCACTGCTAAAATTAATTCTTTGATCAATATTGCAACCCCCTCCTCTTCTTTCTCTCTCCCCCACCCACACTTTTATCCCCCTCTCTATCTCATCTGAAATATCCCATAACCAGGAATGTTGAGCTGTCAATCCTGCCCAGCTTTCAGCCATGTCTTGGCAGTCATAGCTATGATATCATATTCCCACTTGTCTATCTGTGCCCTCGGCTCATCTGTCAGGCTGCTTGCGTTAAAATATATTCCATTTAGCCTTGCTAGATTCACTTTCTTATCCACCTTCTGCATCCTCTACCTTTCAGACTCACTGGCATTTTAATTGCAAATCCATCTTAGCTTCTCCACCCTCTGAACGACTTGTCAGGACCCTATACACAGCCAAATTAGTTTAAATCCATCCCAAAAACACTAGCAAGCCTGTCAGCGAGAATGTTGGTCCTCTTCTTGTTTGGATATAACCCGTCCAACTTCTACAGGTCCCAACTCCCCCAGAAATGGTCCCATTGCCCCAAGGAATCTAAAGCCCTCCCTCTTGCACTATCTCTCCAGCTATGCATTCACCCACTCTATCCTTCTGTTCCTATAATCATTATTGTGTGGCATTGAAGATTACTACCTTTGAAACAGAAAATAGGAACAAGAGGAGGCCATTCAACCCTCCAAGCCTGTTCCATTATTCATTATGATCATGGCTAATCATCCAACTCAATAGCCTGATCTCACCAGTTTTCTATCCATCTCAATACATTACCCCAATCCCATGCTCTTTAATTTTATGTGGGACTTTGTCAAAAACCTTCTGAAAGTCCAAATAAATCACATCCACTGGCTCCTCCTTATCAAGTCTACTAGTTACATCCTCAAAGAATTCCAGTCGATGTGTCAAGCATGATTTCCCTTTCATAAATTCGTACTGACTCTGTCCGATCCTGCTACTGTTTACCAAGTGCTTCACTATAAAATCTTTGATAAAGGATTCTAGAATTTTCCATAATACCGACATCAGGCTGATTGGTCTATAATTCCCTGTTTTCTCTCTACCTCCCTTTTTAAATAATGGGGTTACATTAGCTGCTCTCCAATCTGTAGTAACTGTTTGAGTCTATAGAATCTTGGAAGATGACCACCAATGCATCCACTATTTCTCAGGCCACTTCCTTAAGTATACGAACATAGGAATTAGGAGCAGAAGTTGGCAAATTCAGGCCTGCTCTGTCATTCAATCAGATCATGGCTGACCTCTCCCTGGTCTCAAATCCACCTCCCCACCTGTTCCCATATCTCTCTTTCCCTTTTTTATTAGAAATCTGTCTCTCCCTCTTGAAACAATTCAATGATTCAGACTCCACCGCGCTATGGGGCAGCGAGTTCCAGAAATTCATCACTCTCTGCGAGAAGTAGTCCCTCCTCATCTCAGTTTTAAATCTACTGCCTCTCAACCTATACCTGTCACCTCTTGTTCTAGATTGCCCCATAAGAGGAAACATTTGGTCTACATTTACTTTATCAATCCCTTTTAAAATTTTAAATACTTCGATCAGACCCCCTCTGATCCTTCTAAACTCCAGCGAGTACAAGCCCAAACTGTTTAACCCCTCCTTATACATCAACCCTTTTATCCCCGGAATTAATCTGGTGAGCCTCCTCTGAACTGCCTCCAATGCCACCACATCCTTCCTCAAATAAGGAGACCAAAACTGGACACAATACTCCAGATGTGGTCTCACCAACACCCTATACAATTACAACAGCAGTTCTCTACTCTTGTACTCCAGTCCCTTTGCCAACATCCCATTTGCTTTTTTTATTACGTGCTGCACCTGCACACCGACTTTCTGCGATTCATGAACACAGACACCCAGATCCCTCTGCCCGGATGCATTTTGAATCTACTTTCCATTTAGGTAATAATTTGCCTATTTTTTTCTGTCAAAATGGATAACCTCACACTTTTCCACATTAAACTCCATCTGCCAAATTTTGGCCCATTCTCCTAGCCTATCTATATCCAGCTGTAAAATCTTTATATCCTCTCCACTGCCTGCTTTCCCACCTATTTCCGTACTCTGGGTTGTCAATTATCAGGCCCTGGGGATTTATCAGTCTTCAATCCCGGGTTTGATTCCCGGCTTGGGTCACTGTCTGTGTGGAGTTTGCACATTATCCCCGTGTCTGCATGCCTCCGGGCACTCCAGTTTCCTCCCACAATCCAAAGATGTGCGGGTTCGGTGGATTGGCCATGGTAAATTGCCCCTAGTGTCAGAGGGACTAGCAGGGTAAATATGTGGGGTTACGGGAATGGGGCCTGAGTGGGATTGTGATTGGTGCAGACTCGATGGGCCGAATGGCCTCCTGCACTGGGGGTTTCTATGATTCTATAAATCCCAACAATTTCTCTAGCACCATTTCTCTACTGATTTACTTCACTCCCTCTCACTAAACCCTGTGTTCCCCAACATTTTTAATGTTATTTGTGTCCTCCCTTCCCACCAAAATACGTATTTAGTCAGTCATTTCTTTGTTCCCCATTATAAATTTCCTTGTTTTGTACGTCTACCTCCATTAATGAAACCTAAGGTCTGAGACACTTTGCTTATTACTCTCTCAATATGTTCTGCCTATGCACATGAAACCCAAGTCCCTCTGTTCCTGCACATTCTTTAGAACTGTGACATTCAGTTTTATTGCCTTCCCCAACCCTTTGGCCAAAATGTATCACCTCTCGTTTCTCTGTTTTAAATTGTCTCTGCCACACGTCTGCCCGCTTATCCGAGTCTTGTTGCAGGTGATTTTTAAAATTCATTTGAGGGACATGGGTGTCGCTGGCTGGCCAGTATTTATTGCCCATCCCTAGTTGTCCTTGGGGACCAGTTGAGAGTCAACCACTTTGCTGTGGCTCTGGAGTCACATGTAGGCCAGACCAGATAAGGACGACAGATTTTCTTCCCTAAAGGACATTAGTGAATCAGATGTGTTTTTCTGACAATCGACAATGATTTCATGGTCATCAGTAGATTCTTAATTCCAGATTTTTAAATTGAATTCAAATTCCACCGTCAGCCGTGGTGGGATTCGAACCCGGGTCCCCAGAACATTGACTGAGTTTCTGGATCAATTGTCTAGCGATAATACCACCATCGCCACCTTCTGCACTGTCGGGATTCTATGGTTCTACCATTGGTGTTGTAGAACCACAGAATCCCGATTGCAGAAGGAGGCCATTCAGGCTTTTGAGTCTACACTGATTCTCTGACAAAGTATCCTACCCAGGCCCTTTCATTCCCAGTAACCCTCAGGGTGATCCAGCTCTCCGCCCCCAGCCCCTGGTTAACTGGGTTATATATTTTGGGGTTTATATTTTGGGGTATTTTACCTTCCGGGTGATCTAGCTCTCCGCCCCCAGCCCCTGGTTAACTGGGTTATATATTTTGGGGTTTATATTTTGGGGTATTTTACTCTCAGGGTGATCCAGCTCTCCGCCCCCAGCCCCTGGTTTATTTATCATGTCTAATTCATCTAACCTACACATCTTTGGACATTAAGGGGCAATTTACCATGGCTAATCCATCTAACCTGCACACCTATCAAGTGTGGGGGGAATCTGGAACACCCGGAGGAAACCCACAGACAGAATTTGCAAACTCAGCACATGAGGCAGCAGTGTTAACCACTGTGTCATATCATCCTCGCTGTTTGGTGCACTTCAAAATTCAGTATCAACAAATTTTGAAATTTTACTTTGTATTCCATAATATAAATCATTTATGTAGACTGGGTCGTCACATAATCATATGATGACATGGTCATGTGGGTCATCATGAGATTGGAGCTTGACAGGATTCTCTGGGATCTGGGACAGAGTCGATGTGTTAATGAATATTTATGTTTAGTTAATAAATCTTCCATTAGTTGAGGGTTCATTGTGCAGTAATCGGTTTAACACCAGGCAGAATGACATGGTGTCAGGGTTGGCAGTGTGGCACAGGAATTCAAAGAACAAAGAACAATACAGCACAGGAACAGGCCCTTCGGCCCTCCAAGCCCACGCCGCTCCCCGGTCCAGGATTGAATCCTGAATCCAGGATCCCTGCCCAATTTTCCAGCCTATCTACATCCTAATATCCTATCCACCGAGCTGTCCCTCACGATGCTTTGTTCATCACAACCTATTAACTCACCCCCACCCCCCCATTCCAGACCATGTGATCTCCAGGGAGAGGCGAAAACCCAGAGTGAAAACCCCAGGGCCAATATGGGGAAAAGAAAATCTGGGAAATTCCTCTCCGACCCCCTGAGGCGATCGAAACAAGTCCAGGAGATCACACTGGCCCTGATCAGAAAAAGCTTCCCAACCCTATTCATTTCCACTTCTGCTTTACGAACACCATCTGAATTCCCTGCCCCCGAGACAGGTTCCCAACTATCCGCAGTCTCGCTCTGTACTGGCACCAACAAGATGATCATAGAATGAAGCCTTGAAACGAGAAACAAAGAACAATTAGCCCGCGCCGCTCCCTGGTCCAAACTAGACCACTCTTTTGTATCCCTCCATTCCCACTCCGTTCATATAGCTGTCTAGATAAGTCTTAAACGTTCCCAGTGTGTCCGCCTCCACCACCTTGCCCGGCAACACATTCCAGGCCCCCACGACCCTCTGTGTAAAATATGTCCTTCTGATATCTGTGTTAAACCTCCCCCCCTTCACCTTGAACCTATGACCCCTCGTGAACGTCACCACCGACCCGGGGAAAAGCTTCCCACCGTTCACCCTATCTATGCCTTTCATAATTTTATACACCTCTATTAAGTCTCCCCTCATCCTCCGTCTTTCCAAGGAGAACAACCCCAGTTTCCCCAATCTCTCCTCATAACTAAGCCCCTCCATACCAGGCAACATCCTGGTAAACCTCCTCTGTACTCTCTCCAAAGCCTCCACGTCCTTCTGGTAGTGTGGCGACCAGAACTGGACGCAGTATTCCAAATGCGGCCGAACCAACGTTCTATACATCTGCAACATCAGACCCCAACTTTTATACTCTATGCCCCGTCCTATAAAGGCAAGCATGCCATATGCCTTCTTCACCACCTTCTCCACCTGTGACGTCACCTTCAAAGATCTGTGGACTTGCACACCCAGGTCCCTCTGCGTCTCTACACCCTTTATGGTTCTTCCATTTATCGTGTAGCTCCTCCCTACATTATTCCCACCAAAATGCATCACTTCGCATTTATCAGGATTGAACTCCATCTGCCATTTTTTTGCCCAAATTTCCAGCCTATCTATATCCTTCTGTAGCCTCTGACAATGTTCCTCACTATCTGCAAGTCCTGCCAGTTTTGTGTCGTCCGCAAACTTACTGATCACCCCAGTTACTCCTTCTTCCAGATCATTTATATAAATCACAAACAGCAGAGGTCCCAATACAGAGCCCTGCGGAACACCACTAGTCACAGGCCTCCAGCCGGAAAAAGACCCTTCCACTACCACCCTCTGTCTTCTGTGACCAAGCCAGTTCTCCACCCATCTAGCCACCTCCCCCTTTATCCCATGAGATCCAACCTTTTTCACCAGCCTACCATGAGGGACTTTGTCAAACGCTTTACTAAAGTCCATATAGACAACATCCACGGCCCTTCCTTCGTCAACCATTCTGGTCACTTCTTCAAAAAACACCACCAGGTTAGTGAGGCATGACCTCCCTCTCACAAAACCATGCTGACTATCGTTAATGAGTTTATTCCTTTCTAAATGCGCATACATCCTATCTCTAAGAATCTTCTCCAACAACTTCCCCACCACGGACGTCAAGCTCACCGGCCTATAATTACCCGGGTTATCCTTCCTACCCTTCTTAAATAACGGGACCACATTGGCTATCCTCCAATCCTCTGGGACCTCACCTGCGTCCAGTGACGAGACAAAGATTTGCGTCAGAGGCACAACAATTTCACCTCTCGTCTCCCTGAGCAGCCTTGGATAGATTCCATCAGGCCCTGGGGATTTGTCAGTCTTTATATTCTCTAACAAACCTAACACTTCCTCCTTTGTAATGGAGATTTTCTCCAACGGTTCAACACTCCCCTCCGAGACACTCCCAATCAACACATCCCTCTCCTTTGTGAATACCGACGCAAAGTATTCATTTAGGATCTCCCCTACTTCTTTGGGCTACAATTACTACAATTCGAAACATTGACCCAACCTGTTTTTAATGACTATGTGACGGACCAATTGGGATAGATTCCAGCAGAAATTGATCATCTTCTGTGATGTCTGAAAAAAGTCCCAAAACTCCAAGCCTCAAATCTGCTGCACTTGGCAGCTCCCACAGCGGGTCGAAGTTTCGATTGTTTAAATTTGATTTGGAAAAACATAAAGATTCTGTAATTATCTCAGAAATTCAAAGAAAAATGTTCTCTGTTTAAAACCATGATTTTAGAATGCCACATATTCCATTCTCCAAATCCAAACCCTTTTGAATCAATCCGGTCCCGCATAGACACACGAAAGATTTGAGCAGAGAAATGTGCAGTTGGAATCATAGAGGTTTACAGCCTGGAAACAGGCCCTTCGGCCCAACTTGTCCATGCCACCCTTTTTATTTAAACCCCTAAGCTAATCCCAATTGCCCGCATTTGGCCCATATCCCTCTATACCCATCATACCCATGTAACTATCTAAATGCTTTTTAAAAGACAAAATTGTACCCACCTCTACTACTACCTCTGGCAGCTTGTTCCAGACACCACCCTCTGTGTGAAAAAATTGCTCCTCTGGACACTTTTGTATCTCTCCCCTCTCACCTTAAACCTATGCCCTCTAGTTTTAGACTCCCCTACCTTTGGGAAAAGATATTGACTATCTAGCGGATCTGTGCCCCTCATTATTTTATAGACCTCTATAAGTTTTTAGTGACAAATTCACTAGAGATTGGTTGGTATGGGCCATAGAAAATGATGATCTCTGAAAACAGAAACAGAAAGACCTGACTTCACAATCTGCTTTAGTAATGTGCATTTCAAATGAGCAGGTCCCAAGAGATCAAACAGAGAATCCTGGAGGGGAACAGCACGGTTTTGGAGGCGAACAGAAGGATGTTCAGTACCGGGCAGGCGGGGGAGAGTGGGGGGGGGGGGGGGGGCAGCTGCCTCCAAACAGGACTCAATGTTTCACCTTTAGAATAATGTGGGATCACTTTGCTAAAAGCTGCAGATCCAAACGACAGCAGTCTCTCTCTCTCCCGCACCAACATTACCCCTGCCAGTCACTCCCAGGGACAGGTGTGTGACTAGGATCACTGACAGTTTCACCTGAATGAAATGGACCAAGACCCCATCAACGCAATCATCCGTGTGATATTGCAAAAGTGTGGAATCAGCCACTCAAAACGGAGAAATATTAACTACAGATGACCCCTCATAATGGATCATAGCTGGAAGATTAATAGTTAGAATTTATTACTGTGGGGAGAATAGTACAAACCAGAAGAAGAAATGTTTAGTAGCTATTGGTAAAAGATGAAGAATTAAATGCCTTAAAATCTTCCCAAGCAGCTCTCCCTTCTTTGCTAAAGATGGTTCTTCTCTGAATGATTTTCAGGATGTTTATCACTCTGGGTGCAGTTGAAATGTGTTGATGATGTTGTAATAGAAAACACACACATTAAAAAGATGCAATGCTGCACTAACATCTCATCGCAATAACCTGGAAACAGGCTCAAACCAAATGAAAGAAATATCAAAATTAAATTGCAAGAATCTCCAAGCAAACTAATTTGACTGGAGCGGTGAGGCGGGAATGGACTGGCACATAGAAACATAGAAAAACTGCAGCACAAAACAGGCCCTTCGGCCCCACAAGTTGTGCCGAACATATCCCTACCTTTTAGGCCTACCTATAACCCTCCATCCTATTAAGTCCCATGTACTCATCCAGGAGTCTCTTAAAAGACCCTATTGAGTTTGCCTCCACCACCACTGACGGCAGCCGATTCCACTCGCCCACCACTTCCCCCTAACATTTCCCCTGTACCTACCCCCCAGCACCTTAAATCTGTGTCCCCTCGTAGCAGCCATTTCCACCCTGGGAAAAAGCCTCTGAGAGTCCACCCAATCTATGCCTCTCAACATCTTATACACCTCTATCAGGTCTCCTCTCATCCTACGTCTCTCCAAGGAGAAAAGACCGAGCTCCTTCAGCCTATCCTCATAAGGCATGCCACTCAATCCAGGCAACATCCTTGTGAATCTCCTCTGCACCCTTTCAATCTTTTCCACATCCTGTAATGAGGCGACCAGAACTGAGCACAGTACTCCAAGTGGGGTCTGACGAGGGTCTTATACAGCTGCATCATTATCCCCGGACTCCTAAACTCAATCCCTCGATTGATAAAGGCCAGCACACCATACGCCTTCTTAACCACCTCCTCCACCTGTGGGGCCAATTTTAGAGTCCTATGTACCCGGACCCCAAGTTCCTTCTGATCCTCTACAGTACTAAGAGTCTTTCCCTTTATATTGTACTCCTTCATCCCATTTGACCTGCCAAAATGGACCACTACACATTTATCTGGGTTGAAGTCCATCTGCCACTTCTCCGCACAGTCTTGCATCCTATCTATGCCCCTCTGTAACTTCTGACATCCCTCCAGACTATCCACAACCCCACCAACCTTCGTGTCGTCGGCAAACTTACCAACCCATCCCTCCACTTCCTCATCCAGGTCATTTATGAAAATGACGAACAGCAAGGGTCCCCGAACAGATCCCTGGGGCACACCACTGGTGACCGACCTCCATTTAGAAAAAGACCGATCTATACCCATTCTCTGCCTCCTTTGGGCAAGCCAGTTCTGGATCCACAGGGCAGCAGCCCCTTGGATCCCATGCCCTCTCACTTTTTCTAGAAGCCTTGCATGGGGGACCTTATCGAACGCCTTGCTAAAATCCATATAAACCACATCTACCGCTTTCCCTTCGTCAATGTGTTTAGTCACATTTTCGAAGAACTCCACCAGGCTCGTAAGGCACGATCTGCCTTTGACAAAGCCATGCTGAGTATTCCTGAGCATACTAAACCTCTCTAAATGCTCATAAAACTTGTCCCTCAGGATCTTCTCCATCAGCTTACCAACCACTGAGGTTAGACTCACCGGTCGGTAATTTCCTGGGCTATCCCTATTCCCCTTCTTGAAAATAGGAACCACATCCGCAATCCTCCAATCCTCCGGCACCTGTCCCGTCTCCATCGACGACGCAAAGATCATCGCCAGAAGATAGAAAACATAGTCAATGAAATGAAGCAAAATGCACTTGGTTTTCTCTTTATGAATCTACTGTGTCTCTTTAATTATAACTAAAATGTTCAGTAGGTACAATTAGACAACCAAATTTATTACATTTGAGAAAGTCCCAAATTCACTAAAAATACAGTAAGGATTTACTGGGAGTCAGCGAGGTGGGAATGTTACTGCTTCGCTCGAGTGAGACCGGAAATTCCCGCCTGAGGTCAACAGACATTTCCGTTGTCCGCCCCTCACTCGCTCCGATTCCGTGGCGGGCGAGACGGCAGAATTCTGGTAATTATCTCCACTAAACATCCTGTACAGAAAATGTGTGTGTGGATTGTGTCGCAACAGCCACTGTCACCTTATAGAAAAGGTTTGTGATTTTTGTGGATTCCTTTCTACATATTTTTTAATAAGTTCTTGTGATGGACAGTTTGATTTTTCTGACTTCTTTACATCCAAATATTCTGTAATTTTGAAAAGTTACTTACAAACAAACAAACCAACAAATAATCTCCCAGCACATCCCATCCAGCTGTAAACAAACACTATTTTATTCCACCATCCAGTTGTTAATTATGTACAGAATGCACAGCTTGACTGAACACAACAGTTCTGCTACATATTCAAAGATATGTCAAAACAAACAAAAATGTAATTTACAGTATCCGCCTGGAGTGCTTACAGTCACGGGCTGTTGTAGAGGGAAAGGCGAGCTCAAGCGAATCAATTTTACAGTCATCAGTTTTACTGTGTTTTGGGTGAAATCAATTAATTGCAGACTCGTGGCTGAGGGAAACTAATCTATGTTACAAAGAAATAAGCCTCCAATATCGATTTAACTTTTATAAAAACGTCCATCAGACAGCGATTATTTTGGAAAATTTCACCAAATATTTGAAGGCGTTTTATATTTCCAGGTCAAGAGCAGCGATAAGTAAGCATTCCTCTTCATCTGCAAGTTCCACTGCCTAAAATCAGAAAATGTTAAAAAAAATACTCAGCAGGTCAAGCAGAATCTGAGAAAAGATTAAACGTTTGAGGTCGATGAAAGGTCACCCCCTGAAACATTCACTTTAATTCGATCTCCACAGATGCTGCTTGACGGGCTGAATATTTTCAACATTTTCTGTTTCTTGTTCTAATTTCTATCTTACACAATAGTTTCTACTCTGCAGCCTTTAGCTTTCGTTAGCCTGATGTTCTGGAATTCTCTCCATTAATCATTCTGCCTCATTCTTTAAGATGCTGTTTACAAGATTAGGTTGGAGAAGTTGGGGCTGGTCCCCTTGGAGCAAAGACTGTTGAGGGGAGTTTTGACTGAGGTGTACAAGATTGTGACAGGTTTGTTAAGGTATTTTACCATTCGTTAACGGTACAAAGACTTGAGGACACAGATTTATGGAACTTGCTGCTCACGAGGGTGGTGGAAGCGGAAACAACGTCAGAGTGAAATTATCTGAGCACTTGAAGGAAATGAATGTGCTCAATTGACAGGGATTCAGCAGAGGAATGGGATTGAATGGGCGGCTCCACGGGGAACAGGCACAGACTTGACGGGCCGAGTAGCCTTTTTGTTGAGTTGTAAATAATTCTTTGAGTCGAACGTGATGATAAATGAGTTTTATCTACAGCTTAATTTATAAAGTACCTCCTGATGTTGGTATCTCCAGATGGTGTTGTCTCAGTTAATTATTATACAGCACCATCTATGTGAAAAAATATTGAGATGAGAAGAATCCAGTTGGCCCCAAAAGATTAATTCCCATTTTTAACTTTTGAGCTTTATGGCTGTACAGAAACTTTTAAATGGTGATTAGAAAATAAAAAAAACTGACACCCATGTTTGTGCGAAATCCAACACAGTAACCAAATTAATTTACTCCTTGTAACACTGAGTTTGACATATTCCATTTTAGACTGGTTACTGGAATCAATGGACTGAAAATATAACAGACACAGAATCTCCTTGAAGGAAACAACACCTGTGCAATAACCTGAATTAAAGATCAAACTCGAGGTTATAAATGTCTCACATGCACAAGTTCTTCAGTTGCTTTCCCCAGATTGATCTGAATAAACTCTTTTTGACACTAACTCAGCAGCGATTGGCAAAGCGTAACGGAATTACATTGCCATCAGAACATTTTTTTCACAATTGCTATTCCACAAAATATGTGAAATACTTTAGATTAGTCAGTGATAAACAATTTTTAATAATCAGCTAGTTTATTTGCCTGTTGAATTTCTGTTGCACTTCCGATGAGCTTGAATGAGCCAGAGATTTTCCAGTTGGTGCAATGATTCCTAACAGATACCAGTGGATTTCTTATTATTATTTCACAGACCAATTACAACGTCTGTCATTCAGCTGAAATAAAAGCTATTCTGGCAGAGAGAACGAATTAGAGGATGGGAAGGAATGTCTATATCTCATTTTGACTTTCCTAGCAACATTGTTCTTCAAGGCTTTAGAATGAGTACATTTGTGGGAATATTGTATCAAATAGAGTAAAAACTGTATTGAATTCACAATGTTATTTTCATCTGCTTGTTACTGTAAAATGTGATATTTTAAATGCATTTCTATGTCAGTTATCCAATTCAATGTTGAGTCCTGATTAATGTGATCCTTTCTAGGTTAAAACCTCTCAGCTGACCATGTTTCAGTTACAGAGCAAGACTAGCACAGATTTCAGTGTTTTCTGACCTCTTCACCATCAGCTGCAGAATCTAACTCGAGGTGGAGGGGAGGGAATTAATTACAAATAAACAGGAGGAAAGCAGCTTAGTTTCACTTGTTGCTGCATAACTGAAGCCCTGATGTACCAGGTCACATGAAAGGAGAGAGCGTGGAGACAGATCCTCTTATCACCATGTACAAGCCAATAGGCATTTGAAAAACATTCCAAACCTCATTGAAAGATGTCAGTGTCAGTTTGCTGAATGTGCGGTGGTTATAAACTCCAGGTGGCAGAGCAGACTGTGTACAAACCCATCCCAGTTTGCAAGCTGCTATCACTGTCGCTATAATCCCCTGGATACCAGGCCTCCAGTGAACAAGCGCTCATTAGCAACTGGAGCCTAACCCTAACACTGTTGGAAAACCTCTATTGCTTCCGCCTGCAGTTGGGAAAGTACGAGACTAGTCTAGGAGATTTCTGTGAAACTTGCAGAACCTGTTCTCAAACTCTCACTGACTCTCCTGGTAAAAATAATGACATCGTGAAGGTGCCCTATCCAGAGCCCAGTCCAATCCAGTGTCGGATCAATGAAGACAGGATGCTGACACCTTCCAGCCTGTAGCATCTGGGTCATATCAGATGCTTCAAGCATGTACTGTCCCCAATGCAGCAGCTGGACAGTGATGATGTTCCCACTGTATTCTGTAAAAGATAGATTAATATGTCCATGAAAAGCTTCCAATTTAGTCAAATTTTTATCTCTTGTCCTTTAAATGACTTCAATGCTTGGGTTGTTGTTGTACACTTGGCTGGTAATCTGGCTTTATAGATTGAACAGTAGGTTTCTGTACAGGATCTCTACTTTCATTTATTTGAAATTAATTTGAGGTGCAGGGACAATAGCAGGTGGCACCATGGAAACACTTCCTATGTCATCTTTATCATTCAGTTTCCCTTCACCTGTCTGGCCATTGAGGACTTTGGGATCTCCGATTGGAAAGGCAACAACGAGGTTGTCCCCACAATCGTGGTTTGACATGTCATTGAAATCTGACCAAAAACCCACCAAGATCCTTTGGACAATGATGGTTCTGCAAAGCCCCCACGTTAAATAAAGGCACGCGCATCCTTCCATCATTCTGCTCACCCCCGAATGGAAAGGGGGCTTGAAAAGGTGCCCAAAAAATCAGTTGTCCCACTTCCTCCTGTGGGACGTTGGTTATGCAACTTGCAATGTTAGAAAACTTGTCAATAACCTTGAGAGTAACTGCCCGGGAACAAGAACTGCAGTCATATTGTGTGAACTATCAAGGATCCAAACTACTGTGCTGCCCTCAGTGAAACCCGCCCACTTGGGGCAGAGCACAGGAGGGGCAGAGCACAGGAGGGGCAGAGCACAGGAGGGGCAGAGCACAGGAGGGGCAGAGCACAGGAGGGGCAGAGCACAGGAGGGGCAGAGCACAGGAGGGGCAGCTGAAGCAACAAACAGAGATACATCTGCTGGAGATAAAAGGTCTTTTCGTTTGGAAAGATGTCATGTGTCGGTGCAGGCTGGGTGGGCCAAAGGGCCTGTTCCTGTGCTGTACTGTTCTTTGAAATCTGCTGTCCTTGCCCGTCTGGCCTACATGTGACTCCAGACCCACAGCAACTTGGAAAACTCTTGACTGCCCTCTGAAATGGCAGAGCAAGCCACTCAGTTCAAGAACAACTAGGGATGGGCAATAAATGCTGGCCTTGCCAGTGGTCTCCACATCTCATGAAAGAATAAAACACTGTGCTGATGTACTGGATGGCATGTAGTTGGTAAATTGGAATGTTGTCAGTGCTTTATCAATGATGTAGACAATGATTCCACATACAAGTGGAAAGCTAATCTATCTGGAAAAACTGTTCACTACATGTTAGCATCTTTGATGCCACGGTCTATCATGGTTGATACATCTGACTAGATCAGGCCTCAATAATCAATAATGCAGTCCTTAATAACACACAGTACCTTTGGTTAATTGATTATTGGGACAACTATGAAATCTTGTGCATTCAGTGTGTAAATGCTAAGTTGTTAATACACTTTAAGACTGAAATTTCACTGCTACTGTTAATAAACTGATTAATACATTTGCAGAAGATCCTTATTGTTATTATAACCTCGGCATTCGCCTGTTTATTCTGATTGTTAATCTTGTTAAAACAGCCAAATGAAAATTGATATAAATTCACTAACCATGTATCAAAAAATAAGACACAAAGGAATTTTAATCTTTACTATCAAACTTCCAGCCACATCAAGTATTGTATCTTTGTAATGAAGCATTGTGACCTCTCCATGACTGGTCTATAGCCAGCACAAACTCCAATATAAGAAGCAAAATACTCCCAAAACTGGAATCTGGAACAGGAACAGAGGAGGCTGGAAAATCTCAGCCTATCAAGAGGGTAGACCAGATTGATGGGGGTGCAAGTGAAACGCTGCTTAATCTGAAAGGAGTGTTTGGGGCCTTGGACAGTGAGGAGGTACAGGGGTGGCTACTGTACCTCTGCAATTGCATGGGAAGATGCAGTGGGAAGAGGATGGGGAGTTGGGGGTGATGGAGGAGTGGACCAGGGTGTCACGGAGAGAGCGGTCCCTGCGGAATGCTGACAGTGGAAGGGGGGAGGGTGTGTTGGGTAGTGGCATCACGCTGGAGTTGGCAGGAATGGCAGATGGTGGTCCTTTGAATGTGGAGGTTGGTGGGGTGAAAGGTGAGGACAAGGGTCTATGACTCAAAACATCAAATCTGTTTCTCTTCTGAGAGATGTTGGCAGATGTGCCGAGCTTTTCCAGTGTCCTCCATTCCTGTTACATACAGACTCCAAACATTTATGAAGCATAATTCACCAAACTAATAATTATGACATTGACTCCGATCTTTTAGTTCTAACCCCTGTAAATACATCACTAAAGTCCCTGTGCAGAGGGTGCATTAACTGGAATTAGATTGATTAATCTCCATGTGGAGTTTGAATTTTTCTGAGAAAAGGCCAGGAGTATATATTACAAAGATATTGTGTGAATAATCTGATCTGTCATGTCACCTTAGACAAGAGAAATGTGACTCAGAGAATCCCTCAGCAAACAGCTCTGAGATACACCGAGGCAGAAGGAATATTGTAGAATTATCAAATGCAGATGCCAACAGGTTTCCTGATTTGGTTTTGTAAACCAACGTGAAATTATCAGCTAGACTTTACTGCGAAGAATTTGTGCAGCTAAAATCTCTCAAATCACCAACGGTCACAGAGGGAGGGAATGCAAATCATTGGGGATGACGGGATGTCCACATGGGCAGTCTGGTGCCGATCGCAATGTCGTTTCCAGTTTGTTATTGATCAATGTTTCACACCCTCGATGTGATGTAGAGTGAGTGCATTCGATTGGCCAATGCCATGTTCAAGCTCTGGAGAGGGTCCAATCCCTGCAGTTTGCTGTTGCGTCCATAAATCAACTGCTTGAAAGATTCTTGATCGAGAAGTGCATTCAGATTCTTCAGGAAATAGTTCTCAGTGTAAGAAAGCAGCTCGGTAGCATTGTGTATCTGAGGATAACAAAACATACAGCTGCTATTCCAATCCCAATTCTCTTCCCGCATTATACAATCGATACACTGGCTGCTAAATCCATGCAATTTTACCTTTGTTTCTATAATGTTTAGACATCTTTAAAATAAACAACTTCATTGTTCTTCAAAGTTATTTCTAATTTCCTACAAGTACACACAGACGTCAATATAGAACAGTCAATGTTAAACAGTTTAGATTTAACAGCTTTACATATTGCTGGATGTATGGAATGAACTTACAAAGGATTCACTGACAGGAAATATTTATTCACACCGTTCCTGCCATTGTGATATCCTGCTATGCTTTACAGACTGTTCAGTGTGGAGAAATGTCACACCTGACTTGGGCAGAGCAAGATCTCACAAATGATAATCAAATAATAACCAGATTATTTTTAGTTCTATTAGCTGAGGGATAAATTTCAGCCACATTTGGAGAATGCTCTCACTGTTTTCCCAACACAAACTGTACGGCAATCGAAGTGGCTGCCGAGCTACGGAATGTTACCCTTTCATCATGTCACAGGTTAAGATGATACAAGGTCAGCACTCTAACAGCTGAAAGGATTCAGATATTCTCTCTTGCTAATGACTGTTCAGATCCCAATTAAAAGGTTTTGTTTGGTTTGCAGTTTGTCAGAACATAGAAACATAGAAAACTACAGCACAAAACAGGCCCTTCGGCCCCACAAGTTGTGCCGAACATATCCCTCCCTTTTAGGCCGACCTATAACCCTCCATCCTATTAAGTCCCATGTACTCATCCAGGAGTCTCTTAAAAGAACCTATTGAGTTCGCCTCCACTACCACTGACGGCAGCCGATTCCACTCGCCCACCAACCGCTGTGTGAAAAACATACCCCTAACATCTCCCCTGTACCTACCCCCCAGCACCTTAAACCTGTGTCCTCTCGTAGCAGCCATTTCCACCCTGGGAAAAAGCCTCTGAGAGTCCACCCGATCTATGCCTCTCAACATCTTATATGCCTCTATTAGGTCTCCTCTCATCCTACGTCTCTCCAAGGAGAAAAGACCGAGCTCCCTCAGCCTGTTGAAGCCATTGAAAGGGTGCAGAGGAGATTTACAAGGATGTTGCCTGGATTGGGGGGCATGCCTTATGAGGATAGGTTGAGGGAGCTTGGTCTCTTCTCCCTGGAGAGACGAAGGATGAGAGGTGACCTGATAGAGGTTTACAAGATGTTGAGAGGTCTGGATAGGGTAGACTCTCAGAGGCTATTTCCAAGGGCTGAAATGGTTGCTACGAGAGGACACAGGTTTAAGGTGCTGGGGGGTAGGTACAGAGGAGATGTCAGGGGTAAGTTTTTCACTCAGAGGGTGGTGGGTGAGTGGAATTGGCTGACGTCGGTGGTGGTGGAGGCAAACTCGTTGGGGTCTTTTAAGAGACTTCTGGATGAGTACATGGGATTTAATGGGATTGAGGGCTATAGATAGGCCTAGAGGTAGGGATATGATCAGCGCAACTTGTGGGCCGAAGGGCCTGTTTGTGCTGTGGCTTTCTATGTTCTATGTTCTATCCTCATAAGGCATGTCACTCAATCCAGGCAACATCCTTGTAAATCTCCTCTGCACCCTTTCAATCTTTTCCACATCCTTCCTGTAATGAGGCAACCAGAACTGAGCACAGTACTCCAAGTGGGGTCTGACGAGGGTCTTATATAGCTGCATCATTATCCCCGGACTCCTAAACTCAATCCCTCAATTGATAAAGGCCAGCACACCATACGCCTTCTTAACCACCTCCTCCACCTGCGGGGCCGATTTTAGAGTCCTATGGACCCGGACCCCAAGGTCCTTCTGATCCTCTACCGTACTAAGAATCTTTCCCTTTATATTGTACTCCTTCATCCCATTTGACCTGCCAAAATGGACCACTACACATTTATCTGGGTTGAAGTCCATCTGCCACTTGTCCGCCCAGTCTTGCATCCTATCTATGTCCCTCTGTAACTTCTGACATCCCTCCAGACTATCCACAACCCCACCAACCTTCGTGTCGTCGGCAAACTTACCAACCCATCCCTCCGCTTCCTCATCCAGGTCATTTATGAAAATGACAAACAGCAAGGGTCCCAGAACAGATCCCTGGGGCACACCACTGGTGACCGACCTCCAATTAGAAAAAGACCCATCTATACACACTCTCTGCCTCCTTTGGGCAAGCCAGTTCTGGATCCACAGGGCAGCAGCCCCTTGGATCCCATGCCCTCTCACTTTTTCCAGAAGCCTTGCATGGGGGACCTTATCGAACGCCTTGCTAAAATCCATATAAACCACATCCACCGCTTTCCCTTCGTCAATGTGTTTAGTCCACATTTTCGAAGAACTCCACCAGGCTCGTAAGGCACGATCTGCCTTTGACAAAGCCATGCTGAGTATTCTTGAGCATACTAAACCTCTCTAAATGCTCATAAATCTTGTCCCTCAGGATCTTCTCCATCAGCTTACCAACCACTGAGGTTAGACTCACCGGTCGGTAATTTCCTGGGCTATCCCTATTCCCCTTCTTGAAAATAGGAATCACATCCGCAATCCTCCAATCTTCTGGCACCTCTCCCGTCTCCATCGACGACGCAAAGATCATCACCAGAGGCTCTGCAATCTCTTCCCTCGCCTCCCACAGTAACCTGGGGTACATCCCATCTGGACCCAGCGACTTATCTATCTTGATGCCATTCAAAGATTCCAGCACAACCTCTTTGCTAAAGTCCACATACTGAATCTTTTCAGTCCACCGCAAGCCCACAGTACATCCACCCATGTCCTTCTCCTCTGTGAAAACCGAGGCAAAATACTCATTAAGCACCTCTGCCATTTCTACCGGTTCCGTACAGATTTTCCCGCCTTCACCTTTTATAGGCCCTATTCCTTCACGTCTCATCCTTTTACTCTTCACATATTTATAGAACGCCTTAGGGTTTTCCTTAATTCTACTCGCCAAGGCCTTCTCGTGACCCCTTCTGGCTCTCCTAATTTCCTTCTTTAGTCCCTTCCTACAAGCCGCATACTCATCTAGATCCCTATCTTCGCCAAGCTCTCTGAACCTTTTGTACGCTTTCCTTTTCTTCTCGACTCGGTCCCGCACAGCTTTCGTGCACCACGGTTCCTTTAACCTACCAACTCCTCCCTGTCTGCTCGGAACATTGTCCTGTAGAACCCTAGACAGACATTCCTCGAAAAACTGCCACCTCTCTTCAGTACATTTCCCCGAGAATACCACCTTCCAATTTACTCCTCTAATTTGCTGCCTTATGTCTTCATATTTCCCCTTACTCCATATAAACACTTTCCTAGCTTGCCTGATCCTCTCTTTTTCCAATGCAAGCATAAAGGAGATAGAGTTATGATCGCTATCCCCAAGATGCTCTCCCACTGAGAGATCTGACACCTGTCCAGGTTCATTGGTCAGTATCAGATCAAGTACAGCCTCTCCTCTTGTAGGCTTGTCCACATGCTGTGTCAGGAAACCCTCCTGAACACACCTAACGAACTCCTCCCCATCCAATCCCCTTACCCTAGGGATATTCCAATCTATGTTTGGGAAATTAAAGTCTCCCATCACAACAACTCTGCTATTATTGCAACTCTCCAGGATCTGTTTCCCTATCTGCTCCTCTACCTCCCTGTCACTATTGGGCGGCCTATAGAAAACTCCCAGCAAAGTGATCGACCCCTTCCCACTCCGAACTTCCACCCACAGAGACTCTGTGGACAATCCCTCCACAGCATACACCTTCTCTACAGCTGTGACACTATCCCTGATCAGCAGTGCCACTCCACCCCCTCTCTTGCCTCCCTCCCTGTCCTTCCTGAAACATCTGAATCCCGGCACCTGTAGTATCCAGTCCTGTCCCTGAGACATCCAAGTCTCCGTAATGGCCACCAAATCACACTTCCAGGCATCGATCCACGCTCTGAGCTCATCCCCTTTATTCACTATACTCCTGGCATTAAAGTAAACACATCTCAATACTTTGGTCTGAGCTCTCCCCTTCTCTATCCCCCGTCCATCCTCCCTCTTGCACTGTCTATAACCCTTCTCTGTTTGCGAGCTAACTTCCTCGCTCCCAGTCACCTCGTCTCGATCCCCTCCCCCCAACCTATCTTGTTTAAACTCTCCCCAGTAGCCTTAGCCAACCTTCCCGCCAGGATATTGGTCCCCCTGGGATTCAAGTGCCACCCGTTTTGTGTGTACAGGTCACACCTGCCCCTAAAGAGGTCCCAATGGTTCAGGAACCTGAATCCCTGCCCCCTGCACCAGTCCCTCAGCCACACATTCATCCTCCACTTCACTCCATTCCTGCCCTCACCCTCCTGTGGCACAGGCAGCAATCCTGAGATTACTACCTTTACTTTCCTCCTCAGCTTTCTCCCTAATTCCCTATACTTTCTTTTCATGACCCCTTCCCCCTTCCTTCCCACATCAGCGGTACCAATATGTACCGCTACCTCTGGCTCCTCTCCCTCACCCCTCAGGATTTCCAGGAGTCGACCAGCAACATCCTGGATCCCGGCCCCAGGGAGGCAGACCACCATCCGAGATTCCCGCCTGCGTCCGCATTAATGGTAATGTTACACCAGTGTCACACAAAGATAGCGCAAGAATAGTTGGTTTGGAAAAAGAGAATATTTAATCTTAAAGATTAATTCGCCAACACTTGGCAACCATCAGAATGAAGAGCTGAAATAAACATTTTTTCAAAGAAGCTATCAGAGATAAATGCACAGTTTGGTCAGAATTCCATTGGTTCTTGGAGACTGTAGTGTACATGAATGATCTGGATGTGAATGTGGGAGGTACAATCAGTAAGTTCACAGATGACACGAAAGTTAAATAGCGAGGAAGAAAGCCTTAAATTACAGGACGATAGAGACGAGTTGCTCAGGTGGATGGAACAGTGGCAAATTAAACCCTGGAAAGTATGGGATGATGCATTTAGGGAGGACATTAGAACTAGGAGCAGGAGGAGGCCATTCAGCCCCTTGAGCCTGCTTCACCATTCAATACGATCATGGCTGATCTCATCTCAGCCTCAACTCCACCTTCCTGCCTGTTCACCGTAACCCTCCAAACCCATTACTAATTGTAAACCTGTCTACCTCCTCCTTAAATTTACTCAATGTCCCAGCATCCACCGCACTTTGCCGTAGTGAATTCCACAGATTCACGACTCTTTGGGAGAAGTAGTTTCTCCTCATTTCTGTTTTAAATCTGCCACCCCTTCGCCTAAAACTACAACCTCTCGTTCTGGATTGCCCCACAAGAGGAAACATCCTCTCCACGTCTACTTTGTCAATCCTCATTATCATCTTCTACACTCCAATCAGATTTCCTCTCATTCTTCTAAACTTTTTATAGAATAGAAACCTACAGTGTGGAAAGAGGCCATTCGGCCCATCGAGTCTGCACCGACCACAATCCCACCCAGGCCCTACCCCCATATATTTACCCGCTAATCCCTCTAACCTACCCATCTCAAGACACTAAGGGGCAATTTTAGCATGACCAATCAACCTAACCCGCACATCTTTGGACTGTGGGAGGAAACCAGAGCACCCGGAGGAAACCCACGCAGACACAAGGAGAATGTGCAAACTCCACACAGACAGTGACCCAAGCCAGGAATCGAACCCAGGTCCCTGGAGCTGGGAAGCAGCAGTGCTAACCACTGTGCTACCGTGCCGCACTTCAGGGAGTATCAGCCTGAACTGCTCAATCTCTCTTCGTAAGATAAACCCCTCACCTCTGGAATCAATCTAGTGAACCTCCTCTGAACTGCCTCCAATGCCACTATATCCCTCCTCAAATAAGGGGACCAAAACTGTCCACAATACTCCAGGTGTGGCCTCACCAATGCCTTGTATAGTTGCAACAATACTTCCTTACTTTTATATTCTATTCCTTTAGCTATAAATGCCAAAATTCAGTTTATTTACTTTAATACCTGCTGTACCAGGACTAACAAGGCATGGGAATACACACAGGACGTTAGGAAGTACAGAGGGACCTTAGGGTGCATGTCCATAGATACCATTGAATCTGTACGGTGTAGATGGAGGCCATTCGGCCCATTGAGTTTGCACTGAGTCTCCGAAAGAGCATCTAACCCAGGCCCACCCCACCCCGCACCATGGCTAATCCACCGAACCTATATATCTTTGGGCACAAAGGGGCAGTTTGGCATGGACAATTCACCTCACCTGAAATTCATCCCTGAAGGTACAAATGACGTAGATAGGAAGAGTGAAGAGGTCCTAAAAAGTGAGTACAAAGAGCTGGAAGGAAGCTAAAAAGCAGGACCCCGAGGGTAGTAATCTCAGGATTGCTACCTGAGCCACATGCCAGTGAGGGCAGGAGTAGGATGCTTGGGCGGATGAACACATGGCTGAGGAACTGGTGCAGGGGGCAGGGTTTCCGATTCTTGGATCACTGGGACCTCTTCTGGGGCAGGTGGGACCTGTACAAGAGAGACGGGTTACACCTAAACTACAAGGGGACCAATATACTTGCAGGGAGGTTTGCTAGTGTTATTGGGGAGCGTTTAAACTAGATTTGCAGGGGGATGGGAACCAGAGTGCCAGAGCAGATAGTGGAGCAGGGGTAAAAAGACAGGTTAGTTCAAGCAAAATCACAAATGGAAGGGTTGAGTGTGGTGGAAATAACCTTTTGAGGTGTGTCTATTTCAATGCCAGGAGAATTGTGGGGAATGCAGATGAGCTGAAGGCGTGGATAGACACATGGAAATATGACATTATAGCCATTCGTGAAACTTGGCTACAGGAGGGGCAGGACTGGCAGCTCAATGTTCCAGGGTTCCAATGTTTCAGGTGGGATAGAGGCAGAGGGATAAAAGGTGGGGGGGGTGGCATTGTTGGTCAGTGAAAATGTTACAGCGGTACTCAGGCAGGATAGATTAGGGAGCTTGTCTACAGAGGCCCGATGGGTGGAGCTGAGAAACAGGAAAGGTATGACCACATTAATGGGCTTGTATTATAGACCACCCAATAGTCAGCGAGAATTGGAGGAGCAAATCAGCAGAGAGATACCTGACAACCGCAAGAAACACAAAGTTGTGATAGTAGGGGATTTTAATTTTCCACATATAGATTGGGACTCGCATACTGTTAAAATTATAGACGGGGCAGAGTTTGTAAAATGTGTTCAGGAGAATTTTCTACATCAGTATATAGAGGTGCCAACTAGAGAGGATGCGATATTGGATCTCCTATTGGGAAATGAGTTAGGGCAGGTGATGGATGTGAATGTGAGGGAACACTTTGGATCCAGTGATCATAATGCCATTAGTTTCAACCTGATCATGGATAAGGATAGATCAGATCGCAGGTTGATGTTCTGAACTGGAAAAAGGCCAAATTTGATGAAATGAGAAGGGATCTGGGAAGTGTGGATTGGCACAGGCTGTTCTCTGGTAAGGATGTAAATAGAACATAGAACATAGAACAGTACAGCACAGAACAGGCCCTTCGGCCCACGATGTTGTGCCGAGCTTTATCTGAAACCAAGATCAAGCTATCCCACTCCCTATCATCCTGGTGTGCTCCATGTGCCTATCCAATAACCGCTTAAATGTTCCTAAAGTGTCCGAAATAGAAAGTGGGAGGCCTTCAAAGGAGAAATTTTGAGTGCAGAGTTTGTATGTTCCTGTCAGGATTAAAGGCAAAGTAAATCGGAATAAGGAACCTTGGTTCTCGAGGGAGATTGTAACACTGATTAAGAGGAAGAGAGAGTTGTATGAAATGTACAGGCAGCAAGGAACAGATCAGATGCTCGAGGAGTATAAAAAGTGCAAGAAGCTACTTAAGAGGGAAGTCAGGAGGGCTAAAAGAAGACATGAGGTTGCTTTGGCAGACAGAGTGAAGGAAAATCCAAAGAGCTTCTATAGGTATGTTAGGAGCAAAAGGATAGTGAGGGATAAAATTGGTCCTCTTGAAGACCAGAGTGGTAGACTGTGTATGGAACCAAAAGAGATGGAGGAGATACTAAATGGGTTTTTTTGCATCCGTATTTACTGAGGAAACGGGCATGGAGTCTACGGAAATAGGGCAAACAGGTAGGGAGGTCATGGAACCTTTACAGATTAAAGGGGAGGAGGTGCTTGCTGTCTTGAGGCAAATCAGAGTGGATAAATCCCCAGGACCGGACAGGTTATTCCCACGGACCTTGAGGGAAGCTAGTGTTGAACTTGCAGGGGCCCTGGCAGACATATTTAAAATGTCAGTATTCACGGGGGAGGTGCCGGATGATTGGAGGGTGGCTCATGTTGTTCCGTTGTTTAAAAAAGGTTCCAAAAGAAATCCGGGAAATTATAGGCCAGTAAGTTTGACGTCGGTGGTGGGCAAGTTATTGGAAGGTGTGATAAGGGATAGGGTCTACAAATATTTGGATAGACAGGGACTTATTAGGGAGAGTCAACATGGCTTTGTGCGTGGTAGGTCATGTTTGACCAATCTATTAGAGTTTTTCGAGGAGGTTACCAGGAAAGTGGATGAAGGGAAGGCGGTGGATGTTGTCTATCTGGATTTCAGCAAGGCTTTTCACAAGGTCCCTCATGGGAGGTTAGTTAGGAAGGTTCAGTCGCTAGGTATACATGGGGAGGTAGTAAATTGGATAAGACACTGGCTCAATGGAAGAAGCCAGAGAGTGATTGTGGAGAATTGCTTCTCTGAGTGGAGGCCTATGACTCGTGGTGTGCCGCAGGGATCGGTGTTGGGTCCATTGTTGTTTGTCATCTATATCAATGATCTGGATGATAATGTGGTAAATCGGATCAGCAAATTTGCTGATGATACAAAGATTGGAGGTGTAGTGGACAGTGAGGAAGGTTTTCAAAGCTTGCAGAGGGATTTGGACCAACTCGAAAAATGGGCTGAAAAATGGCAAATGGAATTTAACGCAGACAAGTGTGAGATATTGCACTTTGGAAGGACAAACCAAAGTAGAACGTACAGGGTAAATGGTAGGACTTTGAAGAGTGCAGTTGAACAGAGGGATGTGGGAATACAGATACAGAATTCCCTAAAAGTGACGTCACAGGTGGATAGGGTCGTAAAGTGTGACTTTGGTACATTGGCCTTTATAAATCGGAGTATCGAGTATAAAAGTTGGAGTGTTATGGTAAGGTTATATAAGGCATTGGTGAGGCCGAGTTTGGAGTATTGTGTACAGTTTTGGTCACCTAGTTACAGGAAGGATGTAAATAAGGTTGAAAGAGTGCAGAGAAGGTTCACAAGGATGTTGCCGGGACTTGAGAAGTTGAGTTACAGAGAGAGATTGAATAGGTTGGGACTTTATTCCCTGGAGCGTAGAAGATTGAGGGGTGATTTGATAGAGGTGTATAAGATTTTGATGGGTATAGATAGAGTGAATGCAAGTAGGCTTTTTCCGCTGAGGCTCGGGGAGAAAAAAACCAGAGGGCATGCGTTAAGGGTGAAAGGAGAAAAGTTTAAAGGGAATATTAGGGGGGGCTTCTTCATGCAGAGAGTGGTGGGAATGTGGAATGAGCTGCCGGATAAAGTGGTAAATGCGGGGTCACTTTTAACATTTAAGAAAAACTTGGATGGGTTCATGGATGAGAGGGGTGTGGAGGGATATGGTCCAAGTGCAGGTCAGTGGGACTAGGCAAAAAATGGTTCGGCACAGACAAGAAGGGCCAAAAGGCCTGTTTCTGAGCTGTAATTTTCTATGGTTCTATTGTTCTAAGATAGCAGGACAGGTAGGTGTTTGAGATGACATGTGGGATACTTGCCTTTATTAGCCGAGGCATAGAATATAAGAGCAGGGAGGTTATGATGGAGCTGTATAAAACACTCATTAGGCCACAGCTAGAGTATTGTGTGCGGTTCTGATCACCACACTATAGGAAGAATGTGATCGCGCTGGAGAGGGTGCAGAGGAGATTCACTGGGATGCTGCCTGGGATGGAACGTTTCAGCTATAAAGAGAGGCTGATTAGGCTGGAGTTGTTTTCCTCAGAGCAGAGAAGGTTGAGGGGGAACCTGATCGAGATGCACAAAATTATGAGGGATACAGATAGAGTGGATGGAAAGGAACCGTTTCCCTAAGTAGAGGGGTCAATAACCAGGGGGCATAAACTTAAGTTAATGAGCAGGAGATTTAGTGGGGATTTAAGGAGAAATATTTAAGGCAAGGATAGATAAATTTTTGAACAGTAAAGAAATTAAGGGTAAGTGGAGCTGAGTCCACGAAAAGATCAGCCATGATCTTATTGAATGGCGGAGCAGACTCGAGGGTCAAGATGGCCAACTCCTGCTCCTCGTTCTTATGCTCTTAAACATTTCCACCCAGAGGGTGGTGGGAATCTGGAACTCGCTGTCTAAGGTCGAGGCGGGAACCCTCACAACATTTAAGCGGTATTTAGATGAGCTCTTGAAATGCCAAAGCGTGCAAGACTACGGAGCCAAAGCTGGAAAGTGGGATTCAAATTGCCAGGTGTTTGATGGCCGGCATAGACAGGATGGGCCAAAGGGCCTCTTTTTGTGCTGGAAAACTCTGACTCCATTGGGAACAAAGTCATCCTGTGGACGATCTGGGAGTTGAAGTAAGATGATGCTGATGCGATTTGTGAGGAATTACCTTGGCGTAACAGTAAATGATGACTGCATTCTCCAGGTTCATTACTTGGGTGCAGATGATCTCACAATGTCTCTGTAATGATTCAAGCTCAAACAAACTTGCTGCAGAGAGCAACTAAAAAAACACAAGAGAAAAAGATTGTCAAATAAAACATGAATTTCTAGTTTTCATTTTAATTTTCTTATGTGAGGCGTACAGTTAGAATTCTTTTAAACACAAATAAATAACATTTTCCTGTATCAGCAACTGATTGGTGCCTGTTCCACACACATTGCTGTGAGTGGTGCCACCTCGAATCCCGACAGTGCAGAAGGAAATCATTCGACCCATCGAGTCTGTACCAACTCTTGGACAGAGCATCTTACCCAGGCCCTATCCCTGTAACCCCGCACATTTACCCCACTAATCCCACTAACCTACACATCTTGGGACACTGAGACAATTTAGCATAGCCAATCCACCTAACCAGCACATCTTTGGACTGTGGGAAGAAACCGGAACATCCGGAGGAAACCCATGCAGACACGGGGAGAACATGCAAACTCCACACAGACAATGACCCAAGCTGGGAAATGAACCCGGGTCCCTGGCACTGTGAGACAGCCGTGCCAACCACAATGCCACCGTGTCACCCCATCTACAGTAGGGTCTGTTCCCCCCTCCTCCCACATTTGTCTATGCGAGTGAAAATTTTCTTTAATTTTCCTGCGTGCAGTTCGGTTCTTCCTCTCCGAGAATATTCCCACTTGATGACCTCCATGTGTTCCCATGGTCTATTGAGAGCCTGGATCTACTCACCACAGCCCAGTGCATAAGGATACCCAAAGATCCCTCTCCAAATTCCTTTTCTCAATCTCCAGGGAACACTTGAAATTCTCTCAACACCACCTTAACAGTGTTAGTTAATGCTGCAATATATACTGCAATCCTCCTCAAAGGAAAGGTGTGAGAGAATCGGGATCTTTTCTTGTGTTTTAGCAGCTAATTATACTCAGTCTGCTGTTACACAAGTAGTAGCATAGTGTCCGAGGCCCAACCATCTTCAGCTGCTTCATCAATGACCTTCCCTCCAACATAAGGTCAGAGATGGAGACGTTCACTGACGACTGCACAATGTTCAGCACCATTTGCGACTCCTCAGATACTGAAGCAATCTGTGCTCAAATGCAGCGTGACCTGGATAATATCCAGGCTTGGGCTGACCAGTGGCAAGTAACGATTGTGCCACACAAATGCCAGGCAATGACCATCACCAACAAGAGACACTCTAACCATTTCCCCATGACATTCAATGGCATTATAAATTCTGAATCTCCCACTATCAACATTCTAGGAGTTGCCATTGACCAGAAACTCAACTGGAATGGCCATAGAAATACTGTGGCTACAAGAGCAGGTCAGAGGCTGGGAATATTGCGGCAAGTAACTCACCTCCTGACTCCCCAAAGCCTGTCCACCATCTACAAGGCACAAGTCAGGAGTGTGATGGAATACTCCTCACTTGCCTGGATGGGTACAGCTCCAACAATGCACAAGAAGTTCAACACCATCCAGGACGAGACAAAGCAGCTCACTTTGACACCCCATTCCCCACTTTAAATCATAGAATCATAGAAACCCTACAGTGCAGAAGGAGGCCATTCGGCCCATCGAGTCTGCACCGACCACAATCCCACCC
Organism: Mustelus asterias; assembly: GCF_964213995.1. NCBI lineage: Eukaryota > Metazoa > Chordata > Chondrichthyes > Carcharhiniformes > Triakidae > Mustelus > Mustelus asterias. The sequence goes on along the minus strand of NC_135809.1, from coordinate 139,240,422 downwards.
AGGCCCTACCCCCACATATTACACAATCCCACCCAGGCCCTACCCCCACATATTTACCCGCTAATCCCTCTAACCTATGCATCCCAGGACTCTAAGGGGCAATTTTTAACCTGGCCAATCAACCTAACCCGCACATCTTTGGACTAGAGCAGGTCTTGTTTGAGAGCAGATATCCACTCCATCTGACGAAGGAGCAGCGCTCTGAAAGCTAATGGCATTTGCGACCAAATAAACCTGTTGGACTTTAACCTGGTGTTGTTAAAACTCTTACTTTAGATTCCCAGCCAGAAACATCCTATCCACATTGGCCCTGTCACTGTGAAAATTTTGTACATTTCAGTGAGGTCACCCCTCATTCTCTGAAACTCTGGAGAATTCCAATCTCGGATCTTCTCAATCTCTCCTCAGAAAACAATCCCACCATCCCAGGGATTAGTTTGCTCAAGCTTCACTGCACTCCCTCTATGGTAAGAATATCCCTCCTTCGATAATGAAGCCACAGGACATTGGAAGGATTTTAAATGAATAATTCTCATTGGTCTTCACTCTGGAAAAGGAGAATGTAGGTACAGAATTCAGGAAAAGGGACTGTGAGGAACTTGCACAGTTTGACAGAGGGAATGGGGAGATAGTGGAGGCTCTAATGGGTTTAAAAACAAGCAAATCTCCAGGCCCGGATGAACTGCATCCCCGGATGCTGTGAAAGGTAAGGCAGGACATTGCAGAGGCTCTGACACAAATTTTTAATTCCTCTCTGGCCACAGGAGAAGTGCAGGAAGAATGAACTAAACCATTCCTCGCCTGTAGGGGAAGCGGCAGGGCTTAAACGATAGCATTGGAAAGAGATAGGATCAGGCAGGCTAGGAAAGTGTTTCTCTGGAGTAAAGGGAAATACAGTGTCATCAGGGAGGAAATTAGACGGGTAAATTGGAAGGAGGCATTCTTGGGGAAAAGTACCGATGGAAAGTGGAGGATTTTCAAGGAATGTTTGTCTGGAGCTCTGCATGACAACGTTCCGATGAGACAGGGGGGTGTTGGTAGGGTACGGGAACCGTGGTGCACGAAGGTTGTGATGAACCTGGTGAATAAGAAAAGAGAGGTGTACAGAAGGTTCAGAGAGCTAGGAGGTGTTAAGGATTTAGAGGAGTATACGGGATGTAGGAAGGAGCTTAAGAAGGAAATTAGGAGAGCGAGAAGGGGTCATGAGAAGGCCTTGGCGGGTAAGATTAAGGAGAATCCCAAGGCTTTCTACAAATATGTCAAGAGTAAAAGGATGAGATGTGAAGGCATAGGACCCTTAAAAGGTGAAGGGGGAAAAGTTTGTGCTGAACCGTTAGAAATGGCGGAGGTGCTTAATGAATACTTTACCTCGGTATTCACGGTGGAAAGGGATCTGGGTGGTTGTACTGCTGGTTTGCGGTGGACAGAAAGGATCGAGCATGTGGACATAAAGAAAGAGGATGTGTTGGAACTATTGAATGGCATCAAGGTTGGTAAGTCGCCGGGACCGGATGGGATGTACCCCAGGTTACTGTGGGAGGCGAGGGAGGAGATTGCGGAGCCTTTGGCGATGATCTTTGCATCGTCGATGGAGACGGGAGAGGTTCCGGAGGATTGGAGGATTGCAGATGTGGTCCCTATATTCAAGAAAGGGAACAGGGACAGCCCGGGAAATTACCGACCGGTGAGTCTAACCTCAGTGGTTGGTAAGTTGATGGAGAGGATCCTGAGAGACAGGATTTATGATCATCTAGAGAAGTTTAGTATGATCAAAAGTAGTCAGCACGGCTTTGTCAAGGGCAGGTCGTGCCTTACGAGCCTGGTTGAGTTCTTTGAAAATGTGACCAAACACATTGACGAAGGAAGAGCGGTGGATGTGGTCTATATGGACTTCAGCAAGGCGTTCGATAAGGTCCCCCATGCAAGACTTCTTGAGAAAGTGAGAGGGCATGGGATCCAAGGGGCTGTTGCCTTGTGGATCCAGAACTGGCTTGCCTGCAGAAGGCAGAGAGTGGCTGTGGAGGGGTCTTTCTCTGCATGGAGGTCAGTGACCAGTGGAGTGCCCCAGGGATCTGTTCTGGGACCCTTGCTGTTTGTCATTTTCATAAATGACCTGGATGAGGAAGTGGAGGGATGGGTTGGTAAGTTTGCTGACGACACCAAGGTAGGTGGTGTTGTGGATAGTTTGGAGGGATGTCAGAAGTTGTAGCGAGACATAGATAGAATGCAAGACTGGGCGGAGAAGTGGCAGATGGACTTCAACCCGGATAAGTGTGTGGTGATCCATTTTGGCAGATCCAATGGGATGAAGCAGCAGTATAATATGAAGGGTACCATTCTTAGCAGTGTAGAGGATCAGAAGGACCTTGGGGTCCGGGTCCATAGGACTCTTAAATCGGCCTCGCAGGTGGAGGATGCGGTCAAGAAGGCGTACGGCGTACTGGCCTTCATTAATCGAGGGATTGAGTTTAGGAGTCGGGAGATAATGCTGCAGCTTTATAGGACCCTGGTTAGACCCCACTTGGAGTACTGCGCGCAGTTCTGGTCACCTCATTACAGGAAAGATGTTGAAGCCATTGAAAGGGTGCAGAGGAGATTTACAAGGATGTTGCCTGGATTGGGGGGCATGCCTTATGAGGATAGGTTGAGGGAGCTTGGTCTCTTCTCCCTGGAGAGACGAAGGATGAGAGGTGACCTGATAGAGGTTTACAAGATGTTGAGAGGTCTGGATAGGGTAGACTCTCAGAGGCTATTTCCAAGGGCTGAAATGGTTGCTACGAGAGGACACAGGTTTAAGGTGCTGGGGGGTAGGTACAGAGGAGATGTCAGGGGTAAGTTTTTCACTCAGAGGGTGGTGGGTGAGTGGAATTGGCTGACGTCGGTGGTGGTGGAGGCAAACTCGTTGGGGTCTTTTAAGAGACTTCTGGATGAGTACATGGGATTTAATGGGATTGAGGGCTATAGATAGGCCTAGAGGTAGGGATATGATCAGCGCAACTTGTGGGCCGAAGGGCCTGTTTGTGCTGTGGCTTTCTATGTTCTATGTTAAACACTCAGCAAACCTGCTGTAGCAGCAGAGGGCACCAGTACGCATGTGCAGACCTCTGTGGCTGCACATGCGCAATGGCAACCAGCAGAGGCCTGACAAAGAGAAAGAGAGAGAGAGCGAGACCTGTCAGACCTCTGCTGCTGCAACCAGCTTCAACCCAAACCCTCTCCCCACCATCGCGGGGGCCCATGGCCAATCGCGAGCCCCACACCACCTGGAAATATTCCTCCCCCCCCCCCCCCCAACCGTCCAGACCGATCGCCCTCTCTCCCCCACCAATCACGCCTGCAGAGTGGCAGTGGGCCTCCCACCGATCACCTGCAAAATGCGGAGCATGCCCCCAGAAAGCCCCAGCCCCACAGACCCCACCCCTTGGCACTGTCCAGTACCTGGTGGGCAGTGCCAGGGTGCCCAGTGGGCAGTGCCAGTTTATCAGACTGGCACTGCCCAAGGGGCACCCCCTCTTCTCGCCAACCTCCCCGGGGGATCCTCAATGGCCTCTAGTTCTACCGGTGAGGCCATCACGACTGGTCCACATTGCGAGGGACCAGCTATGATTCTCGCCGGAGAGAAGCTCCCCCGGCGAGTGAGCCGGGACGATTCCATCCCAGACTCATCAATTACACGCAAAAGCAGATTTCAATAAATTTAAATAATTTATTCAGCATCTTGAGGCTGATTTCCCCGGATATCAATGGCAGCAAGATCGCAAGAGGCGAGAAATTGGGTGCGAACCAGATTCCTCGGCTCTCTCGCGATCTTATCGGGTCAGCACGCCCATTGGCCGGTGGGCCACGACGGTAAGATCACCCCCCGTGTGTGCAATGCCTTACTTCTCGAGCAGAAAGTGTCAGAACGCGGACCCCTGACCCCTTGAGCTTCTGGCTAAAAAAATCATTTTTAAATGCACAAACTTTTGTATCCAAAATTCAAAGAATTAAAAAAACAAATATTGTGGCAGAATGTAACAACCTCCATCCAACCTCTGTTCATCGGTCAGTAAAATACTCAGTTACTGTCCTCCTCAGATTCTGATGCACTCCCCTCTTCACACTGTTCATATTTCATACTCAATCCTGTCCTTGCACTGGAGTCCCCAAAACCTCAAATTTAAAATGATCATCTTTGTATTTGAATTCTTTTGTGGAATCATCCCGGCATTTCCTACTTCAGTAACTTCCTTCACAACTACAACCTCTCCCCCGGAATTCTTCCTCTAACTTTCCTTTTGTGTAACTCCCCTCGGCCTGCTCTTGGCAATTCCAGCTGTCCAGGCCACATTCTCTGAAATTCCCTCCCAAGTTCTCCACTTTCCTGCTTTAAGATGTTCTTTAAACTCACTTCTTTGACCAAACTGCCCCTCCTAATAATCCCTTTATTGGTTTAACAGCCACCGAGCGACTGTGCTGTCGGAAAGGCACTGAGGCTTCTTCTCGGATAATACCGGATATAAAAGTTTCTGTAGTAATATTGATGTGAAGTGTGCTTACCTCCAACACGTCAGCGATGGGAATATTTATTGATTCAGAATCACCGTAATACAAATATTGCATCATCATCTAGAGAGATATTAAGCAGCTGAGGTGAGAAGCATCAATCAGGAAAAACACAATCATTTCCTGCAATGTTCTCAATAATAATCAGACCAAAGCTTTGTAAATATTTAATACAAAATACAGTTTATTGTAAATATACCAAGTTAACAAAGGGACTTTATCATGACCCAGAAACTGTGCGCAATTGGCTGAAAGGCAGTGATGTGAATTGTTGCTCACTCGTTAATATTAACAGATAATATCTGGCAGCAAGTGATTGGTGGAACTAAAATACTGAACACAATTTACACAAAGTCCTGTTAGATTTTCATTTTGACAGAGTGGACAAATGTGAGGTGATGCATTTTGGGAGGTCTAATACAGATAGGAAATATACAGTAAATGGCAGAACCCTTAAGAGTATTGATAGGCAAAGGGATCTGGGTGTACAGATACACAGGTCATTGAAAGTGGCAATGCAGGTGGAGAAGGTAGTCAAGAAGACATACGGCATGCTTGCCTTCATCAGCCAGGGCACTGAGTTTAAAAATTGGCAAGTCATGTTGCAGCGTTCTAGAACCTTAGTTAGGCCACACTTGGAATATAGTGTTCAATTCTGGTCTGTCAAAATGAAAATACTAACAGCACTTCATACAAATTGTGTTCAATACTCCAGTCGGAGTCTCATGGGGGAGGGAGGGCGAGGGGATTGATTTAGACGTGTTGGTGTCTGGGTTCAGAGAGACAGAGGAGCGGGGGACACTGGTGATGGCTGCTGGGGGGAGGGGGGTGGTGGCGGCAGGGGAGGGGTTGTTGATAGAGGTGGGTGCCGGCTCAGGTTGTATGGGGGGGAGGGGGAGAAGGTGGGAGGTGCCGATGATGGGGGAGGGAGGTGCAATCCTCGGGGGTGGGAGTGGGGGTAGGGTGGAGAAATTCCAACTTCGCTCGGGGGCGGATGGGGGGCACTGAGACCTCTGTGATAGGTTGGGGGGGAGGTTTACTCAGGCTCTGATTGGGCCACCCGATCTCTGAGCAGCTGGGGCCTCGCCCCCTCTTTATCTTCATCACATGACCTCACATTGTCACCAAACCTCTTTATTCAGCCAATCAGAAACATGGGAATTAAGGCAGTGGGGTGCGGGGGGGAGGGGGTGGAGAGGGGGGAAGGCAGAGGGGAAGTAAGGGGGGGGCGGGTGGCAGGGAGAGGGGTGAGGGGATGGGGGAGAGATGAGGGGATGGGGGAGGGGTGTGGGGATGGGGGGAGGGGTGTGGGGGCAGGGGATGGGTGAGGAGGCAGGGTGAGTGGGCGGGGTGAGGGGTGTGGGTGAGGGGGCGGGGTGAGGGGGCGGGGTGAGAGGGCGGGGGTGAGGGGGCAGGGTGAGGGGGCGAGTGGGCAGGGGAGGGTGTGGGGGCCAGGGGAGGGGTGTGAGGACGGTGAGAGGGGTGTGGGGGAGGGGTGAAGGGACGGGGAAGGGGTGAGAGGGCACGGGAGGGATGTGGAGGCAGGTGGAGAGCTGAGGGGGTGGGGGGAGGGGATGGGGAGGGGTGTGGGGGCGGGGGGAGGGGAGTGGGGGCGGGGGGAAGGGTATGGGGCAGGGTTGAGGGGGCGGGTGAGGGGGCAGGGGGGTTGAGGGGGTGGGGGACGGGTGTGCGGGGTGGGGGAGAGGTGGGGGGCAGGGGAAGGGTTAAGGGGTGGGGGAAGGGTGTGGAGGCAGGTGGAGAGGTGTGGGGAGGGGTGAGGGGAGGGGAGGGGTGTGGGGGCAGGGGGAAGGATATGGGGGAGGGGTGAGGGGGCAGGGCGAGGGGTGAGAGGGTGGGGGGAGGGGTGCGGGGCGGGGTAGGGGAGTGGGGGAGAGGTGCGGGGGCAGGGGGAGGATGTGGGGCGGGGTGAGGGGGCGGGAAGGGGTGTGGAGGCAGGTGGAGAGGTGTGGGGGTGGGGTGTGAGGGTGGGGGGAAGAGTATGGGGAGGGGTGAGGGGGTGAGGGCAGGGGTAGGGGTGTGGAGGCGGGGGGAAGGATATGGGGGAGGGGTGAGGGGGCAGGGCGAGGGGTGAGAGGGTGGGGGGAGCGGTGCGGGGCGGGGTAGGGGAGTGGGGGAGAGGTGCGGCGGCAGGGGGAGGATGTGGGGAGGGGTGAGGGGGTGGGGAGGGGTGTGGAGGCAGGGGGAGAGGTGTGGGGGAGGGGTGTGGGGGTAGGGGGAAGGGTATGGGGAGGGGTGAGGGGGTAGGGGTGTGGGGAGGGGTGAGGGGGCAGCGGGAGGGGTGAGAGGCTGGGGGCAGGGGTTCGGGGGCAGGGTAGGGGAGTGGGAGAGAGGTGAGGGGGCAGGGGGAGGGATGTGGGGAGGGGTGAGGGGGCGGGGAGAGGTGTGGAGGCAGGTGGAGAGGTGTGGGGGTGGGGTGTGAGGGTGGGGGGAAGAGTATGGGGAGGGGCGAGGGGGTGAGGGCAGGGGTAGGGGTGTGGGGAGGGGTGAGGGGGCAGGGGAGGGGTGTGGGGGAGGGATGAGGGGGTGGGGGAGGGAAGAGGGGACGGGGAGGGATGTGAGGGCAGGGGAAGGGTATGCGGGAGGGGTGAGGGGGCAGGAGAGGGGTGAGGGGGTAGGGCGAGGGGTGTGGGGGAGGGAGGAGGGGACGGGGAGGGATGTGAGGGCAGGGGAAGGGTATGGGGGAGGAGTGAGGGGGTAGGGTGAGGGGTGAGGGGAAGGGGGGTGGATAAGTCGTCTGAAACACTGTGAATGCTGATCAACATATTAGTCTAAAATTCAGAAACAGCTGGGTACCTGGAAGATGTGATATTTAATATCACTGATCTCGATAAACTTGCACGGCTGGTTCTCTGCAGATGTTTTATTATTCAGCAGCATCTTAAATCTGGGAGGAGGATCGAGAGGGGGTGAGTTTTTGGTTAAACAATTCCACACAGTTGAATCAGTTCTATTTATTACTTTCCCTTTGCTGCATCATATCACAGATCATTTATCAATGTGTCTGCACCTGACAAAGGTTTCTGCTATCGTTGTGTCAGCACCAAGGGTTAATATCAGTATCCGGGACAGCGCTGGTTAGAACAGAGCTGGTATCCCTGAAGTGGAAAACTTTTACATGGGAATAATCCAAAATTGGGTTTGAAGATATCCGGTGCTGTGGCTGTTTCCTTTGGCAGTTTGTTCCACTGGAACAGTGTCACTGAGAGAGTGTCACGATTGGCCCATCTCTACCATACATCCTCTGCCAAATAGTTAGGTATCAAACTGCATATTTCAAAATGCATGATTCCGATCATTAGAGCTAATGCTTCTTGCTCGATGTTGGAGTAGTTGGATTGCATTATGGGCAGATATTTTGGAGCAAATTAATCAGTTTGCCTTTTGTAGTGTCCATGCTCCCAGTACATCAGATATAGTCTCGCCAGTATCCTGTACAGTTGCAGCAAGACTTCCTGACTCCTATCCTCCAACCGCCTTGAAATAAGGGCCAACATTCCAATAGCTTCCTGATTACCTGCTGTATCTGTGCACGAGCTTTCTATGTTTTGTGCACAAGTCTTTTTGTGTTGCAGCTTTCTGCAGTTTTTCTTCATTTAAATAATACTGTTCTTTTGTTCTCTCTTCCAAAATGAACAACTTTACATTTTCCCACATTATCCTCCATTTGCCAACTTGCTCATGGAATGTTGGTCTTTATTTCAAGGAGGGTTGAGGTATAAGAGTCGGGAAGTCTTGCTGCAACTGTACAAGATACTGGTGAGACCACATCTGGGGCACTGGGAACGTGGAAACTACAAAAATACAAACTGATACATTTGTCCACTTTGTGACATTAGTGTACCTTTAGGAAATGTTTTTTAGTCATGTTCTCTGCAGTTGTAAGCAAATCTTTTCGATTTTTTTCATTGTCGCTGGGCCATCTGCTAGAAGTCCTTTTATTGCTACTTCAATGGCTTAAATGGGGTTTTGTTTATTTTTACTCTAAGACCTTTTACGTCCTTGCATTGTGAGAGGGAAGATTGATTGCCAAGTCAAAGTCAGGAGGTTCCTCCCCAGAGGAAAAAGTCTAAGGAGTCATTTTCAGTTTTAGTTTAGAAGAGGGTAGACATCAAGCTGGAAAGCAGTGTTTCTCTCTCTCTCTCTTTCCCTGGTTTTGGAAATTCTGCTGTTAGCTGGAAGCAAGGTTCCTGGCCTTCCTGAAGTAGAAAATCTGCTGTTGGTGGTTGGCTTGCCTCGAGTCTCTCTCTCCATTGTGTTTTGGGAAGCTGTTCTGACTCCAAGCTTGTCTGTGCGTGCCTCAAGAGAACAGCAACATTCAACCAAAGGACTAAATTACAGTGTCACGTGGGCATTTGTAGTTTCTGTGATAAACCTGTGGTGAGGGTTTTGTTTATGGGATTGGTTTTATTGGGACATTTCCTATATCCATTAAGATTTATACAATATCATGGTTGTTTTTTTGTTTGTAATTGGTAAAAGTTCTTGCTAATTTTCTTTCTATACATGTTAACTGTATACTTAAATAAACTTTGTTTGATAAAAGCTCCCTGGTGGGTCATTTGAATCATACCTGAAGTGAAACATCTCATGCTCACCCGAGCCAAATTCAAAATGCAAAGCTTATGATCCAGGTGGACTTCATAAAACACTGGAGTTTCTGACCTGAATTATAACAACTTACTTAACCTTTCAATATCTCTCAGTAAACTGTTTGTATCCCTCTCACAACTTGCCATTGCACCTATTTTTGTGTCGTCTGCAAATTTGGCTACAGTACATTCGCTTCCTTCCTCCAAGTCATGAATTTATATTGTAAACAGTTGCAGTCCCAGATCCCTGTGGAACCCCATTGGTCATGATGTGGAGATGCCGGCGTTGGACTGGGGTAAACACAGTAAGAAGTCTAACACCAGGTTAAAGTCCAACAGTTTCATCGTTCCACAGGACCAGGCTGAGGAGAAGGCAGTTGGTTTGTTCACTACATTTATTTATTTATTTTAAGTTAAATTTGTGTAAAAAATCGGAGGTTTTTTTTAAAACAGGAAGTGGGCCCAGCAGGAGTCTGGGAAGGTTTTTGGAGGGTTTAAAAGTAGGCCGCACTTTTGAGCGGGCAGCGTCGTTAGCGGGCAGCAGAGTGAGCAGGAGGCAGAGTGAAAGCTGTAGGGCTTTGGCTCACAGGGCTTGAGTGAGCAGGAGGCAGAGTGAAAGCTGTAGGGCTTTGGCTCACAGGGCTTGAGTGAGCAGGAGGCAGAGTGAAAGCTGTAGGGCTTTGGCTCAAAGGGCTTGAGTGAGCAGGAGGCAGAGTGAAAGCTGTAGGGCTTTGGCTCACAGGGCTTGAGTGAGCAGGAGGCAGAGTGAAAGCTGTAGGGCTTTGGCTCACAGGGCTTGAGTGAGCAGGAGGTAGAGTGAAAGCTGTAGGGCTTTGGCTCACAGGGCTTGAGTGAGCAGGAGGCAGAGTGAAAGCTGTAGGGCTTTGGCTCACAGGGCTTGAGTGAGCAGGAGGCAGAGTGAAAGCAGTAGGGCTTTGGCTCACAGGGCTTGAGTGAGCAGGAGGCAGAGTGAAAGCTGTAGGGCTTTGGCTCACAGGGCTTGGGCGAGCAGGGGTGAGTTAATTCATTTTTTGCTGTTTCTACCTGGTACTGGCAAGGTATCTAGAGGGGATGGGTGTGAAGGCAGTGCAATGTTCCTCTTGCACTATGTTCGAGGTGAGGGACGACGTCAGTGTCCCTGCTGATTATACCTGTGAGAAGTGCATCCATCTGCAGCTCCTCCAAAACCGTGTAAGGGAACTGGAGCTGGAGTTGGAGGAACTTAGGATCATTAGGGATGCAGAGATGGCCATAGACAGAAGCTTCAGGGATACAGTTACTCCGCGGAATGAAAATAGATGGGTGACGGTGAGAGGGGCTGGGAAGAAGCAGTCGGTGCAGGGATCCCCTGTGGTCGTTCCCCTTAGCAATAAGTATTCCGCTTTGGATACGGTTGAGGGGGACGACATACCAGTGGTGAGCCGCAGTGAGAGGATCTCCGGCACTGAGTCCGTCCCTGTGGCTCAGGAGGGTAAGGAGGAGAGCGGGAGGGCAATAGTTATTGGGGACTCGTTAGTTAGAGGGATAGATAGGAGGTTCTGTGGCAGCAAAAGAGACTCGAGGATGGTTTGTTGCCTACCGGATGCCAGGGTCCGTGACGTCTCGGACCGTGTTTTCCGGATTCTTAAGGGGGAGGGGAAACAGTCACAAGTCGTGGTACACATTGGTACCAACGACATAGGTAAGAGAAGGGACGGGGATTTAAAACAGGAATTTCGGGAGCTCGGCTGGAAGCTGAGAGCAAAGACAAAACATGTAGTCATCTCTGGTACGTTGCCGGTGCCACGTGATAGCGAGTTGAGGAACAGGGAGAGAGTGCAGTTAAACATGTGGTTGCAGGGATGGTGCAGGAGGGAGGGTTTCAGATACGTGGATAATTGGAACACGTTCTGGGGAAGGTGGGACCTCTACAAACAGGACGGGGTGCACCTGAACCAGAGGGGCACCAATATCCTGGGAGGGAAATTTGCTACGGCTCTTCAGGGGGATTTAAACTAATTTGTCAGGGGAGTGGGAAAAGGAGTTGTAGTCCAGAAGTCAGTGTTGAGGGTGGTGAGGTATTGGGGAAGGTATCAGGGTCAAGGGTGGGTACCGGTAGACAGGAAGATGGGTTGAAGTGTGTCTACTTCAATGCAAGGAGCATCCGGAACAAGGTGGATGAACTTGGGGCGTGGATTGCTACTTGGGACTACGATGTTGTGGCCATTACGGAGACGTGGGTAGAACAAGGACAGGAATGGTTGTTGGACGTTCCGGGGTATAGATGTTTCACTAAGTGTAGGGAAGCTGGTAAAAGAGGTGGAGGAGTAGCATTGTTAATCAAGGATAGTTTAACGGCTGCGGAAAAGCACTTTGAGGGGGATCTGCACACTGAGGTAATATGGGCTGCAGTTAGAAACAGGAAAGGAGCGGTCACGTTGCTAGGAGTTTACTATAGGCCCCCAAATAGTAATAGAGATGTGGAGGAAGAAATTGCTAAGCAGATTATGGATACGTGTGGGGGTCACAGGATAGTTGTCATGGGGGACTTTAACTTTCCAAATATTGATTGGAACCTTTGTAGGTCGAATAGTTTGGATGGGGCACTTTTTGTGCAGTGTGTGCAGGAGGGTTTCCTGACACAAAATGTGGATAGGCCGACAAGGGGTGAGGCCACATTGGATTTGGTACTGGGAAATGAACCGGGCCAAGTGTTAGATTTGGTTGTGGGAGAGAACTTTGGAAATAGTGACCACAATTCGGTGTCTTTTGTTATTGCAATGGAGAGGGATAGGGCCGGACGGCAGGGCAAGGCTTACAATTGGGGGAGAGGTAATTATGATGCGATTAGGCAAGAATTAGGGGGCATAAGATGGGAACAGAAACTGTCAGGGAAAGGCACTGATGAAAAGTGGAACTTTTTCAAGGAACAAATACTGGGTGTCCTTGATAGGTATGTCCCTGTCAGGCAGGGAGGAAATGGCCGAGTGAGGGAACCGTGGTTCACAAAAGAAGTGGAATGTCTTGTGAAAAGGAAGAGGGAAGCTTATGTAGGGATGAGGAAACAAGGTTCAGATGGCTCGACTGAGGGTTACAAGTTAGCAAGGAACGAGCTGAAAAGGGGGCTGAGGAGAGCTAGGAGGGGACATGAGAAGTCCTTGGCGGGTCGGATCAAGGAAAACCCCAAGGCTTTTTACTCTTATGTGAGGAATAAAAGAATGACCAGGGTGAGGTTAGGGCCGGTCAAGGACAGTGGTGGGAACTTGTGTATGGAATCAGTAGAGATAGGCGAGGTGATGAATGAATACTTTTCTTCAGTGTTCACCAAGGAGAGGGGCCATGTTTTTGAGGAAGAGAAGGTGTTACAGGCTAATAGGCTGGAGGAAATAGATGTTCGGAGGGAGGATGTCTTGGCAGTTTTGAATAAACTGAAGGTCGATAAGTCCCCTGGGCCTGATGAAATGTATCCTAGGATTCTTTGGGAGGCGAGGGATGAGATTGCAGAGCCTTTGGCTTTGATCTTTGGGTCCTCGCTGTCCATGGGGATGGTGCCAGAGGACTGGAGAGTGGCAAATGTTGTTCCTCTGTTTAAGAAAGGGAATAGAAATGACCCTGGTAATTATAGACCGGTTAGTCTGACTTCGGTGGTTGGTAAATTGATGGAAAAGGTCCTTAGGGATGGGATTTACGACCATTTAGAAAGATGCGGATTAATCCGGGATAGTCAGCACGGATTTGTGAAGGGCAAATCGTGCCTCACAAATTTGATAGAATTTTTTGAGGAGGTAACTAGGTGTGTTGATGAAGGTAGGGCGGTTGATGTCATATACATGGATTTTAGTAAGGCGTTTGATAAGGTCCCCCATGGTCGGCTTATGATGAAAGTAAGGAGGTGTGGGATAGAGGGAAAGTTGGCCGATTGGATAGGTAACTGGCTGTCTGATCGAAGACAGAGGGTGGTGGTGGATGGAAAATTTTCGGACTGGAGGCAGGTTGCTAGCGCAGTGCCGCAGGGATCGGTGCTTGGTCCTCTGCTCTTTGTGATTTTTATTAATGACTTAGAGGAGGGGGCTGAAGGGTGGATCAGTAAATTTGCTGATGACACCAAGATTGGTGGAGTAGTGGATGAGGTGGAGGCGTGTTGTAGGCTGCAAAGAGACATAGATAGGATGCAAAGCTGGGCTGAAAAATGGCAAATGGAGTTTAACCCTGATAAATGTGAGGTGATTCATTTTGGTAGGACTAATTTTAAATGTGGATTACAGGGTCAAAGGTAGGGTTCTGAAGACTGTGGAGGAACAGAGAGATCTTGGGGTCCATATCCACAGATCTCTAAAGGTTGCCACTCAAGTGGATAGAGCTGTGAAGAAGGCATATAGTGTGTTAGCTTTTATTAACAGGGGGTTGGAGTTTAAGAGCCGTGGGGTTATGCTGCAACTGTACAGGACCTTGGTGAGACCGCATTTGGAATATTGCGTGCAGTTCTGGTCACCTCACTATAAGAAGGATGTGGAAGCGCTGGAAAGAGTGCAGAGGAGATTTACCAGGATGCTGCCTGGTTTGGAGTGTCGATCTTATGAGGAAAGGTTGAGGGAGCTGGGGCTGTTCTCTCTGGAGCGGAGGAGATTGAGGGGAGACTTAATAGAGGTTTATAAAATGATGAAGGGGATAGATCGAGTGAACGTTCAAAGACTATTTCCTCGGGTGGATGGAGCTATTACGAGGGGGCATAACTATAGGGTTCATGGTGGGAGATATAGGAAGGATATCAGAGGTAGGTTCTTCACGCAGAGAGTGGTTGGGGTGTGGAATGGACTGCCTGCAGTGATAGTGGAGTCAGACACTTTAGGAACATTTAAGCGGTTATTGGATAGGCACATGGAGCACACCAGGATGGTAGGGAGTGGGATAGCTTGATCTTGGTTTCAGATGAAGGTCGGCACAACATCGTGGGCCGAAGGGCCTGTTCTGTGCTGTACTGTTCTATGTTCTATGTTCTATGTTCTAGTTTATTTGGTAGCAAAAGCCACTAGCTTTCGGAACAGGCTGTCCCTTCTTCAGGTGGGTGGGAGTTCTGATCATAAACAGGGCACAAAGACACAAACTCAATTTACATGAATAATTATTGGAATGTGAGTCTTTACAGCTAATCAAGTCTTAAAGGTTCCCCAAGGCGGCCTTCACGACACACGACAGCGCAGAGTCGCTGAGCAGAGACTGATAGCCAGGTTCCGCACACATGAGGACGGCCTCAACCGGGATCTTGGATTCATGTCACACTATCTGTAACCCCCACAACCTGCCTGGATGTGCAAAATCTCACTAGCTGTCCTGTCTGGAGACAATACACATCTCTTTAACCTGTGCTTAATGCTCCCTCCACTCACATTGTCTGTACCTTTAAGACTTGATTAGTTGTAAGGACTCACATTCCAATCCTTATTCATGTAAATTGAGTTTGTGTCTTTGTGCCCTGTTTATGATCAGAACTCCCACCCACCTGACGAAGGGACAGCCCGTTCCAAAAGCTAGTGGCTTTTGCTACCAAATAAACCTGTTGGACTTTAACCTGGTGTTGTTGAACCCCATTGGTTACAGGTCACTACCCTGAAAAAGAACCCCTTACCCCCACCTCCCCATTGGCCAGTTCTCTATCCATGCCAATATACTCCTTCCAACACCACTGGCTCTTATGACTACACTTACGTGAGGTACCTTGTCAAACACCTTCTGGAAGAACAAATACAACACATTTACTGGTTCCCCTCTCTCCAGTCTGATTGAAGCTTCCTTGAAAAACTACTAGTCCAACACAATTTCTCTTTCACGAAGCCGTGCCATCTCTGTTTGATTAGATTATAATTTTCCAAATGTTCTGCTGTTAATTCCTTAATAATTGATTCCAACATTTTTGCAGCAACAGATTTTGGGCCAATCGGCCGATAGTTACCTGCTTTTTACCTCCCTTTGATTTTGAATGGGGGTGTCACACTGGGAGACAGGCTGTGGGGAATCAGGAATTGACACTGCACACCCCAAATTTCTCCAGTTTAGTCAACAAGATTCAGACAATCAATGCCTCACAGTGTGTGCCAGTCAGAGATTACAATTCACGTTGCTGCATTCACTGGAGTTAAGCATCTACTGATGAACATGAAACCATTGTCGATTGCTGGAAAAACTCATCTTGTTCACTGGTGCGCTTCAGGGAAGGAAATTTGCCGGCCTTACCCTGTCTGGCCTACATGTGACTCCAGAGCCACAGCAATGTGGTTGACTCTCAACTGCCCTCTGAAATTGGAAGCCACTCAAGAGTAATTAGGAAAGGGTAATAAATGCTGGCCAGCCAGCGATGCCCATGTCCCACGAATGAATTTTAAAAACTATTTGACATTGAGCTTTGTGTCTCTGTAAGATTTCACTGCTGACGTTTGGACAGCAGTTTTGCATCATCAGGTATTTGAGCAGCAAAGCGGTTGAATAGTCCAGGTTGCTGGACCATAACAAGTTAATCCACAAAGTCGATCGTTAGAGGGATTGATTGGGATGGGGCAGGAGGTCATCGACTTCAGGCCTACGTGATGCTGGAGAACAGCACTCCTAAGAGCTGCGGTTAAGTTGGATGTAAACTTGATGCTGCTGAAAGTCGGTGGCTCCCGACAGGTATATTCAGGACAGTTCAGCTTAAACTGACTTTTAATCACCCATTTGCTACACCAAGCACATGGGCCCCGGGTGCCTTTACTCCAGCCTTTGTCAGTGCGCTGGATGGTACACGAGCTCACCGCACGCCACATTGGACCCTGAGGTGCCAGTTTTACATCAACAAATCTATTTTTAATGAATAATAAAAGGGTTTAGTTTTCAAATGAGTTTATGATAAATGGCACAACCGAAAATGATAAAAGTAGCTTACACCCAGAGTCATCTGAAATTGGTAATTATCCAGAGGATACAATCTAGAAATGACAGATCACAGTCAGAGTGTTCGAGGCTTCATGGTGGTGGATATACAGCACAGGGTGATTGTTCAATAATGCCAGTAACTATCGCGTCCAATTGCATTGCAGAGTGAGACACCAAGTGGAGACCAGTTTCCCTCAGGAAGGGAAGAGGAGTAATAATTGCCTCGGGAAAGTCTTCATTAGCAAACATTTTCTTGAGTTGCTGATGGTGACCGTGGCAGCAACGTGGCAGAGTCATCGCTGAGATTTATCAGCTGCTTTACGTCAGCAAATACCCAAATGGACATTAATTAAAAACAATTATTTATGATGGTTTTACCTGTTTGAGGCAGTAATTAGCAGAACTCTATGTGCGTAAAAAGGTTTGCCTTCCACTAAGAATGTCAAGTCCGACATTTCCTTATTATTCAGGAAGTGAGGATCTGAAAAGACAAAAATAATTTATGTTCAAATGGCCTTCAGTGAAAATGAAAGGCGTTTCCTTCAGATTCTGGTGCTGCCGATACGAGAGGATCAGGGAAGAGAACGGAGGGAGAACAGACTGAATACAGAAACACGGAAACTAGAAGCAGGAGTAGGCCATTCGGCCCATCGAGCCTGCTCCGTCATTCGTTCTGAATATGAAGCTCCGCCAGTTGATAACCTTATGGTTTTTGAGGAACATTCCTTTAGGGAGCAAAGGGAAAAATACTATATACTCAGATGCCAGTTGGTTCCCACGGCATTCAGCTCTGCATTAACAGGTTTTACTCAAGTATTGCTTCAAAAAGAGACATATTGAAGCTTTCCACCTTGGTTAGTGACTGGTAAAAACTTTTTTCTCTTTTTTTCTCTTGGCATTGCAGTTGTTGTTGTTGTTGTTGTACACTACAATAGTGTTTCTGTGTCATTTCGGTGGTTTATAGTTTGAAATGATTACATTCGGCAGTAACGAGGAGCAGGAAAGAAGGGCCCTCGGGAATTGGATAGAATCTGAAACAAAACATCTTTCAAAAGTTTAATTTACAGGGGTAAGACATGACAGGGGAGCTCCAAGCCGTGGTTTGCTCCTCTTGCTCCATGTGGGAGGCTGGGGACAGTTCCAGTCCCCTGGGTCAGCATGTGTGTGGGAAGTGTCTCCAGCTACAGCTCCTGGAAGCTCGAGTTTCAGAGCTGGAGCGGCGGCTGGAGACTCTGTGGAGCATCCGCGAGTCAGAGAGTATCGTGGACAGCACGGATAGAGAGGTGGTCACACCACGGGCTCAGACTCCACAGGCAGGAAGGGAATGGGTGACCACCAGACAGAGCAAGAGAGATAGGCAGGTAGTGCAGGAATCTCCAGTGGCCAATCTCCTGCAAAACAGATAAACCGCTTTGGTTACTGTTGAGGGGAATGACCTCTCTGGGGAAAGCAGCAGCAGCCAAACTGGTTGCACCACGGTTGGTTCTGCTGCAGAGGCGAGGGGTAAAAAGTGTGCCCGTGCAATAGTTATAGGGGATTCAATTGTAAGGAGAATAGACATGTGTTTCTGGCCGCAAATGAGATTCCAGGATGGTATGTTGCCCCCTGGTGCGAGGGTTAAGGATGTCTCAGAGTGGCTGCAGAACATTCTGAAGGGGGAGGGTGAACAGCCAGTGGTCGTGGTACACATTGGTATAAACAACATAGGTAAAAAAAGGGATGAGATCCTAAAAGCAGAATACAGGGAGCTAGGAAGAAAGCTAAGAAATCGGACCTCAAAGGTAGTGATCTCAGGATTACTACCGGTGCCACGTGCCAGTCAGAGTAGAAATGACAGGATATATCGGATAAATACGTGGCTGAAGAGATGGTGTCAGGGGCAGAGTTTCAGATTCCTGGGACATTGGGACCGGTTCTGGGGGAGGTGGGGCCTGTACAAATTGGACGGGTTACACCTGGGCAGGACTGGGACTGATGTCCGAGGGGGACTGTTTGCTAGAGCGGCTGGGGAGAGTTTAAACTAATATGCCAGGGGGATGGGAACCTATGTAAGGAGTCCGAGAAGGAGGGAGCAAGGACAACAACAAAAGATAGAAAAGGGAATCAGAAACGTGAAAGGCAGAGAAACCAAGGACAAAGTTCAAACAGGGCGATAGAGAAAAATATTGGGAGCGAGACAAACAATGTTAAAAAGACAAGCTTAAAGACTCTGTGCCTTAATGTGTGGAGCATTTGCAATAAAGTGGATGAACTAATTATGCAGATAACTTAGATAAATGCAAGGTGATGCATTTTGGTAAAGTGAACCAGGGCAGGACTTACTCAGTTAATGGTAGGGCGTTGGGGAGAGTTACAGAACAAAGAGATCTAGGGGTACATGTTCATAGCTCCTTGAAAGTGGAGTCACAGGTGGACAGAGTGGTGAAGAAGGCATTCGGCATGCTTGGTTTCATCGGTTAGAACATTGAATACAGGAGTTGGGACGTCTTGTTCAAGTCATACAAAACATTGGCAAGGCCACACTTGGAATACCAAAATTTGCTGGACTCTGGGGTGGTTCCCGCAGATTGGAAAACAGCAAATGTGACACCACTGTTTAAAAAAGGAGGTAGACAAAAGGCGGGTAACTATAGGCCGGTTAGTTTAACTTCTGTAGTAGGGAAATGCTTGAATCTATCATCAAGGAAGAAATAGCGAGACATCTGGATATAAATTGTCCCATTGGTAAGACGCAGCATGGGTTCATGAAGGGAAGATTATGTTCAACTAATTTGGTGGAATTCTTTGAGAACATTACATGTGCAGTGGACAATGGGGAACCTGTGGATGTGGTGTATCTGGGTTTCCAGAAGGCATTTGACAAGGTGCCGCACCAAAGACTGCTACATATGATAAAGGTGCACGGTGTTACGGGTAATGTATTAGCATGGATAGAGGATTGGTTAACTAACAGAAAGCAAAGAGTGGGGGTAGATGGGTGTTTTTCTGGTTGGCGATCAGTGACTAGTGGTGTGCCTCAGGGATCAGTGTTGGGACTGCAATTGTTTACGGTTTACATAGATGATTTGGAGTTGGGGACCAAGTGTAGTGTGTCAAAATTCACAGATGACACTAAGATGGGTGGCAGAGCAAAGTGTGCAGAGGACACTGAAAGTCTGCAAAGGGATATAGATGGTCTAAGTGAGTGGGTGAGGGTCTGGCAGATGGAGTACAATGTTTGTAAATGTGAGGTCATCCATTTTGGTAGGAATAACAGCAAAATGGACTATTATTTAAATGGTAAAAAATTGCAGCATGCTGCTGTGCAGAGGGACCTGGGTGTCCTTGTGCAGGAATCTCATGGAGTTGGTTTGCAGGTGCAGCAGGTAATTAAGAAGGCAAATGGAATTTTGTCCTTCATTGCTAGAGGGATGGAGTTTAAAAACAGTGAAGTTATGTTGCAGCTGTATAAGGTGCTGGTGAGGCCATACCTGGAGTACTGTGTACAGTTTTGGTCTCCTTACTTGAGAAAGGATATACTGGCACTGGAGGGGGTGCAGAGAAGATTCACTAGGTTGATTCCGGAGTTGAGAGGCATGGTTTATGAGGAGAGACTGAGTAGACTGGGGCTATACTCTTTGGAATTCAGAAGAATGAGGAGAGATCTCATAGAAACATATAAGATTTTGCACAAAAGCAAAATGGGTCAGAGGGCCAATCCATGGCTTACAAAGAAAATTAGAGAGAGTATCCGATCTAAGGAAGAAGCATACAGATTGGCCAAGAAAAATAATAGGTCTGAGGATTGGGAGCAATTTAGAATTCAGCAAAGGAGGACCAAGGAACTGATTCAGAAGGGGAAAATACAGTACGAAAGTAAGCTTGCAGGGAACATAAAGACTGACACCAAGAGTTTCTGTAGATATGTGAAGAGAAAGAGGTTGGTGAAGACAAATATAGGTCCCCTACAGAGAGAAACGGGGGAATGTATAATCGGGAACAAAGAAATGGCTGAGCAACTGAATACATACTTCGGTTCTGTCTTCACAAAAGAGGACCCAAATCAGATGCCAGGAATGTTGGAGAATGCAAGATTTAATGGGAGGGAAGAATTGAGGGAGATTAATATTAGTAGAGAAATGGTGCTGGGAAAATTGATGATATTGAAGGTGGATAAATTCCCAGGGCTTGACAATCTACATCCCAGAGTACTTAAGGAAATGGCTCTAGAAATTGTGGATGCATTGGTGGTCATCTTCCAGGATTCTATAGACTCTGGAACAGTCCCTGCAGATTGGAGGATAGCTAATGTCACTCCAATATTCAAAAAGGGAGGTAGAGCGAAAACAGGGAATTATAGACCAGTAAGCTTAACATCAGTAGTGGGGAAAATTCTTGAATCCATTTTCAAGGACTTTATAGCAGAGCATTTAGAAAGCAGTGGCAGGATCAGACAGAGTCAGCATGGATTTATGAAGGGGAAATCATGCTTGACAAATCTGTTGGAATTCTTTGAAGATGTAAGAGTTGGCAAGGGGGAACTAGCAGATGTGGTATATTTGGACTTTCCAAACATACAAAATTTGACAAAGTCCCGCACAGGAGGTTATCGTGCAAGATTAAAGCGCATGGGATTGGGGGAAGTGTATTGAGAAGGATTGAAAACTGGTTGGCAGAGAGGAAACAAAGAGTAGCAATTAATGGGTACTTTTCAAATTGGCAGGCAGTAACTAGTGGGGTGCCAGAGAGATCGGTGCTGGGACCCCAGCTATTCACAATATATATTAATGATTTGGATGAGGGAACAAAATGTCACATCTCAAAGTTTGCAAATGATACCAAGTTGGGTGGAAGGGTGAACTGTGACGAGGATGCAGAGATCCTTCAGAATGATCTGGACAGATTGGGTGAGTGGGCAAATCAATGGCAGATGCAGTATAATTAGGATAAGTGTGAGGTTATTCACTTTGGCAGCAAAAACTAGAAGGCAGATTACCTGAATGGCTGTAAATTGGGAGAGGGGAGTGTGCAGTGGGACCTGGGTGTCCTTGTGCACCAGTCACTGAAGGTAAGCATGCAGGTGCAGCAGGCGGTAAAGAAGGCAAATGATATGTTGGCCTTCATTGCGAGAGGTTTCAAGTACAGGAGCAGGAATGTGTTGTTGCAATTATACAGGGCCTTGGTGAGGCCACAACTAGAGTATTGTGTGCAATTTTGATCTCCTTATCTGAGGAAGGATGTTCTTGCTCTCGAGGGAGTGCAGCGAGGGTTTACCAGGCTGATTCCGGGGATGGCGGGACTGATGTATGAGGAGAGATTGACTCGGTTAGAATTTTATAAGGCTCTATGAGATCCCTCCTCATTCGTCTGAACTCCAGTGAAAATAATCCTCACCTAGTCAACAGGTCCAGACAGAATAGATGCAGGGAGGATGTTGCCGATGGTGGGGGAGTCCAGTACCAGGGGTCACAGTCTGAGGATTCAGGGTAGACCATTTAGGATGGAGGTGAGGAGACATTTCTTCACCCAAAGAGTGGTGAGCCTGTGGAATTCATTACCACAGGAAGTAGTTGATGCCAAAACATTGAATGCATTCAAGAGGCAGCTGGATATAGCACTTGGGGAGAATGGGATCAAAGGTTATGGGGAGAAAGCAGGATTAGGCTATTGAGTTGGATGATCAGCCATGATCGTGATGAATGGTGGAGCAGGTTTGAAGGACCAAATGGCCTCCTCCTGCTCCTATCTTCTATGTTTCTATCTTGCACTCATCAGGACACTGCTCAAGAATATTAACGTATGGGAAAACAACAACTTATACTGTCTGAGAAGAGAATTCTGATTGGTTGGCAAGTGGACTCTGAATAGCAGGATGCGTCAGTTGATGGTAACTGACAGTTAAGTGCCAAGCATGGTTTGAAATTAAAACCTGGCAGCTTGACTCTGATTGGTCAAGGCATTATCCTGAGGAATGATTCAGCGAATGGCTGTCACTCATTATCATTCGCTGAAACAGGCGCAATGTGTGTATATGTTCTGAACATGGCAATGCCTCTACTTATCAGAGTCCACTTTCCAACCAATCAGTATTCTCTTCTCATAAGTATGAATTGTTCTTTTCCACTTATATCGGTATTCTTGAACAGTGTCCTGATGAGCGTGAGATGAAAAGCTTCAACATGTCTCTTTTTTCAGCAACACTCAAGTTGTGTAAATCTGAGGAGGGTTTTGCTCTGTAAGATGATCTGTTTAAGGAGGCAATTCAATTTTCCATGGGCTGCATCAGTTAATAAATTCCACTGCTTCAGGCTTCTGCAGTGAAAGGGAATTCCTCTGATAATGTACAGCAGTGGTGTCATTTACAGAAACAATGACAGCTCTCAGTTGCTGAAGCTATTGTGGAACTGAGACATCCTGACCAGAGAGTTTTTAAATTCTTTCCTGGAATGTGAGTATCATTGGCTGGGCCAGCACTTGTTGCCCTTCCCTAACTGCTCTTGAGAAGGTGGTGGTGAGCTGTCTTCTTCAACGGTTGCAGTCCGTATGGTGTAGGTACATCCACAGTGCTTTTAGGGAGGGAGTTTCAGGAGTTTGACCCAGTAAAAGTGAAGGAATGGTGATATATTTCCATAGAACCATAGAACCATAGAAAATTACAGCTCAGAAACGGGCCTTTTGGCCCTTCTTGTCTGTGCCGAACCATTTTTTGCCTAGTCCAACTGACCTGCACCTGGACCATATCCCTCCACACCCCTCTCATCCATGAACCCGTCCAAGTTTTTTTTAAACATTAAAAGTGACCCCGCATTTACCACTTTATCTGGCAGCTCATTCCACACTCCCACCATTCATCATCCAGTACTTCCCCGGAGCGGAGAAGCTACAACATCTCCTCCGGAGCCTTCAACATGTCATTGATGAAGACGAACATCTCGCCAAGGCCATCCCCACACCCCTACTTCTTGCCTTCAAACAACCGCACAACCTCAAACAGACCATTGTCCGCAGCAAACTACCCAGCCTTCAGGAGAACAGTGACCACGACACCTCACAACCCTGCCACAGCAACCTCTGCAAGACGTGCCGGGTCATCGACACGGATGCCATCATCTCACGTGAGAACACCATCCACCAGGTACACGGTACCTACTCTTGCAACTCGGCCAACGTTGTCTACCTGATACGCTGCAAGAAAGGATGTCCCGAGGCATGGTACATTGGGGAAACCATGCAGACGCTGTAACAACGGATGAATGAACACCGCTCGACAATCACCAGGCAAGACTGTTCTCTTCCTGTTGGGGAGCACTTCAGTGGTCTTGGGCATTCGGCCTCTGATCTTCAGGTAAGCGTTCTCCAAGTCGGCCTTCACAACACACGACAGCGCAGAGTCGCTGAGCAGAAACTGATAGCCAAGTTCTGCACACACGAGGACGGCCTCAACCGGGATCTTGGGTTCATGTCACACTATCTGTAACCCCCACAACTTGCCTGGACTTGCAAAGTCTCACTGGTGTCCTGTCTGGAGACAATACACATCTCTTTAACCTGTGCTAATGCTCTCTCCACTCACATTGTCTGTAGCTTTAAGACTTGATTAGCTGTAAAGACTCGCATTCCAATCATTATTCATTATTCTGTAAATTGAGTTTGTGTCTTTATATGCTGTTTATGAGCAGATCTCCCACTCACCTGATGAACAAGCAGCGCTCTGAAAGCTAGTGGCGTTTGCTACCAAATAAACCTGTTGGACTTTAACCTGGTGTTGTTAGACTCCTTACTGTGTTCTTCCATCGAGCCAGTGTCTAATCCAATTTACTACCTCCCCATGTATACCTAGCGACTGAACCTTCCGAACTAACCTCCCATGAGGGACCTTGTGAAAGGCCTTGCTGAAATCCAGATAGACAACATCCACCGCCTTCCCTTCATCCACTTTCCTGGTAACCTCATCGAAAAACTCTAATAGATTGGTCAAACATGACCTACCACGCACAAAGCCATGTTGACTCTCCCTAATAAGTCCCTGTCTATCCAAATATTTGTAGATCCTATCCCTTATCACACCTTCCAATAACTTGCCCACCACCGACGTCAAACTTACTGGCCTATAATTTCCCGGATTTCTTTTGGAACCTTTTTTAAACAACGGAACAACATGAGCCACCCTCCAATCATCCAGCACCTGCCCCGTGAATACTGACATTTTAAATATGTCTGCCAGGGCCCCTGCAAGTTCAACACTAGCTTCCCTCAAGGTCCGTGGGAATAACCTGTCCGGTCCTGGGGATTTATCCACTCTGATTTGCCTCAAGACAGCAAGCACCTCCTCCCCTTTAATCTGTAAAGGTTCCATGACCTCCCTACCTGTTTGCCCTATTTCCGTAGACTCCATGCCCGTTTCCTCAGTAAATACGGATGCAAAAAAACCAGTCAGAATGGCGAGTGACTTGGAGAGGAACCTCCAGCTGGTGGTGTATTGCTTGTCCTTTTAGTTGGCAGAGTTCGTGGGTGTTGAATGAACCTTGCTGAGTTCCTGCAGTGCATCTTGTAGCTGGTACACACAACTGCTACTGTGTTTTAGTGGTGGATGGAAATTTAATTATGTGTCCTGCCAATGATTATCCAGTGACTGCTTTTGGAACTGTACATGTATGTACATCATGTGTACATGTATGTACAAGAACTCTGATGCGTACCATGATTGTAAATCCAGCCGACAATCTGGGGGATTAATTTAACAGTTCCTGCTGAGTGGAGAAATGAGAAGCACCCGACCATTTGTACATTTCTCACTGCCCACAATGCCCGTGGCATCCATTTCAATGTTTACCTCTGAAGAACAGACATTTGGAGAAGACACCGGAGAGGGACTGTGGGTTATGAAAGAGAGGTGGGGGAGAGAATAAAACCTTTCATTCAGCACCCGGACTCACCTAATCGAGGAGGTAGCATTCTCTTTAACTCCAGGATAGCCGGAATAGGACCGTTGCCGTAGCAATGTACAAAGGTCGAAGCTAGTTGTTGATTGAGGGTATCATTCTGTAGAAAGACAGAATTGACAAGATGTAAATCAATGCGTTCAGGATAAGTCACAAACCAAATCAAATAGGAAACCAGATCCTAAAATACATCAATTATTAAAATAAATACCAACTTCCTTTCAACTGAATGTTGTTACCTGTATTTTAATGCAGCTGGAATTAATTATTCCCAGGGAGAAGAGTAGGTTATATCCATCCTAACTCCCTGGGCAGTTATATCACTCGGTAACATCATTACAAAACTGAACGCATTCTACCTTGCTAACTCTAAGAATGTCAAACATCAGTGGCATCCCCTCATGGATCAGCTCCTCATTATAATCCTCCTCTTTGATTGCAGTGAATTCCTGTAACAGGTAATGCATCACAGGATAGCTGCACTGATGGGATGCGGTCCTCAGAGACTCAATCCACACGTGTACTTTCCAGGGGACACCTGCAGGATTGAACAGAATGAGAAGGAATTGATGCGGTATTGATTCTTTGCTGTGTCCCTGCTGCCGTTTCACCTTTCACTGGTTAGTTTGACAATCCTCCAGCACCCAAATATATAATGTAACAGCGACAAGGCAGCTTTCTTAGAATCTTAGAAATCTTAGAAACCCTACAGCACAGAGAGAGGCCATTCGGCCCATCGAGTCTGCACCGACCACAATCCCACCCAGGCCCTATCCCCATATCCCTACATATTTATCCATTAATCCCTCTAACCTACGCATCCCAGGACACTAAGGGCAATTTTAGCATGGCCAATCAACCTAACCCGCACATCTTTGGACTGTGGGAGGAAACCGGAGCACCCGGAGGAAACCCACGCAGACACGAAGAGAATGTGCAAACTCCACACAGACAGTGACCCAAGCCGGGAATCGAACCCAGGTCCCTGGAGCTGTGAAGCAGCAGTGCTAACCACTGTGCTACCGTGCCACTTTAAAACAGTGGGAGTCAGAAAAGTATATTTTACTGAAAAGCTTCATTCCAGAGATTATATTAGAATATAATTTAGCGCTGACAGAGGTGACCTCTTTTCAATCTACTGCTTACAGCGATGCATGTAAAAAAAATCTCTGGATAATATTTGGAGGGAAGGTGACTGGTTCCGGTGTCTGGTCAACATTGATATTTGCAACATTGAGAGCTTATGTGTAAATGTACTGCGTATTATCTCTGTACAAAAGAGTGACCACAATTCACAAGTAATTTATTGACTGTGAAACATTTTAGATTGCCCTCAGCACATAACAGGAACTTTATAACTGCAAGGATCTTATTTTTAGAGTTTATGAGTGAGCTCATAGAAATCATAGAAACCCTACAGTGCAGAAGGAGGCCATTCGGCCCATCGAGTCTGCACCGACCACAATCCCACCCAGGCCCTACCCCCACATATTTTACCCGCTAATCCCTCTAACCCACACATCCCAGGACTCTGAGGGGCAATTTTCTAACCTGGCCAATCAACCTAACCCGCACATCTTTGGACTGTGGGAGGAAACTGGAGCACCCGGAGGAAACCCACGCAGGCACGAGGAGAATGTGCAAACTCCACACAGACAGTGACCCGAGCCGGGAACCGAACCCGGGTCCCTGGAGCTGTGAAGCAGCAGTGCTAACCACTGTGCTACCGTGCCGCCCTGCTCTTTTGATAAATATTCAACCAAATACGATAAAGATTGATAGAGATTCAGAAGGATCGTGGTTCAATTCTATGTTGGGACCAGGTTCAGTAGAGTGTTGCCTCAAGAAGAAAGTCAACTGGAACTCGCCACTTTGTGATTACTTTTGGGGATTCAGAGTGGAAGGTTTGAATATGGGGCATGCTCAGATTCAAGCTCAACTTTGAAAACCATTGCGGTTAAAGAGCCGATTAAGGGGAGATGGTGGTGTCGGGATAACATCACTGGACGGGTAATTCAGAGGCCCAGGTTAATGCTCTGGGGATATAGGGTCAAATCCCACCACAGCAGCGAGCTGAATTTAAATCCAATAAAACCTGCAATTGAAAATTAGTCTCAGTAATGGTGACCCTAAAACTACCATTGATTTGTTGGAAAAACCCATCTGGTTCACTAATGTCCCTTTAGGGAAGGAAATCTGCCGTCCTTACCTGGTCTGGCCTACATGTGACTGCAGAGCCACAGTAATGTGGTTCACACAGAACTGTCCGCTGAAATGGCCTAACAAGCCACTCAGTTCATGGACAATTAGGAATCGGCAAAGATGCTGGCCTTGTCAGTGACGCCTACATCCCATGAAAAAGATCAAAGAAAAAGACATTCACGGCGGAATGCTACAGCCCCGCCCACCACAGGAATTGGAGCGGGCGAGGGGCGGACAATGGGAGGGTCTGTTAACCTCAAGCGGGATTTTCTGGTCTTGGGTTGAGCGAGCTGTAAAATCCTGCCCACAGCATCTAGAATGATACGTAGTGAATGGCCACTTTGAAAAGTATTGAGGTTTCCATGAAACCATAGTCTTAATCCTGCTTAAAAAGAGACATAAAACTATTTAAAAAACTAATATCTCACCAAGGTTCCTCAGTTCCATGGTGACATCAAGGTAACCATGTTCAGCACTGTAATACATGGCTTCTTGTAATGCCTTCATCCTGGCTTTGCAGAGTTTAACCTGACCTTCGTTTATACTTCCGATGCTAGAAGTATCGCTCTCAACGCCCTCCGCTAAAATTTCTTCCAGGGAGAGTACATCTGCTTTTGGGGCTTGGGGTGCTGTAAGCAACTTTCGCAACACGTTCCTAGTTATATAAGAAGCAATGGAATAGATTTAAATATTGAAGCAAAGCATCATTGTATTGGCTTTTTAACACAAAAATAGGCAGAAAACAATTTGTTATTTTACCAGTAATTTAGCTGAATACATTGCCCACCAGGGATTACGGAAACGCAAAATTGTTACGGTGCAGAGAGAGGCCATTCAGCCTATCATGCTTGTACTGGCTCCCGGAATGAACAATTCACTTCATGCCATTCTCCCACCTTCTCCCTTAACTCTGCGCATTCATCTTTTTCAGACAATAATCCAATTCTCTTCTGAATGCTTCAATTAAACCCGGTTTCCCCACGCTCTCTGGCAATGCACTCCAAACCATAACCACTGCTGCATGAAAACACTTTTCTCATATCGATTTTGCTTCTTTTGTCAATCATTTTCAATCTGTGCCCTCTCATTCTCAATCGTTTCTCCCTCTTGCTTCTGCCCAGACCCCTCATGATTCTGAACATTTCTATCATTATCTCCACCCAGCCTTTTTTTCTCTAAAGAAAATAATCCCAACTTCTCCAATCTATCCTCAAAACTGAAGTTCCGCATCCCTGGAACCATTCCTGTGAATCTTTTCTGCTCTCTCTAATGCATTCACATTTCTGCTAAAGTGCAGAACCTAGAACTGGACACAATATTCCAGCTGAGGCCAAGATCTGCTGGGCAGCACGGTGGCACAGTGGTTTGCACTGTTGCTTCACAGTGCCAGGGACCCGGGTTCGATTCTCGGCTTGGGTAACTGTCTGTGTGGAGTCTGCAAGTTCTCCCCATGTCTGCGTGGGTTTCCTCCGGGTGCTCCGGTTTCTTCCCACAGTCTGAAAGACGTGCTGGTTAGATGCATTGAGCTGAACAGGCGCTGGAGTGTGGCGACTCGGGAATTTTCACAGTAACTTCATTGCAGTGTTAATGTCACAGAGTCATAGATGTTTACAGCATGGAAACAGGCCCTTTGGCCCAACTTGTCCATGCCGCCTTTTTTTTAAACCCCAAAGCAAATTCCAATTGCCCACATTTGGCCCATATCCCTCTATACCCATCGTACCCATGTAACTAACTAAATGCTTTTTAAAAGACAAAATTGTACCCGCCTCTACTACTACCTCTGGCAGCTCGTTCCAGACACTCACCACCCTCTGTGTGAAAAAATTGCCCCTCTGGACACTTTTGTATCTCTCCCCTCTCACCTTAAACCTATGCCTTCTAGTTTTAGACTCCCCTACCTTTGGGAAAAGATGTTGACTATCCAGCTGATCTGTGCCCCTCATTATTTTATAGATCTCCACAAGGTCACCCCTCAGCCTTCTACGCTCCAGAGAAAAATGTCCCAGTCTATTCAGCCTCTCCTTATAACTCAAACCATCAAGTCCCGGTAGCATCCTAGTAAATCTTGTCTGCACTCTTTCTAGTTTAATAATATCCTTTCTATGGGATTTATCCAAGGATTCTCTGGGAGGCAAGAGAAGTGATTGCAGAGCCTCTGGCTCTGATCTTCAGGTCGTCGTTGGCCTCTGGTATAGTACCAGAAGATTGGAGGTTAGCGAATGTTGTCCCATTGTTTAAGAAGGGGAACAGAGACTTCCCCGGGAATTATAGACCGGTGAGTCTCACTTCTGTTGTCGGCAAGATGTTGGAAAAAATTATAAGGGATAGGATTTATAGTTATTTGGAGAGTAATGAATTGATAGGTGATAGTCAGCATGGTTTTGTGGCAGGTAGGTCGTGCCTTACTAACCTTATTGAGTTTTTTGAGAAAGTGACCAAGGAGGTGGATGGGGGCAAGGCAGTGGACGTGGTATATATGGATTTTAGTAAGGCGTTTGATAAGGTTCACCATGGTAGGCTTCTGCAGAAAATGCAGATGTATGGGATTGGGGGTGATCTAGGAAATTGGATCAGGAATTGGCTAGCGGATAGGAAACAGAGGGTGGTGGTTGATAGTAAATATTCATCATGGAGTGCGGTTACAAGTGGTGTACCTCAGGGATCTGTTTTGGGGCCACTGCTGTTTGTAATATTTATTAATGATCTGGATGAGGGTATAGTTGGGTGGATTAGCAAATTTGCTGATGACACCAAAGTCGGTGGTGTGGTAGACAGTGAGGAAGGGTGTCGTAGTTTGCAGGAAGACTTAGACAGGTTGCAAAGTTGGGCCGAGAGGTGGCGGATGGAGTTTAATGCGGAGAAGTGTGAGGTAATTCACTTTGGTAGGAATAACAGATGTGTTGAGTATAGGGCTAACGGGAGGACTTTGAATAGTGTGGAGGAGCAGAGGGATCTAGGTGTATGTGTGCATAGATCCCTGAAAGTTGGGAATCAAGTAGATAAGGTTGTTAAGAAGGCATATGGTGTCTTGGCGTTTATTGGTAGGGGGATTGAATTTAGGAGTCGTAGCGTTATGTTGCAACTGTACACAACTCTGGTGCGGCCGCACTTGGAGTACTGTGTGCAGTTCTGGTCCCCACATTACAGGAAGGATGTGGAGGCTTTGGAGAGGGTGCAGAGGAGGTTTACCAGGCTGTTGCCTGGTATGGAGGGGAGATCCTATGAGGAGAGGCTGAGGGATTTGGGATTGTTTTCGCTGGAAAGGCGGCGGCTAAGAGGGGATCTTATTGAAACATATAAGATGATTAGAGGTTTAGATAGGGTGGATAGTGATAGCCTTTTTCCTCTGATGGAGAAATCCAGCACGAGGGGGCATGGCTTTAAATTGAGGGGGGGTAGTTATAGAACCGATGTCAGGGGTAGGTTCTTTACCCAGAGGGTGGTGAGGGATTGGAATGCCCTGCCAGCATCAGTAGTAAATGCGCCTAGTTTGGGGGCGTTTAAGAGATCCGTAGATAGGTTCATGGACGAAAAGAAATTGGTTTAGGTTGGAGGGTCACAGTTTTTTTTTTTAACTGGTCGGTGCAACATCGTGGGCCGAAGGGCCTGTTCTGCGCTGTAATGTTCTATGTTCTATGTTCTATAATAGGGTGACCAGAACTGCACACAGTATTCCAAGTGTGGCCTTACCAAGGTCTTGTACAACTTCAACAAGACATTCCAATTTCTGTATTCAATGTTCTGACCGATGAAACCAAGCATGCCGAATGCCTTCTTCACCACTCTGTCCACCTGTGACTCCACTTTCAAGGAGCTATGAACATGTACCCCTAGATCTCTTTGTTCTGTAACTTTCCCCAACGCCCTACCATTAACTGAGTAAGTCCTGCCCTGGTTCAATCTACCAAAATGCATTACCTCGCATTTGTCTAAATTAAACTCCATCTGCCATTCATCAGCCCACTGGCCCAATTGATAAAGATCCTGTTGCAATCGGAGATAACTTTCTTCACTGTCCACTATGCCACCAAGCTTGGTGTCATATGCAAACTTACTAACCATGCCTCCTATATTCTCATCCAAATCATTAATATAAATGACAAATAACAGTGGACCCAGCACTGATCCCTGAGGCACACTGCTGGTCACAGGCCTCCAGTTTGAAAAACAACCCTCTACAACCACCCTCTGGCTTCTGTCAAGAACATAAGAAATAGGAGCAGGAGTAGGCCATCTAGCCCCTCGAGCCTGCCCCGCCATTCAATAAGATCATGGCTGATCTGAAGTGAATCAGTTCCACTTACCCGCCTGCTCCCCATAACCCTTAATTCCCTTACCGACCAGAAATCCATCTATCCGTGACTTAAACATATTCAACGAGGTAGCCTCCACCACTTCAGTGGGCAGAGAATTCCAGAGATTCACCACCCTCTGAGAGAAGAAGTTCCTCCTCAACTCTGGCCTAAACTGACCCCCCTTTATTTTGAGGCTGTGCCCTCTAGTTCTGGTTTCCTTTCTAAGTGGAAAGAACCTCTCCACTTCTACCCTATCCATCCCCTTCATTATCTTATATGCCTCTATAAGATCACCCCTCAGCCTTCTAAACTCCAACGAGTACAAACCCATTCTGCTCAATCTCTCCTCATAATCTATACCCCTCATCTCCGGTATCAACCTGGTGAACCTTCTCTGCACACCCTCCAAGGCCAATATATCCGTTCGCAAGTAAGGGGACCAAAACTGCACACAGTATTCCAGCTGCGGCCTCACCAATGCCTTGTACAGTTGCAGCAAGACATCTCTGCTTTTATATTCTATCCCCCTCGCGATAAATGCCAACATCCCATTTGCCTTCTTGATCACCTGTTGTACTTGCAGACTGAGTTTTTGCGACTCATGCACAAGGACCCCCAGGTCCCTTTGCACAGTAGCATGTTGTAATTTTTTTCCATTTAAATAGTAATCCAATTTGCTATTATTTCTTCCAAAGTGAATAACCTCGCATTTGTCAATGTTATACTCCATCTGCCAGATCCTCGCTCACTCATTCAGCCTATTCAAATCTCTCTGCAGACCTTCCGCTTCCTCCACGCAATTCACTTTCCCACTTATCTTCGTGTTGTCAGCAAACTTTGTTACCCTACACTCATCCCCTCCTCCAGATCATCTATGCAAATAGTAAACAGTTGAGGCCCCAATACCGATCCCTGCGGCACGCCACTAGTCACCATCTGCCAACCAGAAAAGCACCCATTTATTCCAACTCTCTGTTTCCTGTTGGATAGCCAATCCCCAATCCATGCTAATACCCTACCCCCAACTCCGTGTGCCCCAATCTTCTGCAGCAACCTTTTGTGAGGCACCTTATTGAATGCCTTTTGGAAATTCAAAAACGCCACGTCTACCGGTTCCCCTCCATCAACCGCACTAGTCACATCTTCATAAAAATCCAGTAAGTTCGTCAAACACGACTTTCCTCTCATGAATCCATGCTGCAAAGAAGCCAATTTTGTATCCATTTAGATACCGCTGGTCACAGGCCTCCAGTTTGAAAAACAACCCTCTACAACAACCCTCTGGCCTCTGTCAAGAAGCCAATTTTGTATCCATTTAGATGTCTCATCCTGGATCCCGTGAGATTTAACCTTATGCAACAATCCACCATGCGATACCTTGTCAAAGACCTTGCTAAAGTCCATGTAGGCAACATCAATGTAAGCCTACTTGTGACTAAAAATAAACTTTAAAGATCTGGAATGTTCTGTTGATGAAAATTGGTCTTTAAGCTGACCTATCTGAAGAATTCTGACCATCTCACCTGAAAGTTAATGTTTTTTTCTTTTTCTTGTACAGACTGATTTACAAACCACATTCACTGTTTCCGGTTTTTATTGAACTTAGTTGTGTACAACATCCTGTGACAAAGTCCATCTACTTCTGCATTGATTGAGAGTCACGTGATTTCGTTCCACCATACTATAACATAGAAACATAGGAACTCGAAGCAGGAGTAGGCCATTCTGCCCTTCGAGCCTGCTCTGCTATTCATTTTGATCATGGCTGATCATCAAATTCAATATCCTGATCCCCCCCTTCCTCCCATATCCCTGGATTCCTTTAGCCTCAAGAGCTATATCTAATTTCTTCTTGAAATCATACATACTATAACATTTCCTACTAAACAGCAGTCACTACATTTTGTGCCTCGAGACCTTTGGTGGTTATGAAAGATGTAAAACTTTCTTGCTGATGCTCAATGCTCTAATCTCACCTTCCATGTCCCCCACATTGAATCTACAGATTGCTGATCTGAGTCTGAGCAAATCACTCGGAGCAACAAGCAACAGGATCTTGTGCATTTTTACTAATTTCATACTGACTGAATTCTTAGCAAATAGAAGAAATTCTCTTCATTCAGACAAAGTTGGCACGAGTGATCCACGCCTTCACTTTACACCATCCCAAAAGATGTGGAATCCCAATCAGCCAATCAGCAAACACTATGTTGGTTACCTGTGTCCTGTGTCCAATCAGCAAATACTACGTTGGTTACCTGTGTCCTGTGTCCAATCAGCAAACACTGTGCTGGTTACCTGTGTCCAATCAGCAAACGCTATGTTGGTTACCTGTGTCCTGTGTCCAATCAGCAAACACTATGTTGCTTACCTGTGTCCGTGAGCAGCTGCCTGGCTAAAGCAGTTCATGTTCTCATGTAGCACCGATGTCATTCCATTTGTGTCGAGTGCACTCAGTAGGGGGTCGGCACCTCTGCTGAGCAAAAGGCTGACCAGCTCATAGTTACCTAGACAGAGGAACCATGTGCAATGTTCAGTAAGACTAAAACAAACAGGAAAGATACCACTGAAATTATTCTCCACCAACATACTCCTCCATACGTCAAACACGGGGTCACGTTCCTGGGTGGTGGAATATTTGGTTAGAATATCTAAGCTGATGATGCATTGGGACTGGGAGCACTGCAACCTTTGAACTTGCATAGTTGAGGAGATCAGACTTTAGAACATAGAACATAGAACATTACAGCGCAGTACAGGCCCTTCGGCCCTCGATGTTGCGCTGACCAGTGGAACCAATCTAAAGCCCATCTAATCTACACTATTCCAATATCATCCATATGTTTATCCAATAACCATTTGAATGCTCTCAATGTTGACGAGTCCACTACTGCTGCAGGCAGGGCATTCCACGCCCTTACTACTCTCTGAGTAAAGAACCTACCTCTAACATCTGTCCTATATCTCTCACCCCTCAATTTAAAGCTATGTCCCCTCGTGTTAGCCACCACCATCCGAGGAAAAAGGCTCTCACTATCAACCCTATCTAATCCTCTGATCATCTTGTATGCCTCTATTAAGCCACCTCTTAACCTTCTTCTCTCTAACAAAAACAACCTCAAGTCCCTCAGCCTTTCCTCATACGATTTTCCCACCATACCAGGCAACATCCTGGTAAATCTCCTCTGCACCCTTTCCAATGCTTCCACATCTTTCCTATAATGCGGCGACCAGAACTGTACGCAATACTCCAAATGCAGCCGCACCAGTTTTGTACAGTTGCAGCATGACCTCCTGGCTCCGAAACTCAATCCCTCTACCAATAAAAGCTAACACACCGTACGCCTTCTTAACAACCCTATCAACCTGGGTGCCAACTTTCAGGGATCAATGCACATGGACACCCAGATCCCTCTGTTCATCCACACTACCAAGTATCTTACCATTAGCCCAGTACTCTATTCCTGTTACTCCTTCCAAAGTGAATCACCTCACACTTTTCCGCATTAAACTCCATTTGCCACCTCTCAGACCAGCTCTGCAGCTTATCTATGTCCCTCTGTAACCTGCCACTTCCCTCCGCACTGTCTACAACTCCACCGACTTTAGTGTCATCCGCAAATTTACTAATCCATCCTTCTACGCCCTCATCCAGGTCATTAATAAAAATAACAAACAGCAGTGGCCCCAAAACAGTTGGTATCATTATTTATCAAACTCTCAGGCTGAATGTTGGGGGCTTGCAGGGGTCAGGATTTCCCAATCTGCAGCACTTTCACCTCTTACCCCCTTTATGATGCACAGAGATGAGAAATGACCTTCTGACTTTTGAAGGATTGAGTTGCTAATTGGGTTCAATTTGCTCCAGTGAAATTTTGCTTTCTGCATCAGTATTGTAGCTTTTTCTGGCTGTTTTTAATTTGGGTTTTCTTTGTATTTATTTGTCTGCCTCCTCCATTCAGGGAAATATTGAAAGCTAAGATGACCTATTCCCACCTTCATAACATCGCCAACTTCCACCCGGTCCTGCTGCTCAAATCCTCATCAATGCCTTTGTTAGCTGCAGACTTGGCTTTTCCAATGCTCTCCTATCAATAACTTAAGGATATCACAAACTCTGCTACCTGCACCTAACACCATCTACAATCTGTCTATTATCCCAGTGCTCACTGACCTCCAGTCATCTCCCAGTAAGCAACGCTTCAATTTGAAAATGTTTATCCTTCTTTCCAATCTTGTTTAAATAAATCCGAATTTAATTTTTCCTCCCGGGTCCAGCGAGGCTGGTTTCTCACTGGATAAACTCTCAGGCCCAAATATGAAGAAGTTTCCAAGTTTAGAACATAGAACATAGAACATTACAGCACAGAACAGGCCCTTCGGCCCACGATGTTGTGCCGACCTTCATCTGAAACCAAGATCAAGCTATCCCACTCCCTACCATCCTGGTGTGCTCCATGTGCCTATCCAATAACCGCTTAAATGTTCCTAAAGTGTCTGACTCCACTATCACTGCAGGCAGTCCATTCCACACCCCAACCACTCTCTGCATGAAGAACCTACCTCTGATATCCTTCCTATATCTCCCACCATGAACCCTATAGTTTATTTTTTAATTAAACGACTCCTGTGCACAAAGACTAATCACTGGGAATAAAAAGCTGCTTTTTCTATCTTTTTGCACTTCTTTTTCCCAAGGTAATTCTGTTTAGCTTTCTCCTGATATCGAGATAAAGACTGTTCCAGTAACTTTTACTCAGTGGAGAGATGTCAGATAGATTATTATTTGAGGATAGCTGCTTCATTCTAGGACACTGGAACCGTGAGGACATTAACAGATGGACAATCAATGTTAATCTCCTGAGCAGCTGGGTGGTGGCCACCATTTCCTGGTAAAGAGATTTATATTGAAGAATAATTTTAAATTTTAAACAATCAGCAGAAAGGAGTAAAAATGTTTTGCTATGTTTAGAACCCTGTACAGCAACAAGCAATCAGCCTGATCACTTCTTGTTCGAATGGGTAAAGTAGAGAGAAGCTCACATTGTGAATAATGAACTCCCTGTCCCATATCTCAATAGAGTCCAAATAGAATTTTTATTCTTATTCTTTGATGATCACTCGCTAACGAGTGCGACCGTCCACCTTCGACACCCTGCGTCACTGCTCACGGGTTCTGTGGGTCCTCGTGTGGATGATGAATCCGATCCCAGAGCCACAATTCCACCAGTGCAATTGGCAGATGTTTCTAGAAGGTGGGATCAGTCCTTGGATTCAAGATCACTGGGATTCCTTTCTCAGGATCCTTCTACTGACTTCCTTGCCGGAAGGCGGGCATGAAAAGTGTTGGATGTGATCCTTCAATCAGGAGGTTCCTCCAAATAGGTTTCTGAGCCGTATCGAAGAGTTGGAGGAGAACTGCCTTGTGCACGAGGATCTTAAACCAGCAAGGATGGCGCAGTTATTGAAGACTTTCCTTCTTAGGCGTCTGAAAGTGGCGCTCGGATGTGTTCCTACTCATTGTCTCCTCTCTGCTAACCAGTTTTCTATCCATCTCAATACCCTACCCCCAATCCCAGTCAGCCAGGACTCCTCGGGCACTCCGAGGGAGGAGGATTTGCAGGTGTACACCCCAGGGCCATCCATCCAGGTGTACACCCCAGGGCCATCCATCCAGGTGACCCTGGCAGGGTCCACTGGATCCCAATCCCCTGATGGTCCCATCAGCTCCAGCTCCACAGACTGAGGAGGGTGTACCTGCCCCATGCAGGACCTCTAAAGCAGGCTGGAGTCCTCCAGGTCTTGGCCCCCCAGAGGATGCCAGCTGCAATTATCACAGACAACAGGGTGTAGCAGTCAGCAGGCTGCCTCCACCTCTGCTCTGGATGCTGGGGGAGAACCAAGATGTGGCAATAGGGTTCTGAAATCTCAGAAACATGAGGAGCACCATGTGGCACAGCTGTTAGCCACATGCCTGTAATATTAACAATGTACAGCTACATTTCACATCTATCTTTGTGCCTGTTTTGTAAGCTGCTGTCACACAGGTAAACACAGTAAGAAGTCTCACAACACCAGGTTAAAGTCCAACAGGTTTATTTGGTAGCGAAAGCCACGAGCTTTCGAAGCGCTGCTTCTTCATCAGGTGATTGGGATTTCAGTTCACAAACAGGGCATATAAAGATACAAACTCAATTTACAAAATAATGGTCGGAATGCGAGTCTTTACAGGTAATCAAGTCTTAAAGGTACAGACAATGTGAGCGGAGAGAGGGTTAAGCACAGGTTAAAGAGATGTGTATTGTCTCCAGACAGGACAGCTAGTGAGATTTTGCAAGCCCAGGCAAGTCGTGAGGGTTACAGATAGTGTGAAATGAACCCAAGATCCTGGTTGAGGCTGTCCTCATGTGTGCGGAACTTGGCTATCAGTTTCTGCTCAGCGATTCTGCGCTGTCGTGTGTCGTAAAGGCCGCCTTGGAGAACGCTTACCTGAAGATCAGAGGCCGAATATACGTGACCGCTGAAGTGTTCCCCAACAGGAAGAGAACAGTCTTGCCTGGTGATTGTCGAGCAGTTTTCATTCATCCGTTGTCGCAGTGTCTGCATGGTCTCCCCAATGTACCATGCCTCGGGACATCATTTCCTGCAGCGTATCAGGGTGGACAATGTTGGCCGAGTTGCAAGAGTAGGTACCGTGTACCTGGTAGATGGTGTTCTCATGTGAGATGATGGCATCCGTGTCGATGATGCGGCACATCTTGCAGAGGTTGCTGTGGCAGGGTTGTGTGGTGTCGTGGTCACTGTTCTCCTGAAGGCTGGGTAGTTTGCTGCGGACAATGGTCTGTTTGAGGTTGCGTGGTTGTTTGAAGGCAAGAAGTGGGGATGTGGGGATGGTCTTGGCGAGATGTTCGTCTTCATCAATGACATGTTGAAGGCTCCGGAGGAGATGCCGTAGCTTCTCCGCTCCGGGGAAGTACTGGGCGACGAAGGGTACTCTGTCCACCGTGTCCCGTGTTTGTCTTCTGAGGAGGTCGGTGCGGTTTTTCGCTGTGGCGCGTCGGAACTGTTGATCGATGAATCGAGCACCATATCCTATTCTTATGAGGGCATCTTTCAGCGTCTGGAGGTGTCTGTTGCGATCCTCCTCATCCGAGCAGATCCTGTGTATTCGGAGGGCTTGTCCGTAGGGGATGGCTTCTTTAACTACGAGTGGCTTTTGCTACCAAATAAACCTGTTGGACTTTAACCTGGTGTTGTGAGACATTTTACTGTGTTTACCCCAGTCCAACGCCATCATCTCCACATCACACACATACACACCATGGCCCCTTCCCAGCTTATTGCAGATGTCGCTATCTAGTTACTCTCGTAGAATCATAGATTAGAGTCATTGATTCCCTCTAGTCCAGAAGGTGGCCACTCGGCCCATTGAGGCTTCACCGACAACAATCCCACCCAGGCTCTAACCCCGTAACTCCACATATTTACCCTGCTAATCCCCCTGACACTAATGGGCAATTTAGCATGGCCAATCCGCCTAACCCACACATCTTTGGAGTGTGGGAGGAAACCGGAGCATCCGGAGGAAACCCACGCAGACATGGGGAGAACGTGCAGACTCCACGCAGACAGTGACCCAAGGCTGGGATTGAACCAGGGTCCCTGGCACTGTGAGGCAGCAGTGCTAATCACTGTGCCACTGTGCCACCCATTTGTAATGTGAACTCGGTTTGTGATCGAGCCATCAAGCCTGCAATGCGGCCTCGATTCCTGCCACACAACGTTGGGAGCAGATTAGCATTTTTCAATATAATCAAATATTGATTAAATGAGCTCTTTGCGGCGATCCCCTCCCCCACGCTGGGTCAATGAGCTCTTTGCGGGGGTCCCCTCCCCCACACTGGGTCAACGGGCCACCTCAACATGCAACCCAGACCTTTCCTGAAAACAGATGAGGTGTGAGAACATCTCAGCCTCAATCTTACTCAGACAGGAATTAACAATGAATGACCTTGCAAAGCATGTGAAGCAGGTTCCCCCAGCAGGAAACCTTCCAGGAAGGATGATACATAGTTGTTAAGAAGGCAGACGGCATGCTTGCCTTCATCGGCCGGGGCATTGAGTTTAAAAATTGGCAAGTTATGTTGCAGCTTTATAGAACCTTAGTTAGGCCACATTTGGAATATAGTGTTCAATTCTGGTCGCCACACTACCAGAAGGATGTGGAGGCTTTGGAGAGGGTACAGAAAAGATTTACCAGGATGTTGCCTGGTATGGAGGACATTAGCTATGAGGAGAGGTTGGAGAAACTTGGTTTGTTCTCACTGGAACAATGGAGGTTGAGGGTCGACCTGATAGAAGTCTACAAGATTATGAGAGGCATGGACAGAGTGGATAGTCAGAAGCTTTTTCCCAGGGTGGAAGAGTCAATTACTAGAGGGCACAGGTTTAAGGTGCGAGGGGCAAGGTTTAAAGGAGATGTACGAGGCAGATTTTTTACACAGAGGGTGGTGGGTGCCTGGAACTCGTTGCCGGGGGAGGGGGTGGAAGCGAATACGATAGTGAGTTTTAAGGGGTGTCTTGACAAATCCATGAATGAACATAGAACATAGAACATTACAGCGCAGAACAGGCCCTTCGGCCCACGATGTTGCACCGACCAGTTAAAAAAAAAAACTGTGACCCTCCAACCTAAACCAATTTCTTTTCGTCCATGAATGGGATGGGAATAGAGGGATATGGTCCCTGGAAGGGTAGGGGGTTTTAGTTAAGTCAGGCAACATGGGTCAGTGCAGGCTTGGAGGGTCAAAGGGCCTGTTCCTGAGCTGCAATTTTCTTTGTTCTTTGTTTGTCGGTGCAGACCCGATGGGCTGAATGGCCTCCTACTGCACTGTAGGGATTCTATGATTCTATCCCCAGTGTCGGATTTAAAACCAACTTTCCGGCTCTCGTGATATTTTCCACTCCCACTGCGATGCCCGCTACAGGCAGGAGCAGGTACTCCCACCTCAGGGCTATTTGGACCAACCAAGTGTAAATGTTGGCAAAGGCTTTGACAAAGGGTCATCTGGACTCCTTTCTCTCCTTCCAGATGCTGCCAGAGTGTAAATGTTGGCCTGCCAGCGACGCCCAAGTCCCGTGAATAAATATTAAAAGCAATGGTTTGACCCTTTGCTCTTGAATTGATGACAAAGAAATTCACGGCTTTCTTTAGAAAACGTGATGTTTGTTCTTTCCGATGTGGTTGTGTTGTGTACACAGGTGCAGTCTGCTGTAGATATGGGGGAGGGGGAAAGGGTGGAGGGGATGGGGAGGGGGAGGGGGTTGGGGGGGGGGGGGGTATGGGGGGGACAGCTGATTAAATGCAGTGTCTGTGCCAGATAAAGTCCAGAATATTTTAGTGTGCAACACATCTGTAAAAAACTCAAATGTCAATTTGATTCTGTTTGAGTTTTGTTTGGATGTTCCTGATGGTCTGTGTCTTATCATCTAATAGAAACCAGAAGATATGAATTCAAGGTCACTGGATTCCAAAGAACATCTGTACAACATTACCAACTGTTTGCAGGACAGCTCATTCTTCACACAACAAGTCTCATCATCAGTCGCTCGCAGCAATGTCTCTCACACACGCCGACAAACGTTACAATGAATTATCATCAACTTTTAACTTTTGCTTCCAGTCTGTGGCTGTTTTTGAATATTTTTATTTGAAAAATTTGTGCTGATAAAATCATCCAGGGAGGAAGTTCCTGACCTTAAAACATAAAACCGACCGACGTGAGCTAAAGTGAATTCATTGATGCAACTCCTCAGGTTAATGCTTCTGTCTGCAGCCCAGTCACACGGTAACAAAGATCCAGGATGGAAGGAATGTTTGATCCATCAAAACTACGCTCTTAATCTATTAATTCTCCATTTGTGACACCTATGCACACTTTGAATAAATCCGGTCCTTTTGCTATGTTTGTTATCTCTTCCCGCCCCTGATATTGCCACTTCGAAACTAGCGATGAGAGGCAGAATGAGGACAGTATCAACTTATTCTCACTGCACTACTTTAGTTTCATACATTCCTGAGGTGCTACGACAGAAACTGGGAATAAACATAACAGCAAAATAAGGATAAAGCCATTGTGTGTTATTTCAAATTACAAGTTCACACATTCATAAGATTTAGGAGCAGAATTAGGCCATTCGGCCC
This sequence comes from Mustelus asterias, assembly GCF_964213995.1. NCBI lineage: Eukaryota > Metazoa > Chordata > Chondrichthyes > Carcharhiniformes > Triakidae > Mustelus > Mustelus asterias. The sequence goes on along the minus strand of NC_135809.1, from coordinate 139,198,757 downwards.
ATCAAGTCCACTCCACCATTCAATCATGGCTGATATGCTCCTCGTCCTCATTTTCCTGCCTTCTCCCATAACCAAGGAAGAGTACAGAAAAGATTTACTGGGATGCTACCGGGACTTGATGGTTTGAGTTATAAGGAGAGGCTGGATAGACTGGGACTTTTTTCTCTGGAGCGTAGGAGGCTGAGGGGTGATCTTATAGAGGTCTATAAAATAATGAGGGGATAGATCAGCTAGATAGTCAATATCTTTTCCCAAAGACGAGAGAGTCTAAAACTAGAGGGCATAGGTTTAAGGTGAGAGGGGAGAGATACAAAAGTGTCCAGAGGGGCAATTTTTTCACACAGAGTGTGGTGAGTGTCTGGAACAAGCTGCCAGAGGCAGTAGTAGAGGCGGGTACAATTTTGTCTTTTAAAAAGCATTTAGATAGTTACACGGGTACGATAGGTATAGAGGGATGTGGGCCAAACGCAGGCAATTGGGACTAGCTTAGGGGTTAAAAAAAGGAGCGGCATGGACAAGTTGGGCTGAAGGGCCTATTTCCATACTTTAAACCACTATGATTCTATGACTCTAACCCTTCAACCCATTACCAATTAAAAATCTGTCTAACTCCTCCTTAAATTTACTCACTGTCCCAGCATCCAACGCACTTTGGGGGAGCGAATTCCACAGATTCACAACCCTTTGGGAGAAGGATTCTCCTCAACTGTTTTAAATTTGCTGCCCCTTATCTTAAGACTGTGACCTCTCGTCCTAGAATGCCCCACAAGAGGAAGCATCCACTCCACGTCTACTTTATCCATACCATTTATCATCTGGTATACCTCAATTTGATCTCCCCTCATTCATCTAAATTCCAGAGAGCATAGGCCTAAACTGTTCAATCTCTCTTCACACGACAAAATTGCTACAATTTTATCACAGAATTTCTGCAGCACAGGAGGAGAGCTTTCGGTCCATCATGTCTACACCTGCTCCCCAAATGGGCAATTCACCGAGTGCCATATCACACAGTGACATTCCAAATGACCACCATTTTGTGGGGCTGTATTCTATATTAATTATAAATTATATTAATAGATTCGATTCTAATGGGCTAAATTACTGCATGATGGAATATGAAATATTAAGATTCAGTCAAATCCAAATATTTTGTTCTTTTTTAAAAGGGAATAAGCTACTTTGGAAAAAACCTCAGAGAATGCTTCACAATTCAGATAAACAGGGATCAGTAGGTCCTCACTTACTATTACTATTAATTATACTCAACTAAAATGCTACAAAAATGTTGGCGACTAAGTTGAAATTCCCCCAATCTTGGCACGAGGTTCCTGAAGATTGCAGGGGCTCTGATCCAAATTTTTAATTCCTGTCTGGCCACGGGGAAGGTGCCAGATGACCGGAGAACAGCTAACATGGCTCCACTATTTAATATTTATTTATCCCAATATTTATTCCACTATTGACTGTAGAAATAAACCAGGGAACTACAGACCAGTGAGTCTCCCCCAGGACCGCTCCTCCCCCAGGAGCACTCCTCCCCCAGGACCGTTCCTCCCCCAGGAGCACTCCTCCACCAGGACCGTTCCTCCCCCAGGACCGCTCCTCCCCCAGGAGCACTCCTTCCCCAGGACCGCTCCTCCCCCAGGACCGCTCCTCCCCCAGGACCGCTCCTCCCCCAGGACCGCTCCTCCCCCAGGACCACTGTATCTTCCAAATCGGCAGAAATTATTAAATCATTTCTCATGGAATACGCAGTGTCAGACCCATGGACGTTTCTTAACCCAACTAGGAGGGAATATTCTTTCTTTTCACCTGTCCACCGAACGTATTCACGTATATATCACTATTTGGTGGATAATAAGTTGCTCCCAGCTGTGCACTCATGCTCCTACAAATCCATTGTAACCTCGGACCATGCTCCCTTGACAATGGACTTGGTCTTGGGGAGGAGGGTGGGCCCCCGTACGCCTTGGCGATTTAATACTTGTCTGCTCTCTGATGATGAATTTGTTAGATTTCTGTTAACTCAGATCAATGATTTCTTAGAGTTTAATGATGCTCCGGGAGTCTCGGCAGCTACCTTATGGGAGACATTGAAGGCTTATTTAGAATCATAGAATCATAGAAACCCTACAGTGCAGAAAGAGGCCATTGGACCCATCGAGTCTGCACCGACCACAATCCCACCCAGGCCCTACCCCCATATCCCTACATATTTACCCACTAATCCCTCTATCCTACGCATCTCAGGGCACTAAGGGGCAATTTTAGCATGGCCAATCAACCTAACCCGCACATCTTTGGACTGTGGGAGGAAACCGGAGCACCCAGAGGAAGCCCACGCAGACACGAGGAGAATGTGCAAACTCCACACAGACAGTGACCCAAGCCGGGAATCGAACTCAGGTCCCTGGAGCTGTGAAGCAGCAGTGCTAACCACTGTGCTACCGTGCCACCCACTCTCTTTCTTCTCTCTCCTTCACTGACTCTCTTTCCCCTTTCTCCGCTCGCTAGTTTATAGCCTGGGCTGCATAGACGCTCAGTTGGTTCTCCAGTGGCGTTCCTCTGTCTTTTTGTTTTTATATTACCACCGTCATTACTGGTGCAATTAGACGGGACTTACAGAGTCATAGAGTCATAGAGGTTTACAGCATACAAAAATGCCCTTCGGCCCAACTTGTCCATGCTGCCCTTTTTTTTAAAACCCCTAAGCGAATCCCAATTGCCCGCATTTGGCCCATATCCCTCCACACCCAATTTACACATGTAACTGTCTAAATGCTTTTTAAAAGACAAGATTGTACCCGCCTCTACTACTGCCTCTGGCAGTTTGTTCCAGACACTCACCACCCTCTGTGTTAAAAAATTGCCCCTCTGGACACTTTTGTATCTCTCCCCTCTCACCTCAAACCTATGCCCTCTAGTTTTAGACTCCCCTATCTTTGGGAAAAGATATTGACTATCTTGCTGATCTATGCCCCTCATTATTTTATAGACCTCTATACGATCACCCCTCAACCTCCTACGCTCCAGAGAAAAAAGTCCCAGTCTATCCAGCCTAACCTTATAACTCAATCCATCAAGTCCCGGTAGCATCCTAGTAAATCTTTTCTGCACTCTTTCTAGTTTAATAATATCCTCTCTATAATAGGGTGACCAGAATTGCACACAGTATTCCAAGTGTGGCCTTACCAATGTCTTGTACAACTTCAACAAGACATTCCAACTCCTGTATTCAATGTTCTGACTGATGAAACCAAGCATGCCGAATGCCTTCTTCACCACTCTGTCCACCTGTGACTCCACTTTCAAGGAGCTTTGTTTCAGTAGGGGAGCAGTTCGAGAACAGTGACCACAATTCAGTAAGCTTTAAGGTACTGATGGATTAAGATAAGTGTACTCCTCAAGTTAAGGTGCTAAAGTGGGGTAAGGCTAATTACAACAATATTAGACAGGAACTGAAGAATGTAGATTGGGGACAGATGTTTGAGGGCAAATCAACATCTGGCATGTGGGAGGCTTTCAAGTGTAAGTTGATAGGGATTCAGGACCGGCACATTACTGTAAGGGTGAAGGATAAGTATGGCAAGTTTTGGGAACCTTGGATAATGAGAGATATTGTGAGCCTAGTCAAAGAGAAAAAGGAAGCATTTGTCAAAACTAGGAGGCTGGGAACACACGAAGCAAGTGTGGAATACAAGGAAAGTAGGAAGAAACTTAAGCAAGGAGTAAGAAGAGCTAAAAGGGATCATGAAAATGCATTGGAGGCAGGATTAAGGAAAATCCCAAGGCTTTTTATACATATATAAAGAGCAAGAGGGTAGCCAGGGAGAGGGTTGGCCCACTCAAGGACAAGGGAGGGAATCTATGTATGGAGCCAGAGGAAATGGGTGAGGTATTAAATGAGTACTTTGCGTCAGTATTCACCAAAGAGAAGGACTTGGTGGATGATGAATCTGGGAAAGGATGTGTAGATAGTTTGAGTCATGTTGAGATCAAAAAGGAGGAGGTATTGGGGTTCTTGAGAAACATCAAGGTAGACAAGTCCCCAGGGCCCGATGGGATATACCCCAGAATACTGAGAGGGGCAAGGGAGGAAATTGCTGGGGCCTTGAGAGAAATCTTTGTATCCTCACTGGCTACAGGGGAGGTCACAGTAAGAGTTTTAACAACACCAGGTTAAAGTCCAACAGGTTTATTTGGTAGCAAATACCATTCGCTTTCGGAGCGCTGCTCCTTCGTCAGAGTGGAAATGTGCTCTCCTACCCTCTCCTACAGGGGAGGTCCCAGAGGATTGGAGAATAGCCAATGTTGTTCCTTTGTTTAAGAAGGGTAGCAAGAATAATCCAGGTAATTACAGGCCGGTGAGCCTTACATCAGTGGTAGGGAAATTATTGGAGAGGAATCTTCGAGACAGGATTTATTCCCACTTGGAAATAAGTGGACGTATTAGTGAGAGGCAACATGGTTTTGTGAAGGGGAGGTCGTGTCTCACGACCTTGATCGAGTTTTTCGAGGAAGTGACGAAGATGATTGATGAGGGTAGGGCAGTGGATATTGTCTACATGGACTTCAGTAAGGTCTTTGACAAGGTCTCTCATGGCAGACTGGTGCAGAAGGTGAAGTCTCATGGGATCAGAGGTGAGCTGGCAAGGTGGATACAAAACTGGCTTGGTCAAAGAAGACAGAGGGTAGCAGTGAATGGAGGGCTGTGACAAGTGGTGTTTCTCAGGGATCAAAGAACAAAGAACAACGAACAGTACAGCACAGGAAACAGGCCCTTCGGCCCTCCAAGCCTGTGCCGCTCCTTGGTCCAACTAGACCAATCGTTCGTATCCCTCCATTCCCAGGCTGCTCATGTGACTATCCAGGTAAGTCTTAAACGATGTCAGCGTGCCTGCCTCCACCACCCTACTTGGCAGCGCATTCCAGGCCCCCACCACCCTCTGTGTAAAAAACGTCCCTCTGATGTCTGAGTTATACTTCGCCCCTCTCAGCTTGAGCCCGTGACCCCTCGTGATCGTCACCTCCGACCTGGGAAAAAGCTTCCCACTGTTCACCCTATCTATACCCTTCATAATCTTGTATACCTCTATTAGATCTCCCCTCATTCTCCGTCTTTCCAAGGAGAACAACCCCAGTTTACCCAATCTCTCCTCATAGCTAAGACCCTCCATACCAGGCAACATCCTGGTAAACCTTCTCTGCACTCTCTCCAATGCCTCCACGTCCTTCTGGTAGTGCGGCGACCAGAACTGGACGCAGTACTCCAAATGTGGCCTAACCAGCGTTCTATACAGCTGCATCATCAGACTCCAGTTTTTATACTCTATACCCCGTCCTATATCAGTGCTGGGACCTTTGCTGTTTGTAATATATATAAATGATTTGGAGGAAAATGCAACTGGATTGATTAGTAAGTTTGCGGACGACACAAAGGTTGGTGGATTTGCAGATAGCGATGAGGACCATCAGAGGATACAGCAGGATATAGATCAGTTGGAGACTTGGGCGGAGAGATGGCAGATGGAGTTTAATCCGGACAAATGTGAGGTAATGCATTTTGGAAGGTCTGATACAGATAGGAAATATACAGTAAATGGCAGAACCCTTAAGACTATTGATCGGCAAGGGATCTGGGTGTACAGCTACACAGGTCACTGAAAGTGGCAATGCAGATGGAGAAGGTAGTCAAGGTATACGGCATGCTTGCCTTCATCGGCCGGGGTATTGTGTTTAAAAATTGGCAAGTCATGTTGCAGCTTTATAGAACCTTAGTGAGGCCGCACTTGGAATATAGTGTTCAATTCTGGTCGCCACACTACCAGAAGGATGTGGAGGCTTTGGAGAGGGTACAGAAAAGATTTACCAGGATGTTGCCTGGTATGGAGGGCATTAGCTATGAGGAGCGGCTGGAGAAACTTGGTTTTTTCTCACTGGAGCGACGGAGGTTGAGGGGAGACCTGATAGAAGTCCTCAAGATTATGAGGGGTATGGACAGAGTGGATAGTCAGAAGATTTTTCCCAGGGTGGAAGAGTCAATTACTAGGGGACATAGGTTTAAGGTGCGAGGGGCAAGTTTTAAAAGAGATGTACGAGGCAGATTTTTTACACAAAGAGTGGTGGGTGCCTGGAACTCGTTGCCGGGGGAGGTAGTGGAAGCGGATACGGTAGTGACTTTTAAGGGGCATCTTGACAAGTACATGAATGAGATGGGAATAGAGGGATATGGTCCCCAAAGCGTAGGGGGTTTTAGTTAAGTCAGGCAGCATGGTCGGTGCAGGCTTGGAGGGCCGAAGGACCTGTTCCTGTGCAGTAATTTTCTTTGTTCTTTGAGCTATGAGCTTGTACCCCTAGATCTCTTTGTTCTGTAACTCTCCCCAACGCCTTACCATTAATTGAGTAAGTCCTGCCCTGGTTCAATCTACCAAAATGCATCACCTTGCATTTGTCTAAATTAAACTCCATCTGCCATTCGTCTGCCCACTGGCCCAATTGATCAAGATCCCGTTGCAATTGGAGACAACTTTCTTCACTGTCCACTATGCCACCAATCTTAGTGTCATCTGCAAACTTACTAACCATGCCTCCTACATTCTCATCCAAATCATTAATATAAATGACAAATAACAGTGGACCCAGCAAGATCCCTGAGGCACACCGCTGGTCACAGGCCTCCAGTTTAAAAAACAACTCTCTCCAACCACCCTCTGGCTTCTGTCAAGAAGTGGAGATGCCGGCGTTGGACTGGGGTGAACACAGTAAGAAGTCTCACAACACCAGGTTAAAGTCCAACAGGTTTATTTGGTAGCAAACACCATAAGCTTTCGGAGCACTGCTCCTTCGTCAGATGGAGTGGAAAATTCCACTCCACCTGACGAAGGAGCAGTGCTCCGAAAGCTTATGGTATTTGCTACCAAATAAATCTGTTGGACTTTAACCTGGTGTTGTGAGACTTCTTACTTGTGTCAAGAAGCCTATTTTGTATCCATTTAGATATCTCACCCTGGATCCTGTGAGATTTAACCTTATGCAACAACCTACCCTCCTTCTGCCAGCCTTGCCCTTCACTCTAAGAGGAATGTGTTTACCCTGAACCCTGGTTAACACACTTCTGAAAGTGTGCCACTTACCAGACGTCCCTTTGCCTTCCCACAGAGTTCCCCAATTAACTTGTGCGGGGTGGGTGCCAGGGGCCTGTCCCCTGGCCACGGGGAGCCCTGTGCCCAGTCGCGTTGGAGTGCACACGCGAGCTCTGTGTGGATCTGTATCTGTGTTTGTTTGCTGTGTAAAATATCAGGAAAGTTTCAATAAAAATGTAAAAAAAAATATCTGGATGAGCACTTGGCACATCATAACATTCAGGGCTATGGGCCAAGTGCTGGCAGATGGGATTAGGGGGGAGTTCAGATGTTTCTAATGTGTTGGTGTGGAATTGATGGGCCAAAGGGCCTCTTCACCACTGTATGATTCTATGATAAGAGATGAAGTTCCGTTAACCTTGTGTAGCGGGGCCTCAGGCAGCAGGTGGCGATGTTGGAGAAGAGCACCAAACAGGGGAACTGGTGGGTCCTTGTGGACCTCTCTGAGTGGGGAGGCGAGGGAGAAATCAGCGAGGGCCAATCCAGAGCTTGTGAGTGCCAGTGTTCCTGAAGCCCAGAGAGTCCTGAAGCCCCTGAAGCGGGATAAGGAGCCAGGAAGTAAATTGGAAACCAAGTTAAACCAAGTGGCACCATCGCTGAGTCTAAGAAGCCTCACGTGAGAGAGGCAGAGGGCAGGACTGCCAGGAGCTGGGCAACAGAACAAATCTGATTCTGCCTGGCGAGTGACTGCGTTGAGGAGCCAAGGTCTGAATCGGACCGAGATCTGGAGTGTCAGCAGTGAATCTGTAAATAGTTTGTTTTGCGGAGTTACACTTTCTCTCGAGAATTGATACCCCTATGATGCCAGTGGTTTTTGTGAAGTCCATGTGCTTAAATCCCAAATTACAGCTTGGCGTAGTCAGCAGAATTCCACTAAAGAGGCATCAGGTCATGGCAAACAAAAAAGGAAAGACCCCCAGCCAAGCTCGAGCAGACAGAGAAAGAACGGAAAGTGTCCCTGACAGCAAGGAGGCTGAGGTAGCTGCAGCTCTGACAAGAATGCCGGATTCACTGGGTGAAGCTGAGAGTCGGAGCAGTGACCAGAAAGTGGCTTTCAGAGAGCCTTCCTTCAATGTAGCAGCGAAGCATGGAATATCCATCTTAGATATTGTACCTGCCAAAGAAGAGAAAGCTGGATAGGTCTGGGAAGAGCAGAGATGCCCAAACGCCTCCAGACACTGAAAGATGCCCACACAAGAACAGGATATGGCGCTCAATTCATCATTCGACAGTACGGACGCGCCACAGCGAAAAACCGCACCGACCTCCTCAGAAGACAAACACGGGACACGGTGGACAGAGTACCCTTCGTTGTCCAGTACTTCCCCGGAGTGGAGAAGCTACGGCATCTCCTCCAGAGCCTTCAACATGTCATCGATGAAGACGAACATCTCGCCAAGGCCATCCCCACACCCCCACTTCTTGCCTTCAAACAACTGTGCAACCTCAAACAGACCATTGTCCGCAGCAAACTATGATGTGGAGTTGCCGGCGTTGGACTGGGGTAAACACAGTAACAGTTTTAACAACACCAGGTTAAAGTCCAACAGGTTTATTTGGTAGAAAATACCATTCGTTTCGGAGCGCTGCTCCTTCGTCAGATGGAGTGGAAATCTGCTCTCAGACAGGGCACAGAGATACAAAATCAAGTTACAGAATACTGATTAGAATGCAAATCTCTATACAACCAACCAGTTCTTAAAGATACAGACAATGTGAGTGGAGGAGATGTTGGCTTTATGTCACACTATCAGTAACCCCCACAGCTTGCCTCCTGGGCTTGCTGGCTGTCCTGTCTGGAGACAATACACATCTCTTTAACCTGTGTTTAATGCTCCCTCCACCCACATTGTCTGTAGGAGCATCGACGGCAGGGAGCAGGCAACATTCCAGAACTCTCTAGACACGTGAGAGGTGCCAGTGGACTGGAGAATTGCAAATGTTATGTTCTTGTTCAAAAAAAGGTTGTAAGAAATTACAGGCGAGTCAGTTTAACATCATCAGTGGACAAGCCTCGCGACATAATTATTCAGGATTAGTAGTCACTTGGATAAATGTGGGTGATTGGGAGGAACCAGCATGGACTTCTAACAGGGAAATTGTGTTTAACTAACATGAGGAGTTAACAGGAAGGGTCAATGAGGGTATTGCTGTTGATGTGGTGTACTTGGACTTGCAGAAGGCACTCGATACAGTGCCACACAACAGACTTATGAGAAAGATTTAGCTCATTGAATAAAAGGGACCGTAACAACATGGATAGAAAACTGGCAGAATAATAGGACAGTAAGAAGTCTCACAACACCAGGTTAAAGTCCAACAGGTTTATTTGGTAGCAAATACCATAAGCTTTCGGAGCGCTGCCCCTTCGTCAGATGGAGTGGATATCTGTTCTCCAACAGTGCACAGACACAGAAATCAAGTTACAGAATACTAATTAGAATGCAAATCTCTACAGCCAGCCAGGTCTTAAAGGTACAGATAATGCGGCTATGTCGAGGGCATCTTGAAACCCATTGTACAAAGAACCCCCAGCTTTTGTCACAACACTACGGACTTCCTACAGAAACTCAACACACATGGAGCAGTTGAACCAGGAGCACTCCTCGTCACAATGGATGTCTCAGCACTCTACACCAGCATCCCCCACGATGATGACATTGCTGCAACGGCCTCAGTACTCAATGTCGTCAACTGCCAGTTTCCAGATGCAATTTTACAACTCATCCGCTTCATCCTGGACCACAATATCTTCACCTTCAACAACCAGTTCTTCATCCAGACACACGGAACAGCCATGGGGACCAAATTCGCACCTCAATATGCCAACATCTTCATGCACAGGTTCAAACAAGACTTCTTCACCACACAGGACCTTCAACCGATGCTATACACTAGATACATCGATGACATTTTCTTCCTTTGGACTCATGGTGAACAATCACTGAAACAACTCTATGATGACATCAACAAGTTCCATCCCACCATCAGACTCACCATGGACTACTCTCCGGAATCGGTTGCATTCTTGGACACACGCATCTCCATTAAGGACGGTCACCTCAGCACCTCACTGTACCGCAAGCCCACGGATAACCTCACGATGCTCCACTTCTCCAGCTTCCACCCTAAACACGTAAAAGAAGCCATCCCCTACGGACAAGCCCTCCGAATACACAGGATCTGCTCGGATGAGGAGGATCGCAACAGACACCTCCAGACGCTGAAAGATGCCCTCATAAGAACAGGATATGGCACTCGACTCATCGATCAACAGTTCCGACGCGCCACAGCGAAAAACCGCACCGACCTCCTCAGAAGACAAACACGGGACACAGTGGACAGAGTACCCTTCGTTGTCCAGTACTTCCCCGGAGCGGAGAAGCTACGGCATCTCCTCCGGAGCCTTCAACATGTCATTGATGAAGACGAACATCTCGCCAAGGCCATCCCCACACCCCCACTTCTTGCCTTCAAACAACCACGCAACCTCAAACAGACCATTAGAACATAGAACATAGAACATAGAACATTACAGCGCAGAACAGGCCCTTCGGCCCACGATGTTGCACCGACCAGTTAAAAAAAAACTGTGACCCTCCAACCTAAACCAATTTCTTTTCGTCCATGAACCTATCTACGGATCTCTTAAACGCCCCCAAACTAGGCGCATTTACTACTGATGCTGGCAGGGCATTCCAATCCCTCACCACCCTCTGGGTAAAGAACCTACCCCTGACATCGGTTCTATAACTACCCCCCCTCAATTTAAAGCCATGCCCCCTCGTGCTGGATTTCTCCATCAGAGGAAAAAGGCTATCACTATCCACCCTATCTAAACCTCTAATCATCTTATATGTTTCAATAAGATCCCCTCTTAGCCGCCGCCTTTCCAGCGAAAACAATCCCAAATCCCTCAGCCTCTCCTCATAGGATCTCCCCTCCATACCAGGCAACATCCTGGTAAACCTCCTCTGCACCCTCTCCAAAGCCTCCACATCCTTCCTGTAATGTGGGGACCAGAACTGCACACAGTACTCCAAGTGCGGCCGCACCAGAGTTGTGTACAGTTGCAACATAACGCTACGACTCCTAAATTCAATCCCCCTACCAATAAACGCCAAGACACCATATGCCTTCTTAACAACCTTATCTACTTGATTCCCAACTTTCAGGGATCTATGCACACATACACCTAGATCCCTCTGCTCCTCCACACTATTCAAAGTCCTCCCGTTAGCCCTATACTCAACACATCTGTTATTCCTACCAAAGTGAATTACCTCACACTTCTCCGCATTAAACTCCATCCGCCACCTCTCGGCCCAACTTTGCAACCTGTCTAAGTCTTCCTGCAAACTACGACACCCTTCCTCACTGTCCGCAGCAAACTACCCAGCCTTCAGGAGAACAGTGACCACGACACCACACAACCCTGCCACAGCAACCTCTGCAAGACGTGCCGGATCATCGACACGGATGCCATAATCTCATGTGAGAACACCATCTACCAGGTACACGGTACCTACTCTTGCAACTCGGCCAACGTTGTCTACCTGATACGCTGCAGGAAAGGATGTCCCGAGGCATGGTACATTGGGGAAACCATGCAGACGCTACGACAACGGATGAATGAACACCGCTCGACAATCACCAGGCAAGACTGTTCTCTTCCTGTGGGGGAGCACTTCAGCGGTCACGGGCATTCAGCCTTGGATCTTCAGGTAAACGTTCTCCAAGGCGGCCTTCACGACACACGACAGCGCAGAGTCGCTGAGCAGAAACTGATAGCCAAGTTCCGCACACATGAGGACGGCCTAAACTGGGATGTTGGATTTATGTCACATTATCAGTAACCCCCACAGCTTTCCCCCTGATCTTGTAGAGTCTCACTAGCTGTTCTGTCTGGAGACAATACACATCTCTTTAACCTGTGTTGAATGCTCCCTCCACCCACATTATCTGTACCTTTAAGACCTGGCTGGCTGTAGAGATTTGCATTCTAATTAGTATTTTGTAACTTGATTTCTGTGTCTGTGCACTGTTGGAGAACAGATATCCACTCCATCTGACGAAGGGGCAGTGCTCCGAAAGCTTATGGTATTTGCTACCAAATAAACCTGTTGGACTTTAACCTGGTGTTGTAAGACTTCTTACTGTGCTTACCCCAGTCCAACGCCGGCATCTCCACATCAAGAATAATAGGAAGCAGAGAGTAATGTTCATTGGGTATATTTTGGGCTGGAGGAAGGTTTGCAGTGGTGTTTGTTCCCCAGGGGTCAGTGTTGGGACTCTTGCTTTTCATGCTAATTATTAATAATCTCGATCTTGGTGTGCAGGGGACAATTTCAAAATTTTCAGGTGACACAAAACTTAAAAGCTTTGTAAGCTGTTACTAGGAAAGTGAAGAACTTCAAAAGGACATAGACAAGTTGGTGGAATGGGCAGATGCGGAGAAGTGTGAGCTGATGTATTTTGGTAGGAAGAACATGGAGAGACAATATTAAATAAAGGATAAAATACATAAAGGGGTGCAGGAGCAGAGGGAGCTGGGTGTATTTGTGCAGAGATCATTGAAGGTGGAAGGACAGATGGAGAGAGCAGTTAATAAAGCAGATAGTATTCTGGGCTTTATTAATAGGGCATAGAGTACAAGAACTTATGCAAGATACTGGTTAGACCTCAGCTGGAATATTGTGCACAATTCTGGGTGCCACAATATAGGACAGATGTGATTGCATTGGAGAGAGAGCAGAAGAGGTTTATTAGAATGGCTCCAGGGATGAGAAACTTTAGTTATGATGATAGATTGGAGAGGTTGGGACTGTTCTCCTTGGGGAAAAGAAAGCTAAGAGGAAATTTGACAGAGATGTTCAAAATCATGCAGGGACTGGACAGAGTAGATCAGGAGAAACTGTTCCTGCTTGTAAAAGGATGGAGAATGATGGGACATGGGCCATCATGCTTGTCCACCACAGAAGATGAAGGCACGAAACTCCTTGATGCAAAATTAATTCTGCTGTGGAAGGAAGATAGAGTTTCCTCTGTAGCAGGAAACACTACCCCACCTCCCCCCTCATTCAGTATGATTCCGCGATTGGATAACACTTGCTAAACAGTCCTGACTGTGCAAAAAATTGCATTGAAAATCAATTTAAGATTATCAGTTGGGCTCTAGTATGGCTCATTCACAAATTTGTTGACACACGGGACCCTGTCCTTTGCAGACTGGAGCATATCCGCACTTTGCACCTTTTTCACCTGAACAGACATCTGGGGAGCAGTCATTCCCTGGTTCGTTCCTCAGCGTAATGCCTTGGCCAGAGTCAACCTACCCAGTTTGAATTTGAACAAAGCTGGGCAGTTAACTGTTCTGTGCTGCAATCTCCATGACTACACCTCCACCAATCAGAATCTAATTGCTAACCAATCAGCACTCTCTTCTCAAGCAGTATGAATTGTTCCTGAGTATAGTTCTGTAATTTTTTGTGAGATTTCCTGATCAGTTGCAAGGAGAAAAGCTTCAAGAGTTTGTCTCTTTTCAACAACCAACACCTGCTGCATTATTGTCTTATACAGAATCAGGCTCTGGAACAGACCAACCTTCCTGTGTCTGTCATGGTTAATAGCTTTTGGCTGAGCTGGTCTCATATTTAGCTATGAATTTAATAATAACACCACTCCAACAACCAGGGAGACTCAGCTCGAACCAGTCGCAGTGTTTCTGTAAAATCAGACAGTGTTACCTCAATATCAACGGAACCATTTAATAAGATTCCATTGAAGAGTAATGGAGGCACAATCCTGGAATCATTTAAGAAATGGTCAAAGTTGTGATAGATGGACTGTCGGTTAACTCTGGATCAATGAGCTAGGATCGGCCCCTGTGACCTCTCCCATTCTGATCTATCTTGTGAATTCATAAAGGTGACACATCATCTGTATCAGACTAAACTGCAGAAAATAAAAAACCGACAAAAAGAGAGAGAGAGACTGACAAAGAAACAGCAAGGGAGGGGGAGAGAGAGAGAGAGCAAGCGAGACAGAGAGACAAAGGAACAGCAAGGGAAGGGAGAGAGAGCACAAGAGAGAGAGAGCAAGAGAGACACAGACAGACGGGCAGACAAAGAAACAGCAAGGGAGGGGGAGAGAGTGAGAGAGAGAGAGAGAACGAGAGAGCAAGAAAGAGAGAGAGCGAGAGAGAGAGAGAGACAGAGAGGGAGAGATATTACCTGCTGCTGAAGCCAGCTGAAGAGGTGTTTCTGCACAGTTATCTTCCCCGGAATGAATGAGTCCACCTTCGACATTGGCCCCAGCATCAAGCAGCAGCTGTGAGGAGAATCAATAAAGGGAAACTTATTTCACTCTTGGAAATAAGAAGTTAGAAATCTATTAATTTGGAGAAATTAATTCCGGGTGTTTATATTTTTTCTCACCTGAGAATGCTAATAGGCACTGACTACCTTTATATATTTCCCAGCAGTAATCATCCTTCAGATACAACCTAACACCTCCATAGACAAACTTTTCTGAGTGAAGAAGATCTTTCACATCTCAGTCCTGAATGGCTTACCCCCTTATTCTTAGACTGTGACCCCCCTAGTTCTGGACTTTCCCAACATCAGGAACATTCTTCCCGCATCTAACCTGCCCAGTCCTATCAGGATTTTCTATGTTTCTATGAGATCCCCTCTTATTCTTCTAAATCCCAGTGAGTACAAGCCCAGTCGATACAGTCTCTCTTCATATGTCAGTCCTGCCATTCCAGGAATCAGTCTGGTGAACCTTCACTGGACTCCCTCAATAGCAAGAATGTCCTTCCTCAGACTAGGAAACCAGAACTGCACACAATACTCAAGGTGTGGCCTCACCAAGGCCCTGTATAACTGCAGCAAGACACCTTTATTTCTATACTCAAATCCTCTTGCTATGAAGGCCAGCATGCCATTAGCTTTCCTCACCGCCTGCTGTACCTGCATGCCAACCTTCAGTGACTGTTCCACCATGACACCCAGGTCACGTTGCACTTCCCCTTTTCCTAAACTGCCACCATTCAGAGAATAATCTTCCTTCTTGTTTTTGCCACCAGAGTGGATAATCTCACATTTATCCACATAATATTGCATTTGCCAAGTATTTGCTCACTCAGCCAGCCTGTCCAACGCATCCTGCAGCCTCTTAGCATCTTCCTCACAGCACACACTGCCACCCAGCTTAGTGTTGGAGATATTGCATTCAATTCCTTTGTCCAAATCATTAATGTATATTGTGAATCGCTGGGGTCCCAGCACTGAACCCTGCGGTACCCCACTAGTCACTGCCTGCCACTCTGAAAAGGACCCATTTATTCCTACTCTCTGCTTCCTGTCTGCCAACCAGTTCTCTATCCACGTCAATACATTACCCACAATACCATGAGCTTTAATTTTGCTCACTAATCTCTTGCGTGGGACCTTGTCAAAAGCCTTTTGAAAGTCCAGATACACAACATCCACTGGTTCACCCTTGTCCACTCTACTGGTCACATCCTCAAAAAATTCCAGAAGATTTGTCAAGCACGATTTCCCTTTAGTGAATCCATGCTGACTTGGACCGATCCTGTCACCGCTTTCCAAATGCTTAGTTATTATATCCTGTGGGAAGTGCACCCATCTGCAGCTCCTCCAAAACCGTGTTAGGGAACTGGAGCTGGAGTTGGATGAACTTAGGATCATTAGGAAGGCAGAGGTGGCCATAGACAGAAGCTTCATGGATATAGTTACTCCAGGAAAGGAAAATAGATGGGTGACGGTGAGAGGGGCTGGGAGGAAGCAGTCAGTGCAGGGATCCCCTGTGGTTGTTCCCCTTAGTAACAAGTATTCTGCTTTGGATACGGTTGAGGGGGATGACATACCAGTGGTGAGCCGCAGTGAGCGGATCTCCAGCACTGAGTCCGTCCCTGTGGCTCGGGAGGGTAAGGGGGAGAGTGGGAGGGCAATAGTTATTGGGGACTCGTTAGTTAGAGGGATAGATAGGAGGTTCTATGGCAGCAAAAGAGACTCCCGGATGGTATGTTGCCTACCGGATGCCAGGGTCCGTCATGTCTCAGACCGTGTTTTCCGGATTCTTAAGGGGGAGGGGAAACAGTCACAAGTCGTGGTACACACTGGTACCAACGACATAGGTAAGAGAAGGGACGGGGATTTAAAACAGGAATTTCTGGAGCTGGGCTGGAAGCTGAGACCAAGACAAAACATGTGGTCATCTCTGGTACGTTGCCGGTGCCACGTGATAGCGAGTTGAGGAACAGGGAGAGAGTGCAGTTAAACATGTGGTTGCAGGGATGGTGTAGGAGGGAGGGTTTCAGCTACGTGGATAATTGGAACACATTCTGGGGAAGGTGGGACCTGTACAAACAGGACGGGGTGCACCTGAACCAGAGGGGCACCAATATCCTGGAAGGGAAATTTGCTACGGCTCTTTGGGGGGGGTTTAAACTAATTTGTCAGGGGGGTGGGAAAAGGAGTTGTAGTCTGGAAGTCAGTGTTGAGAGTAGTGAGGTATTGGGGAAGGTATCAAGGTCAAGGGTGGGTACATAAGAACATAAGAAATAGGAGCAGGAGTAGGCCATCTAGCCCCTCGAGTCTGCCCCGCCATTCAATAAGATCATGGCTGATCTGAAGTGGATCAGTTCCACTTACCCGCCTGATCCCTATAACCCCTAATTCCCTTACCGATCAGGAATCCATCTATCCGTGATTTAAACATATTCAATGAGGTAGCCTCCACCACTTCAGTGGGCAGATAATTCCAGAGATTCACCACTCTCTGAGAGAAGACGTTCCTCCTCAACTCTGTCCTAAACTGACCCCCCTTTATTTTGAGGCTGTGCCCTCTAGTTCTAGCTTCCTTTCTAAGTGGAAAGAATCTCTCCACCTCTACCCTATCCAGCCCCTTCATTATCTTATAGGTCTCTGTAAGATCCCCCGTCAGCCTTCTAAATTCCAATGAATACAAACCCAATCTGCTCAGTCTCTCCTCATAATCAACACCCCTCATCTCTGGTATCAACCTGGTGAACCTTGGCTGCACTCCCTCCAAGGCCAATATATCCTTCCGCAAATAAGGGGACCAATACTGCACACAGGATTCCAGCTGCGGCCTCACCAATGCCCTGTACAGATGCAGCAAGACATCTCTGCTTTTATATTCTATCCCCCTTGCAATATAGGCCAACATCCCATTTGCCTTCTTGATCACCTGTTGCACCTGCAGACTGGGTTTTTGCGTCTCATGCACAAGGACCCCCAGGTCCCTCTGCACAGCAGCATGTTGTAATTTCTTTCCATTTAGATAATAATCCAATTTGCTATTATTTCTTCCAAAGTGAATAACCTCGCATTTGTCAACGTTATACTCCATCTGCACACTGAGGTAATATGGACTGAAGTTAGAAACAGGAAAGGAGCGGTCATGTTGTTCGGAGTTTACTATAGGCCACCAAATAGTAATAGAGATGTGGAGGAAGAAATTGCACAGCAGATTATGGATAGGTGTGGGGGTCACAGGGTAGTTGTCATGGGGGACTTTAACTTTCCAAATATTGATTGGAACCTTTGTAGGTCAAATAGATTGGATGGGGCAGTTTTTGTGCAGTGTGTGCAGGAGGGTTTCCTGACACAATATGTGGATAGGCCGACAAGAGGTGAGGCCACATTGGGATGTGGCTAACTTGCAGAGGGATTTGGACCAACTAGATTTGATTCCCTTGCAGAGGGATTTGGACCAACTAGATTTGATTCCCTTGCAGAGGGATTTGGACCAACTAGAAAAATGGGCTGAAAAATGGCAAATGGAATTTAACGCAGACAAGTGTGAGATATTGCACTTTGGAAGGACAAATCAAAGTAGAACGTACAGGGTAAATGGTAGGACTCTGAAGAGTGCAGTTGAACAGAGGGATCTGGGAATACAGGTACAGAATTCCCTAAAAGTGATGTCACAGGTGGATAGGGTCGTAAAGAGTGCCTTTGGTACATTGGCCTTTATAAATCGGAGTATCGAGTATAAAAGTTGGAGTGTTATGGTAAGGTCATATAAGGCATTGGTGAGGCCGAATTTGGAGTATTGTGTACAGTTTTGGTCACCTAGTTACAGGAAGGATGTAAATAAGATTGAAAGAGTGCAGAGAAGGTTCACAAGGATGTTGCCGGGACTTGAGAAGCTGAGTTACAGAGAGAGATTGAATAGGTTGGGACTTTATTCCCTGGAGCGTAGAAGATTGAGGGGAGATTTGATAGAGGTGTATAAGATTTTGATGGGTATAGATAGAGTGAATGCAAGCAGGCTTTTTCCGCTGAGGCTAGGGGAGAAAAAAACCAGAGGGCATGGGTTAAGGGTGAAAGGAGAAAAGTTTAAAGGGAATATTAGGGGGGGCTTCTTCACGCAGAGAGTGGTGGGAGTGTGGAATGAGCTGCCGGATAAAGTGGTAAATGCGGGGTCAGTTTTAACATTTAAGAAAAACTTGGACGGGTTCATGGATGAGAGGGGTGTGGAGGGATATGGTCCAAGTGCAGGTCAGTGGGACTAGGCATAAAATGGTTCGGCACAGACAAGAAGGGCCAAAAGGCCTGTTTCTGAGCTGTAATTTTCCATGGTTCTATGGATTTGGTACTGGGAAATGAACCGGACCAAGTGTTAGATTTGGTTGTGGGAGAGCACTTTGGAGATAGTGACCACAATTCGGTGTCTTTTGTTATTGCAATGGAGAGGGATAGGGCCGTACGGCAGGGCAAGGTTTACAATTGGGGGAGAGGTAATTATGATGCGATTAGGCAAGAATTAGGGGGCATAAGATGGGAACAGAAACTGTCAGGGAAAGGCACTAATGAAAAGTGGAACTTTTTCAAGGAACAAATACTGGGTGTCCTTGATAGGTATGTCCCTGTCAGGCAGGGAGGAAATGGCCGAGTGAGGGAACCATGGTTCACGAAAGAGGTGGAATGTCTTGTGAAAAGGAAGAGGGAAGCTTATGTAGGGATGAGGAAACAAGGTTCAGATGGCTCGATTGAGGGTTACAAGTTAGCAAGGAGTGAGCTGAAAAAGGAACTTAGGAGAGCTGGGAGGGTCGGATCAAGGAAAACCCCAAGGCTTTTTACACTTATGTGAGGAATAAAAGAATGACCAGGGTGAGGTTGGGGCCGGTCAAGGACAGTAGTGGGAACTTGTGTATGGAGTCAGCAGAGATAGGCGAGGTGATGAATGAATACTTTTCTTCAGTGTTCACCAAGGAGAGGGGCCATGTTTTTGAGGAAGAGGTGTTACAGGCTAATAGGCTGGAGGAAATAGATGTTCGGAGGGAGGATGTACTGACAGTTTGGAATAAACTGAAGGTCGATAAGTCCCCTGGGCCTGATGAAATATATCCTAGGATTCTTTGGGAGGCCAGGGATGAGATTGCAGAGCCTTTGGCTTTGATCTTTGGGTCCTCACTGTCCACGGGGATGGTGCCAGAGGACTGGAGAGTGGTGAGTGTTGTTCCTCTGTTTAAGAAAGGGAATAGAAATGACCCTGGTAATTATAGACCGGTTAGTCTTACTTCGGTGGTTGGTAAATTGATGGAAAAGGTCCTTAGGGATGGGATTTACGACCATTTAGAAAGATGCGGATTAATCCGGGATAGTCAGCACGGATTCGTGAAGGGCAAGTCGTGCCTGACAAATTTGATAGAATTTTTTGAGGAGGTAACTAAGTGTGTTGATGAAGGTAGGGCAGTTGATGTCATATACATGGATTTTAGTAAGGCGTTTGATAAGGTCCCCCATGGTCGGCTTATGATGAAAGTAAGAAGGTGTGGGATAGAGGGAAAGTTGGCCGATTGGATAGGTAACTGGCTATCTGATCGAATGATGATAAAGTTCCGCACACACATGGACGGCCTCAACCGGGATATTGGGTTCATGTCACACTATTTGTAACCCCCACAGTTGCCTCGACCTGCCGAGTTTCACTGGCTGTCTTGTCTGGAGACAATACACATCTTCTTAGCCTGTCTTGATGCTCTCTCCACTCACATGGTTTTGTTTCTTAATGACTTGATTAGTTGTAAGTATTCGCATTCCAACCATTATTCATGTAAATTGAGTTTGTGTCTTTATATGCTCTGTTTGTGAACAGAATTCCCACTCACCTGAAGAAGGGGCTTAGAGCTCCGAAAGCTTGTGTGGCTTTTGCTACCAAATAAACCTGTTGGACTTTAACCTGGTGTTGTTAAACTTCTTATCTGATCGAAGACAGAGGGTGGAGGTGGATGGAAAATTTTCGGACTGGAGGCAGGTTGCTAGTGGAGTGCCACAGGGATCAGTGCTTGGTCCTCTGCTCTTTGTGATTTTTATTAATGACTTAGAGGAGGGGGCTGAAGGGTGGATCAGTAAATTTGCTGATGACACCAAGATTGGTGGAGTAGTGGATGAGGTGGAGGGCTGTTGTAGGCTACAAAGAGACATAGATAGGATGCAAAGCTGGGCTGAAAAATGGCAAATGGAGTTTAACCCTGATAAATGTGAGGTGATTCATTTTGGTAGGACTAATTTAAATGTGGATTACAGGGTCAAAGGTAGGGTTCTGAAGACTGTGGAGGAACAGAGAGATCTTGGGGTCCATATCCACAGATCTCTAAAGGTTGCCACTCAAGTGGATAGAGCTATGAAGAAGGCCTATAGTGTGTTAGCTTTTATTAACAGGGGGTTGGAGTTTAAGAGCCGTGGGGTTATGCTGCAACTGTACAGGACCTTGGTGAGACCACATTTGGAATATTGTGTGCAGTTCTGGTCACCTCACTATAAGAAGGATGTGGAAGCGCTGGAAAGAGTGCAAAGGTGATTTACCAGGATGCTGCCTGGTTTGGAGGGTAGGTCTTATGAGGAAAGGTTGAGGGAACTGGGGCTGTTCTCTCTGGAGCGGAGGAGGTTGAGGGGAGACTTAATAGAGGTTTATAAAATGATGAAGGGGATAGATAGAGTGAACGTTCAAAGACTATTTCCTCGGGTAGATGGAGCTATTACCACGGGGCATAGCTATAGGGTTCATGGTGGGAGATATGGGAAGGATGTCCGAGGTCGGTTCTTTACTCAGAGAGTGGCTGGGGTGTGGAATGGACTGCCTGCAGTGATAGTGGAGTCAGACACTTTAGGAACATTTAAGCGGTTATTGGATAGGCACATGAAGCACACCAGGATGATAGGGAGTGGGATAGCTTGATCTTGGTTTCAGATGAAGCTCGGCACAACATCGTGGGCCGAAGGGCCTGTTCTCTGCTGTACTGTTCTATGTTCTAACAGTTTCTTCCCTGCTGCCATCAGACTTTTGAATGGACTTACCTTGCATTAAGTTGATCTTTCTCTACACCCTAGCTATGACTGTAGCACTACATTCTGCACTCTCTCCTTTCCTTCTCTATGTACAGTATGGTTTGTCTGTATAGCGCGCAAGAAACAATACTTTTCACTGTATACTAATACATGTGACAACAATAAATCAAATCAAATCAGCAATTGTAAACATAAATATTATTAAATGTCGTATTTAGCAACAGCCATTGGCCCTAACCCCACCCAATGATTCAATCCTGATCATTTGATACCTGAACAACCGGGATGTGTCCATGTAGAACGGCAAAGGTGAGAGCTGTCCAGTGTCTACTGTCCGGATGCACTGAAGGGTACCTCTGGATATTGGTGGGAAGCTAGACAGAGAAGTTAAGAGAATTGTTCAAACACCATGTCCGCTGTGAAGTTTTGAGAAACTTGATAGTTACTTTTCAAAAGTTATTGAAAACTTACTGAAAGATCCAAGTTTGCAGAAGCATCAATTAGCATTTGGACCATGGCTTCATCTCCAGCAGCACAGGCATACATCAGCGGTGTCATTCCCTACCCAAATCCAGCACCAAAAGATATTCAAAAAGGATTGATTATAAACAATGCAACAATATTAAAACACACACAATACCTAACTGGTTAGCAACAGTCTTGGACTCTGGAATTGCAGAGAGATGTTATCTGGGTTGTGTTTACATTTTAGATCATGATTGGAGAAGAAATAAAGAGAAAACAACAATTTATACTGTATGATAAGACAATGCTGATTGGTTGGCAAGTGGATTTTGATTGGTAGAGATGTTGCCATGGAGAATGTACCAGTTGATGGTGACTGGCAGATAACCTCCAAACATTATTTGAAATTTAAGCCAGGCAGTTTGACCCTGTTTGGTCAAAGCATTGCCATGAGGAATGAGTCAGCAAATGGCTGTCATTTATTTTGTTTAGCTGAAGCAGGTACAATGTTTGTATCTATCCATTATTGAATAGAAAGCTGGTTAGCAACTAGGAAGCAAAGAATTGGCATAAATGGGTCCTTTTCTGATTGGCAGTCAGTGACTAGAGGGGTTCCATGGGGATCTGTGCTAGGATCCCAACTGTTCACATTAATATATTAATGATCTGGAAGAGGGAACTGAATGTATTGTCTCCAAATTTGCAGATGATACAAAGTTGGGTGGGAGGGTGAGCTGTGAGGAGGATGCAGAGATGCTTCAGTGTGATTTGGACAGGCTGAGTGTGTGGGCATCTGTATGGAAGATGCAGTATAATGTGGATAAATGTGAGGTTATTCACTTTGGTAGCAATAATAGGAAGGCAGATTACTTGAATGGGTGTAAATTGAGAGAGGTGGATACTCAGCGAGACCTTGGTGTCCTCGTGCATCATTTGCTGAAAGTAAGTGGGCAGGTACCGCAGGCTGTAAAGAAGGCAAATGGCTTTGACAAAGGGTCATCTGGACTCAACACGTCAGCTCTTCTCTCTCCTTACAGATGCTGCCAGATCTGCTGAGATTTTCCAGCATTTTCTCTTTTGGTTTCAGATTCCAGCATCCGCAGTAATTTGCTTTCATTAAGACAAAGGGTATGTTGGCCTTTATAGTTGGGACGTCTTGTTGAAGTTGTACAAGACATTGGTAAGGCCACACTTGGAATACTGTGTACAGTTCTGGTCACCCTATTATAGAAAGAATATTATTAAACTAGAAAGAGTGCAGAAAAGATTTACTAGGATGCTACCGGGACTTGATGGATTGAGTTATAAGGAGAGGCTGGATAGACTGGGACTTTTTTCTCTGGAGCGTAGAAGGCTGAGGGGTGATCTTATAGAGGTCTATAAAATAATGAGGGACACAGATCAGCTTGACAGTCAATATCTTTTCCCAAAGGTAGGGGAGTCTAAAACTAGAGGGCATAGGTTTAAGATGAGAGGAGAGAGATACAAAAGGGTCCAGAGGAGCAATTTCTTCACACAGAGGGTGGTGAGTGTCTGGAACAAGCTGCCAGAGGTAGTAGTAGAGGCGAGTACAATTTTGTCTTTTAAAATCGTTTAGAAAGTTACATGGGTACGATGGGTATAGAGGGATATGGGCCACATGCCGGCATAGAGTCATAGAGGTTTACAGCATGGAAACAGGCCCTTCGGCCCAACTTGTCCATGCTGGCCTCTTTTTTTTAACCACTAAGCCAGTCCCAATTATCCGCGTTTGGCCCATATCCCTCTATCCCCATCTTACCTATGTAACTGTCTAAACAGCAGCTGCGACAAGGTGTTTGATACGATCCGTCGGTCTTTGGGAGTTACGGCTGACGTACCCAGCATCACACTGACACTTGAATGGATGCTGCTGTCAGGCAAAAGGTCATTTGGCCTGTCACAGAAATGCCAAGTAGTATATGGGATTGTGGTTTGTAGGATCTTGCTGTGCACAAACTGCCTGCTGAATTTCCTGCATTACAACAACAACTACACTTCATGTCTACTTCACTGGGTTTAAAGGGTTTGGACTGAAGTATGAAAGGCTCTATATAAATTTAATATATATTTAAGTCCTTTTCTCATTTTGTTCAAACACATTCTGATATTAGAATGTTTAAAGATACTTTGACAAGACGACGTTCGACATAAATTAGAAATTCTCAGCACACTTTTTATTTTTGAGTAAAATTCTCCAGGTAAAGTGTGGATTTGAGAAGCGTCCTTACCTGGTTGTCCATGGTGTTAATGCCATCCGGACCTAAGAGGTCTATGGCTTGATTCACCAAATCTGTTCTGCCGCAGCTTAACATGCGGAATCCGAGGTCTTGCTGAAACTTGGCTGTAGCAGCTTTCGCATCGAGTCTACGGAATGAACTGAAGCAGTCCTCAGTTCTAACAAAAAATAATATGTCTGCTTGTGTGGACTGATAATAACTCAATCAATTCAAACAGAAACTGGTATTTTTATCATCTTTACTCTCCCCCCTTTCCTTTCTCTTGAAGATATTGATCTTTTATTCCATTATGATTTGAAAGAATTCTAGTTTTATGGTAGTTAGTCTCGTCACTTACCCAAGTGATTATTTTCTAGGTATGTCCTATAGTGGATTCGAAACACATCTTTAACAAGAGAAGTGTAACCCTAGCAGGCACACAAACACTAACATGGGAAAGCAGACTTTCCCTTCCTTATCTCGGGGGTTATCACATTGACAGTATTAGCAGTAAAGCAGCTGGAAGACTCTTCCCGAACTCTCAGCTCCTGTACCGGGCGAGCTTGTAAAGCAGAATCACACATACTTGAGTTGCCGTGGTTCACAATCCAGCCCGGGTAGCAGCAAGCGAGCTGTTTGTCTCACATCATCACTGTCCACAGTCAGACTGTGCCGATGCTCAGCGTGAGTGATGGCTACTCTCATCCACTCCATCAGGGGAGGCAGCAACATAAACGGCCTGACAGAAAGCAGAACAGAAAAACTGATTATTAAGGTGGAATCAAACCCATTTAAAGAATAACAGAGGCACCCACACACAGGACAATACATCAGGCAGACCACAGATGGAGTACTATGTCCAGTTTTGATCAGAGGGACACAAGGGAGCTTTTGTTGTGCTGGATGGAGTTCAGAGATGGATTAATCTCGAGCTTCAGATCCCTGAGGTACAAACGGCCATTGGAAAAACCTTTGGTTTTCAAACTCAAATGAAATAGAAACCACCTTCTGCAACCACCCTACAAACTACATAGACTGCAGCTTATATAAATCACAACATAGACTGCAGCTTATATAACCCACAACATCGACTGCAGCTTATATAACCCACAACATCGACTGCAGCTTATATAACCCACAATATAGACTGCAGCTTATATAAATCACAACATAGACTGCAGCTTATATAACCCACAATATAGACTGCAGCTTATATAACCCACAATATAGACTGCAGCTTATATAACCCACAATATAGACTGCAGCTTATATAACCCACAATATAGACTGCAGCTTATATAAACCACAATATAGACTGCAGCTTATATAACCCACAACATCGACTGCAGCTTATATAAACCACAACATAGACTTCAGCTTATATAAACCACAATATAGACTGCAGCTTATATAACCCACAACATCGACTGCAGCTTATATAAACCACAATATAGACTGCAGCTTATATAACCCACAATATAGACTGCAGCTTATATAACCCACAACATCGACTGCAGCTTATATAAACCACAACACAGACTGCAGCTTATATAAATCGCTATATAAACTGCATATTGGATAAACGTCTCTATAAGCTATAACTCATATAAACCACTAAATAAACACTCGGGGCAAAGTGTCAGGGTCAGACTGAAAAGCAATGTGTTTCTGTACAGAGAAACAAGCCGGTTTCTCTCCAGATCTTCAGGCACTTGTTAAGAGCAATCAGCTGGGCGTGTTTCCCGCTGCCATGTAGATCGGTGGGGTCTAAACATGCTGGCAAAGCTCGGCTGCACTGAGATTGGGGCACTATTTTTGAATCACCTGCCCCAAAATGACTCTGTTTCAGAACCCAGCATCCCACTAAACAGAGGTATTTAGTGTGTCACATCGCGTTACTCCAATGGCCTACTGTGAATTTCAGAATTACTGTTCCTGTAAAAAAAAATGGAATTAATCAAAAACTGTGATTGAAACAAATTTAGAAATTAAATGTATTTTTATTCAGTTTACATAATTCAAACTTGTTCAGAAATCACGTGAAATACTTTTTAAACTTTGCAAACCAGAAAAAAACCCCACAGAATTCTGAAATTACCAGGAAATCCCATCATCTTTCGGGTTCAGAACCTTCACCAGAACTGAGCTCTGACCATAGTTATCCATCTGAAATGTTCATCTGTCAGGATGTAGATCACCTTCTGTCAATTGTTAACATCTTCAGATTTTATTTAATCGGAAGTAACTTTCTTGTTAAAGATGGAATACCACCTGCTTTGATTAAATCAAACCATTTTGTTTTCCAAAGATTTCACAATATGTTTGTATCCTCAGTAGAATTCCCAGCTGCCTCGTCAATCCCACGGAGGCTTTCTCAATGAGTATTCGATGAACAATATCTCCAGGAAACTGTAGAAGTCCGATGTCTCCCTCGGCCGAATCCACTCTTTGTGTTTCTTGTTTAAAGGGACAGAGTGAATTGTTTTCTATGTTTAGAATGTAATCCATTGTGCAAATTTTAAATGGCTTTTCCCAGAGAAAACGTAATGTTTGGCAGCTGGCCTGTGCATTTCCATTCAGTAAAGGAAGAAGACGAGGATATTAGCAAATTAATGACACAAAAAGAGCAAGTCTAAAAATTCCCAAACCATTCCCTGAGACGATCACACAATTCACCACAATAGAACACTCTTCATCGGAATAAAACACTTCACCGGAATAAAACACTCTTCACCGGAATAAAACACTCTTCACTGGAATAAAACACTTCACCGGAATAAGACACTCTTCACCGGAATAAAACACTCTTCATCGGAATAAAACACTTCACCGGAATAAAACACTCTTCACCAGAATAAAACACTCTTCACCGGAATAAAACACTCTTCACCAGAATAAAACACTCTTCACCAGAATAAAACACTCTTCACCAGAATAAAACACTCTTCACCGGAATAAAACACTCTTCACTGGAATAAAACACTTCACCGGAATAAAACACTCTTCACCAGAATAAAACACTCTTCACCGGAATAAAATGCTCTTCACCGGAATAAAACACTCTTCACCGGAATAAAATGCTCTTCACCGGAATAAAACACTCTTCACCAGAATAAAACACTCTTCACCGGAATAAAGCACTCTTCACCGGAATAAAACACTCTTCACCGGAATAAAACACTCTTCACCGGAATAAGACACTCTTCACCGGAATAAAACACTCTTCACCGGAATAAAACACTCTTCACTGGAATAAAACACTCTTCACTGGAATAAAACACTCTTCACTGGAATAAAACACTCTTCACCGGAATAAGACACTCTTCACCGGAATAAAACACTCTTCACCGGAATAAAACGCTCTTCACCGGAATAAAACACTCTTCACCGGAATAAAACACTCTTCACCAGAATAAAACACTCTTCACCAGAATAAAACACTCTTCACCGGAATAAAACACTCTTCACCAGTATAAAAGGCAAGAGTCAGGTAACATTTCTTTGATTTAACCAGGAGGATGATGTAGAAATGAGAGTGAGTTGAGACAATGAGAGTTGGTATTTATTTGGTTGTACAATCAGACAGGATATATTCCAAGTACAAAAGGAGTTTTATAGATTAGGAATTGGAAAAATAATAAATGTTGTATGTTTTTGGGGGATTATTTTCATTAAGAAGTGCTTCGAAAGGTTAGTCATGGCACGAATCAATTCCAGCCTTCCAGTCTGCCTGGATCCACTACAGTTCGACTACCACCACAACAGGTCCACAGCAGACGCCATCTCCCTGGCCCTGCACTCAACCCTGGAACACCTAGATAACAAGGACACCTATTTATTGATTACAGCTCAGCCTTCAACACCATTATTCCCACGAAACTCATCTCCAAACTCCATGGCCCAGGCCTCGGCACCTCCTTCTGCAATTGGATCATGAACTTCCTAACTCACAGACCACAATCAGTAAGGATAGGCAACAACATCTCCGCCATGATCATCCTCAACAGCGGTGCCCCACAAGGCTGTGTTCTCAGTCCCCTACTATACTCCTTATACACCTATGACTGTGTGGCCAAATTCCCCTCCAACTCGATTTTCAAGTTTGTTGACGACACCACTGTAGTTGGCCGGATCTCAAACAATGACGAGACAGAGTACAGGAATGAGATAGAGAATCTGGTGAACTGGTGCGGTGACAATAATCTCTCCCTCAATGTCAACAAATTGAGAGAGATTGTCAACGACTTCAGGAAGCGTAATAGAGAACATGCCCCTATCTACATCAATGGGGACAAAGTAGAAATGGTCGAGAGCTTCAGGTTTCTAGGTGTCCAGATCACCAACAACCTGTCCTGGTCTCTTCATGCCGACACTATAATTAAGAAAGCCCGCCAACGCCTCTACTTTCTCAGAAGACTAAGGAAATTTGGCATGTCAGCTACGACTCTCATCAACTTTTACAGATGCACCATAGAAAGCATTCTTTCTGGTTGTATCACAGCTTGGTATGACTCCTGCTCTGCCCAAGACCGCAAGAAACTACAAAGGGTCGTGAATGTAGCTCAATCCATCACGTAAACCAGCCTCCCATCCATTGACTCTGTCTACACTTCCCGCTGCCTTGGCAAAGCAGCCAGCATAATTAAGGACCCCATGCACCCCGGACATTCTCTCTTCCACCTTCTTCCTTCGGGAAAAAGATACAAAAGTCTGAGGTCACATATCAACCGACTCAAGAACAGCTTCTTCCCTACTGCCGTCAGACTTTTGAATGGACCTATCTTGCATTAAGTTGATCTTTCTCTACACCCTAACTATGACTGTAACATTATATTCTGCACTCTCTCCTTTCCTTCTCTATGAACGGAATGCTTTGTCTGTATAACAAGAAACTTGTGCAAGAAACAATACTTTTCACTGTATGCTCAATAATAAATCAAATCAAATCAAATTATTCGAAGTGGCAGGCAGTGACTCGTGGGGTACCGCAGGGATCAGTACTATCAGTACTATAGTATACACTATTCGCTATTCACCCTGGGCTGGGAAAATTGAACTCAAGCAATCTGTCGACGCGTGCGTGAAGATGCAAACTGCTGTCCTTACCCAGTCTGGCCTTTTCATGTCTCTCGTTCACACAAATGCAGCTGAATCTTAGCTGCTCTGACTCTGTTGTATCAAACTAATTGTGGTGTTTCAGGAAGCTTCATAGTCACCCTCTCCAGGGCAGTGCATGTTCAATGGTGCCCTTAGGCACTGCTTTCTCCGCAATATTCAATTGTAGAAGAATTAATCTTCCCACAAAATACAAAATGAAGAACACACAATGCTTCCCAACACCACTTGATCGAAGCGAGATGTCTTGCAGGTATTCTGACATTCTGTGAGTGAAATTGTGATCTCGTGACAGTGTTGTGAAGTCTGAGGATTTTCTGAGCCTGAACTCGCAGAGTTTCAGGAAAGGCAGACACAGCAGCAGGGTTTTGGCAGCTGGAATATTGTGCAGCAGCTGCCGGTCACAGTGAGCGTCTCAGAGACTGGGCTGCACTCTCTCGTTTGTTTAAATTGAACCGTGTTTGCAGGGGTTAAACAGCCAAGATTACCACAACCCTGATGTCCATAATGCCGGCACCTTGTACCCAGCTGCTACTGTTTCCCAAACCTCGGATGTGAGCTCAGGAACGCTGTTCTTTTAGTGACGGCCTTCCCAAAATCCTGCATTGAGGCTCAAGGCCGGGTCCTGAGGTCAGAATCGCGACTTAGCTTTTCAGCCCAGCTTGTCGTCTGTTTTTTCCCAGCGTTAATTAGCAACTAGTCAGAGAAATGCTTTTTGATTGGTTCACACCATTGTCATTCAGAAAAGCCCAGTCTTGCTCCAGGCTTTAGACAGAATGAGGCCTCAAGGTTCCACTCTGGAATGTGGGCCAGATCAAACTGCTCTGCAGGTCACAACCAGCCTGTAGGCTGTGGATCTAACACATCTGGTCCTCCATTCACAAAAATCTTCTCCAGTTATTTTCTGCTCAAACATTCAGTCTTCTCCACAGTTCACACCAACATCCCCAGCCTCAGTGTCTGGCTGTTTGCAGACATACCAAATCTCACAAGAGGTCTGATTTCTCAGTTCAATTCAGCTCTGATCTTGCCAGCGAGCTCTGAAATCTCAAGGTCATTAAATAGTCTTTCTCTGCACGCAGTTTGACTATACTCGATTGCTTGCTCCCATATATTCACCGTGACCCCAGAGATCTAACTGGAGAAGAAACTGGAGCTTTCGGGTGTAAGGACATACAGAAGTTGAAGGTATCGGAACAGTATAGGGGCGGCACGGTGGCACAGTGGTTAGCACTGCTGCTGCCTCACAGTGCCAGGGACCCGGGTTCAATTCCCAGCTTGGATCACTGTCTGTGTGGAGTTTGCACGTTCTCCCCATGTCTGCGTGGGTTTCCTCCGGGTGCTCCGGTTTCCCCCCACATTCTGAAAGGCGTGCTGCTAAGGTGCATTGACCCGAACAGGCACTGGATTGTGGCAACTAGGGGAATTTCACAGTGACTTAATTGCAGTGTTAATGGAAGCCTTACTTGTGACTAATAAATTAACTTTACTTACTTGTAAGTAAAGATAGCAGAATGGGACAGGGTTGGTCTCTTTCTGCACTGTAACATTTCTGTGATATTCAGGCAAGTTAAAGAGAATTGAGGTGAAAGCACTGGACAGCCTGACTGATGTAACAGTCCCTATCTTATACAAGTGGAGTTTGGTAAATTAACTGATATTGCACTGCTAGCCAGGAATGAACCATCAGCAACACAAGGGTAATCTGGTTGACCAATGGCTGTCTCTGTACCTTGGGGAGGTGATGGCCTAGAGGTATTATCGCTGGACTATTAATCCAGAAACTCAGCTAATGTTCTGGAAACTCGGGTTTGAATCTCGCCATGACAGATGGTGGAATTTGAATTCAGTAAAAAAAGTAATCTGGAATTAAGAATCCACTGATGACCATGAAACCATTGTTGATTGTCAGAAAAACCCATCTGGTTCACTAATGTCCTTTCGGGAAGGAAATCTGCCGTCCTTACCTGGCCTGGTCTACATATGACTCCAGAATCACAGCAATGTGGATGACTCTCAACTGCCCTCTGAAATGGCCTAACAAGCCACTCAGTTCAAGGGTAACTAGGGTTGGGCGATAAACGCTGGCCAGCCAGCGATGCCCATGTTTTACGAATGAATAAACAAAATGATTCAATACTAACCCTTAAGAAGCAGAGTCTGACCTCCCCAATCAGATTCCCTTTCACCCTAGAATGCCTCAGTCAGAATTGAAGATTATGAAAAATGACAATCCATAATTTATGTTTACAAAATATGAATAAACATTTCCGAATAGGAGGCAAATAGAAAACTGAACCAGAAACAACGCACAGTCCGGAATGTTACAAACCGGGGGGATTTTCCCATGCTGCTGGCTGCCAAATTCTCCAATCCCAGTGCAGCGGGAGCGAGGCGTGAAGGGCCAGTAAGATTCTGCCCAAAGAATGAACTCCTTTACTCACACACATTCCCTCATTTTCACAGTAACTTCATTGCAGCGTTAATGTAAACCTACTCATGACAAATCAATAAACTTTACATTCTTTACATTCCAAACCAGAATACAAGAGAGAAAGTCCAGCCACTGAATTGTGCTGATTCAATATTTTAATCACATTGGTAACTTAATGAGATTAAGAATTAGGATTGGTGTAAAGTGTCCAATATGGTGAAGGGTAATTTGCTGATCCTGAGCTTGTTGCTTTCCCGTTCTGTGCCCTCTTTGCACTGGTTACACACTCTCGTCTCTCAGTACACAGCACCAGAGTTCTGAGGAAGAGTTGAATAGACTCAAAACATTAATTCTGTTTCTCTCTCCACAGATGCTGCCAGACCTGCTGAGCTTTTCCAGCACTTTCTCATTACAGCATCATTAAACCTGACCAGAAACTGTCAGACTGCCTTTTGAACAAAGCCACTGATTCCATGTTCACTGTACCGGATAGCATTCTGCTCCATGTTCACTCGTGTCTGTGAAGATGTCTCCCTCCTCTTATTTATAGAATCCCAATGTGCAGAAGGAGGCCATTCAGCCCATTGAACCTGCACCAACAACAATCCCAACCAGGCCCTATCCCCATAACTCCATGTATTTACCCTGCTAATCCCCCTGGCACTAAGGAGCAATTTAGCATGGGGAATTTACCTAACTGGCACACCTTTGGACTGTGGGAGAAAACCGGAGCACCCAGAGGAAACCCACACAGACACGGGGAGAATGTGCAGACTCCACACAAAGAACAAAGAAAATTACAGCACAGGAACAGGCCCTTCGGCCCTCCAAGCCTGCACCGACCATGCTGCTATAACTAAAACCCCCTACCCTTCCGGGGACCATAACCCTCTATTCCCATCCTATTCATGTACTTGTCAAGATGCCCCTTAAAAGTCACTACCGTATCCGCTTCCACTACCTCCCCCCGCAACGAGTTCCAGGCACCCACCACTCTCTGTGTAAAGAATCTGCCTCGTACATCTCCTTTAAACCTTGCCCCTCGCACCTTAAACCTATGTCCCCTCGTAATTAACTCTTCCAGCCTGGGAAAAAGCTTCTGACTATCCACTCTGTCCATTCCCCTCATAATTTTGTAGACTTCTATCAGGTCGCCCCTCAACCTCCGTCATTCCAGTGAGAACAAACCAAGTTTCTCCAATCTCTCCTCATAGCTAATGCCCTCCATACCAGGCAACATCCTGGTAAATCTTTTCTGTACCCTCTCCAAAGCCTCCACATCCTTCTGGTAGTGTGGCGACCAGAATTGAACACTATATTCCAAGTGCGGCCTAACTAAGGTTCTATAAAGCTGCAACATGACTTGCCAATTTTTAAACTCAATGCCCCGGCTGATGAAGGCAAGCATGCCGTCTGCCTTCTTGACTACCTTCTCCACCTGCATTGACACTTTGAGTGATCTGTGTACCTGTACACCCAGATCTCTTTGGCTATCAATACTCTTAAGGGCTCTGCCATTTACTGTATATTTCCTATCTGTACTAGATAGATAGTGACCTGAGGCCAGAATTGAACCTGGGTCCCTAGCGCTGTGAGGCAACAGTGCTAACCACTGTGCCACCGTGCAATTGCAATTGCTGTTGTCATTTTCTGACAGAGTTGGTGACTTTGACAGCATTGCTGAGTAACTGACTGTTGGGTGCACAGAATTTTGGACAGATTCACTTGTTTCTCAGTCAGAAACCAACAGTTTTCCACCCCACCACTTCCCAAATGTGGGACTGGGATTGAAGCTCCAAGAGAAATAGTAAACATAGAAATATAGAGAATAGGAGCAGGAGGAGGCCATTCAGCCCTTCGAGCCTGCCTCACCATTCAATATGATCAAGGCTGATCATGCATTTTCAGGATCCCACTCCCACTTTCTCTCCATACCCCTTGATCCCTTTAGCCACAAGGGCCACATCCAGCTCCCTCTTGAACATATCTAACGAACTGACCCCAACAGCTTTCTATGGTAGAGAATTCCACAGGTTCACAACTCTCTGAGTGAAGAAGTTCTTCCTCATCTCAGTCCTGAATGGTTTACCCCTTATTCTTTGACTGTGACCCCTGGCTCTGGACTTCCCCAACATCAGGAACATTCTTCCTGCATCGAGCCTGTCCAGTCCCATCAGGATTTTATATGTTTCTATGAGATCCCCTCTCATTCATCTAAATCCCAGTGAGTACAAGCCCAGTCGATCCAGTCTCTCTTCACATGTCAGTCCTGTCATTCCAGGAATCAGTCTGGTGAACCTTCACTGGACTCCCTCAATAGCAAGAATGTCCTTCCTCAGACTAGGAAACCAGAACTGCACACAATACTCAAGGTGTGACCTCACCAATGCCCTGTATAACTGTAGCAAGACATCCTTATTCCTATACCCAAATCCTCTTGCTACGAAGGCCAGCATGCCATTAGCTTTCCTCACCGCCTGCTGTACCTGCATGCCAACCTTCAGTGACTGTTCCACCATGACACCCAGGTCACGTTGCACTTCCCCTTTTCCTAAACTGCCACCATTCAGATAATAATCTTCCTTTATGTTTTTGACACCAAAGTGGATAATCTCACATTGATCCACATTATATTGCATTTGCCAAGTATTTGTCCACTCAGCCAGCCTGTCCAAGTCACCCTGCAGCCTCTCAGCATCCTCCTCACAGCACACACTGCCACCCAGCTTAGTGTCGTCTGCAAATTTGGTGATATTGCATTCAATTCCTTTGTCCAAATCATTAATATATATTGTGAATAGCTGGGGTCTCAGCACTGAATCCTGTGGCACTGGAAGGTCGTTACACATCCATAGAACCATAGAAAATTACAGCTCAGAAACAGGCCTTTTGGCCCTTCTTGTCTGTGCCGAACCATTTTTTGCCTAGTCCCACTGACCTGCACTTGGACCATATCCCTCCACACCCCTCTCATCCATGAACCCGTCCAAGTTTTTCTTAAATGTTAAAAATGAACCCGCATTTACCACTTTATCCGGCAGCTCATTCCACACTCCCACCACTCTCGGCGTGAAGAAGACGCCCCTAATATTCCAGGGCGTGGAATGCCCTGCCTGCAGCAGTGGTGGACTCGTCAACGTTGAGAGCGTTCAAGTGGTTATTGGATAAACATATGGATGATATTGGAATCGTGTAGATTAGAGGGGCTTTAGATTGGTACCACTGGTCGGCGCAACATCGAGGGCCGAAGGGCCTGTACTGCGCTGTAATATTCTATGTTCTAATATTCCCTTTAAACTTTTCTCCTTTCACCCTTAACCCATGCCCTCTGGTTTATTTCTCCCCTAGCCTCAGCGGAAAAAGCCTGCTTGCATTCACTCTATCTATACCCAGCAAAATGTTATACACATTGTCAATTAAACTAAAACAGAAAGCAATTTTTAAAAAAACTAGCTTCACAACACTTTAGAAAAACTTTTAACAGGAAGATTTTTCACTAAAATGCTCTAAACTGGTGAAAACTATAAACTGATTTTTGAAAATGAACAGAGTTGTGGATAAATTAAAGTTTACCTTTCGTTATTTAAGGAAACGCGGGGAGGATCCAGGTTAGGATTCTCCATTGATTCCATTTGTGGACACCGCAGGAAGTAGTAAAGCGTGTGCAGGGCATCGGGACACCAGGTGACTGGCTGCTGTCGGCCATAGCGACACGGACTCATTCGTGGAGACAGCGTGTTTGAACATTGCAGGTGGTGCATTGCTCGAGATACCAGATCACCTAAAATAGAATCAGAACAAGGAGATCAGAAGCCCATCGGACACAGTTTGAACAAAGATGAATGGTATAGATTGGAGTCACATATTGTTTCATTATCATTGCTGATGGTCCAGCTGGGCTTTTCCAATATTTGTGTTTTTAACAAAGATCTCATCTTTAAAACAGTAAATTATTATTTTCCTTCATCACCCAGCTGAAATGCTTTGTCCTTACTGATACAGTCAGAGCTCCAGGTTCTCTTGCAAGGGTTGTTTCCCAAGGATTTATTCTTGGGCCCTTTCTGCTTCTGATTTATGTGCCGTGCCTCAGAAACATCACCCACAAACATGGCAAGTTCCACATGTACACCACTGTTATTCTGCGTGACCTGCCCAGCATCTGCCTCCAGCCCTCAAACTGACAATACCAATAGCCTGTACCCAGCCACAAAAGCTGTCCTTCCCTCACCCATTCTATCCCTCTTTCTGTCAACTAAGCAAAGACAAAATACGATTTATCCTCTACTCTCTCACCCAGAATGAACATGAGTTAAACATCAATTAACAGGCAGATGATGGACGAATATAAATTGCACCTTAAATGGCAGATATGACTAAAACAGATCTTACAAATAGACTTAGCAATCCCCTCAGATTTAACTGGTCAGAGTGAAGCTATAAACTCTGTCTTGCTCACGAGGGATTTCTCTCCTTCAAACACAGATTTCTATTCGAAGCAGCTCCCACTCAGCTGGAGCCCCACTTTCCTCTCCTGCTGCAAGTAACTGTCAGGCAACTAGGTACAAACTGGGGAACTACAGACACTGCTCGCCACTCAAATGCTCACTGATTTTTCCGAGCCTGATTCTCACTGGGCTGGTGGAGTTAGACTGCAGACTCTATTCCCAGACATCATCCCAGCCGCACTGAACAGACACGGCCATTAACCTGATCCTCGCCTTGTCACCAAGTCTCACACTGCTACCAGGTCACGTGGTCACATGTTCAGGGCACACATCAGGTCATGAGGTCATGTTTTCACACCACACAGGAACACTGCCGCACCCTAACCCAAACCTTCATCCTAATCCTCATCCTAACCGTAACCCGAACACTAACCCGAACCCTAACCCTAACCCTAACACGAACCCTAACTCTCATCCTCACCCTAACCCATCCTTAACTCGAACGCGAATCTTAACCTCACCCTCACTCTAACCCTGATCCTAACCCTAACGCTGACCCTAACCTGAACCCTGATCTTAACCCTAACCCTAGCCCTGATCCTAACCTTAACCCTAACCCCCACCCTAACCCTGATCCTAACCCTAACCGGAACCCTAATCCTAACCCTAACTCTAACTCTAACCTGAACCCTAACCCTAACCCTAGCCCTAACCCTAGCCCTAAACCTAACCCTAACCCTAGTCCTAACCCTAGCCCTAAGCCTAACCCTAGCCTTAACCTCATCCTAGCCCTAATGCTAGCCCTAACCCTAGCCCTAACCCTAACCCTAGCCCTAACCCTAACTCTAACCCTCACCTTAGCCCCAGCCCCCACTTCAATTCAGCCTCCATTCCGAACCTGGGTCTGCCCCAAAGTGCACACACAAAGTCAATTTTAAACAACACAGATTCCCTAATAATATCTGCTGCTTAGTCCCATGCCTGGCAATTCTAATGTTCTTCTGGTTTGCCACCCTCCAGAAACATGAGCTTATCCAAAGTCCTGATGCTTTGATCCAATTTGCATCAAGTCCCATTCACCCATCACTAACCACACCAGCTTCAGGGTCATCCCAAATTTAAAACGCTCATCCACATATTAAACCTTTTCAAAGCCACATGGACTGCAGAGGTTCATGAAGGCAGCTCACCACCACCTTCTCAAGGGCAGTGAGCGACGGGCAATAAATGCTGGCCAGCCAGTGATGCACATGTCCGACAAATGAATTTTGAAAAATAGCTGATTTCCAGTTATTTCTGGGATGCTACATGTATCTCCACAGTGAAGACAATATAAAATTCCTTTCAATCCATCTGCCATCTCCTTTTCCCCATTCACCCCCCATGCTCACTTCCTATTGGACAAACACATACTTTCTTAACTCTTCTTTTTAAAAATATCGACAGAAACTCTTCCTATTGGTCTTTATATTTCTCGTTAGTTTTCTCCCATTCTCCAAGTTTCCTTTTCTTATTAATGTTTTACTCATTTTGTTTTGCTGTTTTTTGTATTTTGTGCAGAATTTAGACTTTGAGAAAGTTCTCAAATCCTCAACATTTTAACACTTGGCTTTTTGCCCAGGAATGATTAGAGACCGGCACATTTCCAGTTGGCTGCTTTGGAAACTTTGGGTAAGAATTTGGGGGGGAAGGTGGGACAACGATTGCTTTTTAGTAAATAGCTTAATGAATAAAGCAGCCAAATCAAACAAAATAAACTGTTTGTCTACCAGTGAAATATCACAGACACTCTCTTGTGTTACAGGAAAAAGAGTGAGTGTTAACGAGCGCTGGAAAAGTGTTTTGCGATTGCAGATTGAAAGCAAATGCAGAGATGCCACAACCTAGCGCCAAGTTGGTGGTTTTCCTGGTATTTAGAAAATGAGGGAAACGAGGTAAGGATATAGAGGAACCAGCCCGAGGTTTGTCTGCCAACTGTCAGTGTAGCTACTGAATCAGTGCCCAGTGGAATGAATTATTTGTGTTAGTATTTCAATTAACTTTTTAGCCAACAATGTTTCAACATGGATGAATATTGCATGATGAATACTGTCAAGAGAATACCGGAAATGCTTCCATTTCATGTGAAGTGAGAGGGACCATTGAAGCTTTGGAGCTACCTGGATATTTCTCAGATGTTCAGCTCACACAGTGCTGCACACTTCATGACAATTCAGGATTCCGATTGGCTGAATTGCCACCAATAATCATCTTCATTTTGGTGGAAATTGGACATTTTCCTTCTGCACCTCTGCTCTGTATTTGAATCAACCCATTGGGCTTGAATTCTCCACAGAAAAGCTCCAAATGTAATTCGATGTTGAGCAGCCAGGGTTAGAGGCTGGAATTTTACTGCCCCAGTCCACCACGGGAATCAGAGCGGCCAAGGGATGGACAACGGGAAGCTCTGTTGACCTCGGGCGGGATTTTACGGATTCAGGATGAGCGCGGCTATAAAATCCCGCCCTATCAGAGGCTTTGTGACAGTTCACATGATGACACCCTCTCTAACTGTGCTGCACTGACCCCTGGGTCCCACACAAAATAAGAAGTTTAACAACACCAGGTTAAAGTCCAACAGGTTTATTTGGTTGCAAAAGCCACAAGCTTTTGGAGCCTTAAGCTCCTTCTTCAGGTGAGTGGGAATTCTGTTCACAAACAGGGCATATAAAGACACAAACTCAATTTACAGAATAATGGTTGGAATGCGAATACTTACAGCTAATCAAGTCTTAAAGGTACAAACAATGTGAGTGGAGAGAGCATTAAGACAGGTTAAAGAGATGTGTATTGTCTCCAGACAGGACAGCCAATGAGACTCTGCAAGTCCAGGCAAGCTGTGGGGATTACAGATAGTGTGCCATGAACCCAATATCCCGGTTGAGGCCGTCCTCATGTGTGCGGAACTTGGCTATCAGTTTCTGCTCAGCGACTCTGCGCCGTTGTGTGTCGTGAAGGCCGCCTTGGAGAACGCTTACCCGAATATCAGAGGCCAAATGCCCGTGACTGCTGAAGTGCTCCCCAACAGGAAGAGAACAGTCTTGCCTGGTGATTGTCGAGCGGTGTTCATTCATCCATTGTCGCAACGTCTGCATGGTTTCCCCAATGTACCATGCCTCGGGACATCCTTTCCTACACAAAGTCCCACACAAAATCCTGTGCTCTCTCCCAAGTCCTGGCCTTTTTATCTCAGTGCTGATTGCTGTTTCCATCCTGAGTGAGAGTCAGAAACTGGCAGCACAGCGATACATTGCAGCAGTGAAACACCAACGTTATGTTGGGATATTGTTCCATGCTGGCAATAGACTACATCATCGAGTTTCCATTCTCAAGTGAGCTTGATTGAGCACATCCTGTGCAGTACAGACAGAGACCTGGAAGGCCCAGGGACCAAGGCTCACCACAGCCCTGGGAATGGGGAGAAAATACTGGCGTTATTATTTTACTGACATTGAAACAATATTAAAAATCCATGTCCTGATCAACAAGTATTTAACAATAATGGAAACATTAGTCACTGATCTCTGTCAGTCACTGTGACATTGAAACCTTATTGACTAAAATATCATTCCTACAAAAGTAACAAATTCTAATCATGTGAATTAGGAGCGGAATAAACCATTCTTCCCCTCGAGCCTGACTTGAATCAGATAGACAGCGAGACTGCCACTGAACACAGAACTCATGAACACAGTGGCCAGAACTCTACCATGTCTGCCACGGAATCGGCATAGGCGAGAGTCTGACAACGGAAATCTTCGTTGATCTCGGGCAAGAGTTTCCGGTCTCTCCCAAGCAAGGCCGTAAAGTTCGATCCATTGAGTCTATCTCTGAACGCAGAACATTGCCAAAACTCGAGGAGGAATTGAAGCCAGTGATTTAAAGAATCCTCCTGGCAAAATAGGGCTGGAAGGATACAAAACTGCTTCACGCATGGTGCAAATCGGTTCTTTAGTGTCTTACACAATCTTCCTGGTTCGCCATGCTGACTGATTGGTGCAGGAAGCGGTAAGAAGCAGTTACATATAACACTTAGGGTGAAGAGGATCAAAAGATATGGGGGGAGGGGAGGGGGAATCGGGTTGGAATGGATGATCAGTCATGACCATAATGAATGAGACATGGTTAAAAGAAGGACAGGACTGGCAGCTGAATATTCCGGGGTATAAGTGTGTTAGGCGAGACAGAGGAGGGGCTAAAAAAGGTGGGGGAGTAGCGGTATTAGTTAGGGAGCATATTACAGCGGTGCAGAGGGTGGACAATTTAGAGGGGTCATGTAAGGAGTCGCTGTGGGTGGAGCTCAGAAACAGGAAGGGCGCAGTCACTATGCTGGGGGTGTACTACAGGCCACCCAACAGCCCACGGGAAGTGGAGGAACAGATATGTCAGGAGATTCTGGATAGGTGCAGAAAAAATAGGGTTGTTGTAGTGGGAGACTTCAATTTCCCTGGTATAGACTGGAAAGTGCTTAGGGCTGGGGGTCTGGACGGGGAGGAATTTGAAAAATGCGTACTGGAAGGTTCTTTGGAACAGTATGTAGATAGCCCAACTAGAGAGGGGGCTATACTGGACCTAGTTCTGGGAAATGAGCCCGGTCAGGTCGTCAAAGTTTCGGTAGGGGAACATGTGGCAAATAGTGACCACAACTCTGTTAACTTTAGGATAGTGATGGACAAGGACAAGTGTTGTCCTAAGGGTAGGGTGCTAAATTGGGGGAAGGCGAACTATAGCCGGATTAGGCAGGAATTGGGGGCTGTTTATTGGGAGAGGCTGTTCGGGGGTAAGTCCATGTCTGGCATGTGGGAGTCTTTTAAGGAACAGTTGATAAGGCTGCAGGATAGACATGTGCCTGTAAAAAGGAAAGATAGGAAAGGTAGGATTCGAGAGCTGTGGATAACCAGGGAAATTGAGGATCTGATTAAAAAGAAAAGAGTGGCGTGCGTTAGGTCCAGGCAACTGAAAACAGATGCAGCTCTGGAGGAATACAGAGAGAGTAGGAAAGAACTCAAACGGGGAGTTAGAAGGGCAAAAAGAGGTCACGAGATGTTCTTGGCAGGTAGGATTAAGGAGAATCCTAAGGCATTTTATTCATATGTTAGGAACAAAAGAGTTGTCAGGGAAAAAGCCGGACCTCTCAGGGACAAAGGAGGGGAATTATGCTTAGAACCCAAGGGAATAGGGGAGATCCTAAATGAATACTTTGCATCGGTACTCACAAAGGAGAGGGACTTGTTGACTGGGAGTGTCTCAGAGGGAGGTGTTGACCCGTTAGAGAGAATCTCCATTACAAGGGAGGAAGTGTTATGTTCTTTAGGTAACATTAAAACTGACAAATCCCCAGGGCCTAATGCCATCTATCCTAGACTGCTCAGGGAGACAAGAGATGTAATTGCTGGG
Organism: Mustelus asterias; assembly: GCF_964213995.1. Classification (NCBI taxonomy): domain Eukaryota; kingdom Metazoa; phylum Chordata; class Chondrichthyes; order Carcharhiniformes; family Triakidae; genus Mustelus; species Mustelus asterias. The sequence goes on along the minus strand of NC_135809.1, from coordinate 139,157,132 downwards.
CCTCTGACAGAAATCTTTGTCTCTTCATTGGACACAGGTGAGGTCCCTGAGGATTGGAGGATAGCGAATGTGGTACCGTTATTTAAGAAGGGTACCAGGGATAACCCGGGAAATTATAGGCCAGTGAGCTTGACGTCCGTGGTAGGGAAGTTGTTGGAGAGGATTCTTAGAGACAGGATGCATGTGCATTTAGAACGGAACAATCTCATTAGTGACAGACAGCATGGTTTTGTAAGAGGGATGTCGTGTCTTACAAATTTGGCGGAGCTTTTTGAGGAAGTGACAAAAACGGTTGATGAAGGAAGGGCCGTGGATGTCGTCTATATGGATTTCAGTAAGGCATTTGACAAAGTCCTACATGGCAGGTTGGTTAAGAAGGTTAAGGCTCATGCGATACAAGGAGAGGTGGCTAGATGGGTAGAAAACTGGCTTGGCCACAGGAGACAGAGGGTAACAGTCGAAGGGTCTTTTTCCGGCTGGAGGCTTGTGACCAGTGGAGTTCCACAGGGCTCTGTACTGGGACCTCTGCTATTTGTGATATATATAAATGATTTGGAAGAAGGTGTAACTGGTGTTATCAGCAAGTTTGCGGATGACACGAAGATGGCTGGACTTGCGGATAGCGATGAACATTGTTGGACAATACAGCAGGATATAGATAGGCTGGAAAATTGGGCGGAGAAATGGCAGATGGAATTTAATCCAGATAAATGCGAGGTGATGCATTTTGGAAGAATTAATGTCGGGGGGAGTTATACAATAAATGGCAGAGCCATCAAGAGTATAGAAACACAGAGGGACCAAGGTGTGCAAGTCCACAAATCCTTGAAGCTGGCAACACAGGTGGAGAAGGTGGTGAAGAAGGCATATGGTATGCTTGCCTTCATAGGACGGGGTATAGAGTATAAAAGCTGGAGTCTGAGGTTGCAGCTGTATAGAACGCTGGTTAGGCCACATTTGGAGTACTGCGTCCAGTTCTGGTCACCGCACTACCAGAAGGACGTGGAGGCTTTAGAGAGAGTGCAGAGAAGGTTTACCAGGATGTTGCCTGGTATGGAGGGTCTTAGATATGACGAGAGATTGGGCTTGTTCTCCCTGGATAGACGGAGAATGAGGGGAGGCCTGATAGAGGCGTACAAAATTATGAAGGGTATAGATAGGGTGAACATTGGGAAGCTTTTTCCCAGGTCGGAGATGACGATCACGAGGGGTCACGGGCTCAAGGTGAGAGGGGCGAGGTATAACTCAGATATCAGAGGGACGTTTTTTACACAGAGAGTGGTGGGGGCCTGGAATGCGCTGCCAAGTAGGGTGGTGGAGGCAGGCACGCTGACATCATTTAAGACTTACCCGGATAGTCACATGAGCAGTCTGGGAATGGAGGGATACAAACGAATGGTCTAGTTGGACCAATGAGCGGCACAGGCTTGGAGGGCCGAAGGGCCTGTTTCCTGTGCTGTACTGTTCTTTGTTCTAATGGTGGAGCAGGCTCAAAGGGCCGAATGACCTCCTCCTGCTCCTTTTTTCTATGTTTGTATACGGTTTAAACTCTGCCCACAACACTGTCCAATAAAGTCTGGTTTACATTGTGTAACACACTTTGTAATAAAATATTGTTTCAAATTACCTGGAACAACATCACAATCAACCTGTCAACAACTGTGATAATCTGCAAGGAAACAAATTCGCTGCCACAATTCTCCACATTCTCGATTCAGGAATTAATAGGCTGCAGGAAGAGATTCTAGCGAAGGATGCAAGGTCATTCGCTGTCCCTCCCCCATTCCCCCCACATGCAGTCGCAGCAAGGGAGGGTCGCAATGCAATCTGCCTGCACCCAGCTGGAGATTGACCTCACATCAATCAGACCAAAATAAAGTGAGGAAGAACATTTCAAAATGGAGCCTGCTCCAGGAAGGAAAAGGCAAATATTCAGAGAGGAATCTGGCTGAAATAAAGGATTTCACCGATTAGAGAGAGAATGTGTGCAGAGAAACATCACAAACATCACAGACTGGAAATAAGAAACAATGAACTCACTCAGCTCCGAAATGCTCCCAACGCACGTGGCCAGCAGCGACTGTTCCAGGGTTCGAAGCTCTAGCTGAGCGAATGCATCAGCACGCCCATCCTTCGTCCATATTCCGTTGTTGTATAAACTGAAGTGGGCTGGCAGGGAAAGGACACCTTCAAAACAGCAGAGCAGTGCGGTCAGGAGCAGCTCACTGCACCCATGTGTAAATGTGCGCCCCGAGTTACATTCCTTTTTGAACAAGTCTCTGACTTACAATGACATCACCTGCTATTCAGAGCAGTTCCGTCCGCACCAATTCCTGTGGTTGGCACGATGACATTTAGATGGATTTGATCACCCGACTGGCATCTGTTGTTCACTCACCCTGAAACACCCAATCCAAACTGGCACACTAACCCTCACACAGCATCTGGAGCATTCATCTTGCAAAGGACCAGGCCACTAACTAACCAACTTGCTCCTTGCCTTCTTATCCGAAAGCAAATTCTCATCAAGGTTTTGATTTCTATTTAAAATGATGGTTTAAAAAAGGCTTTGAAATTGAACTCAGTGACATAAGGTGCTGTTTATTTTTCAGTTGGTTAGTGAGTGTCACTGTCTGTCTCGCTTTGTCAAATATATTTTTCCATCAAACTTTCAGCTCCCAACTCCCTCAAAAAGTCGATATGGACTGAAGGAAAAGTCAGTCAAACTCACCAACCTGTGAGACTGCAGACTGTACACAAAGTCTGGATGTTGACCCTATAGTTACTTTGCTTCATACAGAAACTGGGTGGTGGGTCCATCTCCCTGGAGTTTTGCCACTTTGTAACACATGGTAAGAGTTGTGATGCTGACAGCATAAGAACATTGATGCGCGATTGATTCACACGGGAGGCTAGAACGTACCCGGGAATAAAGGCTTTTATTCACTACAAATAGGAGCACACTACTCAACAATATTATCCCAGACTAAAGACTACTAGGAAGTAGCAGTGACCTTTATACTCCTGTAAGAAGGCGGAGTCCTGGGCGGAGCCGAACGGAGTGTACCACATAAACAGTAATAACAGGTGGAACACCCAACAACCCTAACCCCAACAGCAACGAGAGTAACATATATACAAGTACCCATAGTGGTAACCATCTATGGTTCACCACATTCACCCCTCCTTTAAAAAACAAAGACAGGGGGGTAAAAAAAAAAGAACTGTCCACATGTTCACAAGTTCAGCCGAACCGGAGGTCCGCACCGTCTCTGTGACCTCCGCAGTACCGGCTCCAGTGCCGGTTCTGGTAACCGTGGTGACGACTCTCTCTCCGAGGTGGTGTCCACAGACTCCTCCAGTTCCTCTCCCGACCGCCGAACTCGAGATGGCGACAATCCCCTGGACTCAGGCAAGCTGCACAGGGGAGTAAGAGGATCAAGTTGAGGTCCCGATGCTGCCCGCACCGTGTCAGGAGGGGAGAGAATGGGCAAAGGAATCCGAACCAGGGGTGCGGGAGTGACGGAGGTTTCCAGGTCCCCTGCAGGCACCAGATCTCTGATAGAGACCGTGTCCTCTCGCCCGTCAGGATATGCCACATAGGCATATTGAGGGTTGGCGTGGAGGAGATGGACCTGTTCAACCAAAGGGTCAGACTTGCGGGCCCTGACATGCCGCCGCAGGAGAACAGGTCCTGAGTACGTCAACCAAGTCGGCAGTGAGGTCCCAGAGGAAGACTTCCCAGGGAAGACAAACATTCGCTCATGTGGGGTAGTGTTGGTTGCCGTACACAGGAGGGACCGGATCGAATGGAGCGCATCAGGAAGTACCTCTTGTCAACGGGTGACTGGAAGACCCCTTGACCGTAGCGCTAGCAAAACAGCCTTCCAGACTGTAGCGTTTTCTCTCTCGACCTGCCCGTTACCCCTTGGGTTGTGACTTGTAGTCCCACTTGAGGCAATTCCCTTAGAGAGCAGGTATTGCCTCAAGTCGTCGCTCATAAACGACGAACCCCTCTCATTGTGGATATAACTGGGGTAACCGAACAGGGTGAAAAGACTCCGCAGGGCCTTGATGACCGTGGCAGAGGACATGTCAGAACAGGGGATGGCAAAGGGGAATCGGGAGTATTCACCAACAACGTTGAGGAAATACACGTTCCGATCTGTCGAAGGAAGGGGGCCCTTGAAGTCGACACTCAGTCGTTCAAAAGGGCGAGTGGCCTTAATGAGGTGTGCCCTGTCAGGCCGGTAGAAGTGCGGCTTGCACTCTGCATATACCTGGCAGCTTCGAGTTATCGACCTGACATCCTCTATGGAATAGGGCAGATTCCGAGCCTTTACAAAATGGAAGAGCCGAGTGATTCCCGGATGGCAGAGATCATTGTGGAGGGCCTGTAACCGGTCCTCCTGCACACTGGCACATGTTCCACGCGACAGGGCATCTGAGGGCTCATTGAGCTTCCCCGGACGGTACATGATATCATAGTTGTAGGTGGAGAGTTCGATTCTCCACCTCAAGATTTTATCATTCTTAATTTTGCCCTTTAACGTGTTGTTGAACATGAAGGCCACGGACCGCTGGTCCGTGAGCAGGGTAAACCGTTTGCCAGCCAAAAATGGCGCCAATGCCGTACGGCCTCCACAATGGCCTGGGCCTCTTTCTCCACAGATGAGTGCCGAATTTCAGGGCCTTGGAGGGTGCGAGAGAAAAAGGCGACGGGCCTGCCCGCCTGGTTAAGTGTGGCGGCCAGGGCGAAATCAGATGCATCGCTCTCCACCTGAAAGGGGATGGACTCATCGACAGCGTGCATCATGGTTTTCGCGATGTTGGCTTTTATCCTTTCAAAGGCTAGGCGAGCCTCTGCTGCCAGGGGAAAAGAGGTAGGTTTTATGAGCGGATGGGCTTTGTCCGCGTAATTGGGGACCCACTGTGCATAGTACGAGAAGAAGCCTAAGCATCTTCTCAGTGCTTTGATGCTAGTGGGTAGGGGAAGTTCAAGGAGGGGACGCATACGGTCTGGATCGGGGCCAATGACCCCGTTTTCCACCACATATCCGAGGATTGCTAGGCGGTGCTTGCTGAATACGCACTTCTCCTTGTTATAGGTCAGGTTCAGGAGAGCCACAGTGCGTAAAAACTTCTGGAGGTTGGCATCGTGGTCCTGCTGGTCATGGCCGCAGATAGTGACGTTGTCCAGGTACGGGAAGGTAGCCCGTAGCCCGTTTTGGCCCACCATTCGGTCCATCTCACGCTGGAAGACCAAGACCCCATTAGTGACACCGAAAGGGACTCGTAAAAAGTGGTAGAGACGGCCATCCACCTCAAAGGCCATGTATTTGCGGTCCTCTGGGCGAATGGGGAGCTGGTGGTAGGCTGACTTCAAGTCGATGGTGGAGAACACCCGGTACTGCGCAATCTGGTTGACCATGTCAAATATGCGCGGGAGAGGATACGCGTCCAGCTGCGTGTACCTATTAATGGTCTGACTGGGGCTTGTCTCCAGTCTTGACCACCAAGACTTGTTCTCTCCATGGGCTAGTGCTAGGTTGAATGACTCCTTCCCTGAGGAGCCCCTGAACCTCAGATCTAATAAAGATCCGATCCTCAGCGCTGTAAGGCCTGCTTTTAGTCACGATGGGCTTGCAGCCGGGCACGAGATTTTCGAATAGGGAAGGCGGGGTAATTTTGAGTGTTGAGAGGCTGCATGTGGAGTGCGCAGGACAATTTGGAGGCTGCTGTTTTCCCACTGAAAGTGGAGGGAGTGGCCCATCGTACTGCAGGGTCACACTCCTCAGGTGGACCATAAAGTCTAGCCCCAGGAGTACCGGAGGGCAAAGGTGTGGTAGCACGAGGAGCCTAAAGTTCTCGTAGACTGTGCCCCGCACCGTTAGAGTTACCACACAGCTCCCGAGAACGTGGACAGATCGGGACCTCGACGCCATGGAGATTGTCTGCCTGACAGTTTGCACATGGAGAGCGCAACGTTTTACTGTATCCGGATGGATGAAGCTCTCCATGCTCCCGCTGTCAAACAGGCAATGCTCCAGGCGCCCGTTTACCTCTATGTCCATCATGGACTTGTCGAGTCTGTGAGGCTTGGCCTGGTCCAGGATGATTGACGCCACTGTTGGATCCCGAGCGTAACTACAGGCAGTTGAGATAGCCAACGACGACGACAACCCCTGCTGGTCTCCTGCGGCCGATGTCAACCAAAATGGTTGTGCCCATGAATCGCACGCTGTCGAGGATGTTGAAAATGGCGGCACCCGCAGGTCGCATGTGGCTGGCGTCGTCATAGGAAATGGCGGCGGGATCGCACATGGCTGAAGACATCGACGAGGCCGGAGACGAGGAGATGGATCCTGGAGAGTCGCACGCAGCACTGCTGGGCTTGGAAGGGGTCTTCGCTCGGCACACCTTAGCATAGTGCCCTTTCTTCCCACAGGCGGAGCAAAACACCGTCCTGGCCAGACATCTTTGGCGAGGATGCTTCGCCAAACCGCAGAAGTAGCACCGTGGGCCTCCAGGAGCTGCCGCAGCCGTCAGGTCTGAAGTTGGGAGCATCATCGTGCAGTTCCGAGGAGCCGCCGAGTACAGCTGAGGCGGCGGCTGTGCTTGCCACGCTGTTCCCACGTGGTCGGTGGGGTAGGCTTCGAGATTTCTGGGGGCTGTCTCCAGTGCGTCGGCCAATTCTACCGTCTTAGCCAGGTCCAGGTTACCCTGCTCTAACAGTCGCAGGCGGATATAGGACGAGCCGATTCCAGTCACGAACACGTCCCGAATGAGGTCGTTGGTGCATTGAGTAGCCGACACCGCCTTACAGTTGCAGGCTCTGGCTAGCTGTTGAAGTTCGTGCAGGTACTGTCCCGTAGTTTCGCCGGGCTGCCGCCGTCGAGTGGCTAATAGGTGACGAGCATGAATTTTGTTCGGCTGTTTGTTATACAGCCCCTTGAGCAAGTCGATAGCGTCTTTATAATTTTGGGAATCACGAATTGTTGCATACACAGTGTCGCTCACCCTGGCGTGGAGGACCCGCAATCTGTCGGCGTCGGACTGGATTGCTTCCGAGGCCTCAACGTAATCCTCAAAGCACTTTAACCAATGGTCGACAGTGTTCGATGCCCCAGCGGCACGTGGATCCAAGGTTAGCCGATCGGGCTTTAGCATCTGCTCCATTTTCTTCGAACAAAATTTTCAGCAATTGTAGTGAATAAAATTGATGCGCGATTGATTCACACGGGAGGCTAGAACGTACCCGGGAATAAAGCCTTTTATTCACTACAAATAGGAGCACACTACTTAACAATATTATCCCAGACTAAAGACTACTAGGAAGTAGCAGTGACCTTTATACTCCTGTAAGAAGGCGGAGTCCTGGGCGGAGCCGAACGGAGTGTACCACATAAACAGTAATGACAGGTGGAACACCCAAACCTTAACCCCAACAGCAACGAGAGTAACATATATACAAGTACCCATAGTGCTAACCAACTATGGTTCACCACAAACATAAGAAAGTAAGAACTAGAAGCAGGAGTCGGCCATTCAGCCCCTCGATCCTGCTCCGCCATTCAATAAGATCATGGCTGATCTTTTTGTGGATTCAGCTCCACTTACCCGCCTGCTGACCATAACCCTTAATTCTTTTACTGTTCAAAAATCCTTGCCTTAAAAACATTTAATGAGGTAGCCTCAACTGCTTCACTGGGCAGGGAATTCCACAGATTCACAGTCCTTTGTGAGAAGAAGTTCCTCCTCAACTCAGTCCTAAATCTGCTCCCCCTTATTTTGAGGCCATGCCTCCTAGTTCTAGTTTCACCTGCCAATGGAAACATCTTCCCTGCTTCTATCTTATCCATTCCCTTCATAATCTTATATGTTTCTCTGAGGTCCCCCCTCATTCTTCTGAATTCCAATGAATATATCCCAGTCTACTCAGACTCTCCTCTTAAGTCAACCTTCTGAACAAAATCCATCTCCCGAGATATAAATCTCTCCCCTGGGTTATAAATTTGTCTACCCGAGATATCTAGAGGACAAGGAGACTCAATCAGAGAGATGCCAGTCAGTTCAGGTTTATTGGGGATGTTCTCTGTACATCTGGGAGTTTTGCTCGAGTGTTTCGGCAGGGTTTAAACTAGTGTGGTAGGGGGTGGGGATCAAAACAGTAGGCCAGTAAGTACTGAGGCTGGGGTCGAGCTGGGGGCCAGGGCAAGGCTAGCTGAGAAGAAGAGCATTCTGGAACAGGATGACATGAGTGGGCCTGGAGGTCTGGAGTGCATCTGCTTTAATGTGAGGAGCGTAACGGGCAAGACAGACGAACTTAGGGCCTTAATGCTTACGCGGAATTTGGATGTGGTTGGGGTGACGGAGACATGGTTAAAAGAAGGACAGGACTGGCAGCTCAATATTCTGGGGTATAAGTGTTTTAGGCGAGACAGAGGAGGGGCTAAAAAAGGTGGGGGAGTAGTGGTATTAGTTAAGGAGCATATTACAGCGGTGCAGAGGGTGGACAATTTAGAGGGGTCGTGTAACGAGTCACTGTGGGTGGAGCTTAGAAACAGGAAAGGTGCAATCACTATGCTGGGGGTATACGACAGGCCACCCAACAGCCCACGGGAAGTGGAGGAATGGATATGTCAGGAGATTCTGGATATGTGCAGAAAAAATAGGGTTGTTGTAGTGGGAGACTTCAATTTCCCTGGCACAGACTGGAAAGTGCTTAGGGCTGGGGGTCTGGACGGGGAGGAATTTGTAAAATGCGTACTGGAAGGTTCTTTGGAACAGTATGTAGATAGCCCGACTAGAGAGGGGGCTATACTGGATCTAGTTCTGGGAAATGAGCCCGGTCAGGTCATCAAAGTTTCGGTAGGGGAACATGTGGCAAATAGTGACCACAACTCTGTTAACTTTAGGATAGTAATGGACAAGGATGAGTGCTGTCCTACGGGCAGGGTGCTAAATTAGGGGAAGGCGAACTATAGCCGGATTAGGCAGGAATTGGTGGCCGTTGATTGGGAGAGGCTGTTCGGGGGTAAGTCCACATCTGGCATGTGGGAGTCTTTTAAGGAACAGTTGATAAGGCTGCAGGACAGGCATGTGCCTGTAAAAAGGAAGGATAGGAAAGGTAGGATTCGAGAGCCGTGGATAACCAGGGAAATTGAGGATCTGATCAAAAAGAAAAGAGAGGCGTACGTTAGATCCAGGCAACTGAAAACAGATGGAGCTCTGGAGGAATACAGAGAGAGTAGGAAAGAACTCAAACGGGGAGTTAGAAGGGCAAAAAGAGGTCACGAAATGTTCTGGCAGACAGGATTAAGGAGAACCCTCAGGCATTTTATTCATATGTTAGGAACAAAAGAGTTGTCAGGGAAAAAGTCGGACCTCTCAGGGACAAAGGAGGGGAATTATGCTTCGAACCCAAGGGAATAGGGGAGATCCTAAATGAATACTTTGCATCGGTACTCACAAAGGAGGGACTTGTTGACTGGGAGTGTCTCAGAGGGAGGTGTTGACCCATTAGAGAGAATCTCCATTACAAGGGAGGAAGTGTTATGTTCTTTAGGTAACATTAAAACTGACAAATCCCCAGGGCCTGATGGCATCTATCCTCGACTGCTCAGGGAGACAAGAGATGTAATTGCTGGGCCTCTGACGGAAATCTTTTTCTCTTCATTGGACACAGGTGAGGTCCCTGAGGATTGGAGGATAGCGAATGTGGTACCGTTATTTAAGAAGGGTAGCAGGGATAACCTGGGTAATTATAGGTCTGTGAGCTTGACGTCCGTGGTAGGGAAGTTGTTGGAGAGGATTCTTAGAGACAGGATGTACACGCATTTAGAACGGAACAATCTCATTAGTGACAGACAGCATGGTTTTGTAAGAGGGAGGTTGTGCCTTACAAATTTGGTGGAGTTTTTTGAGGAAGTGCCAAAAACGGTTGACGAAGGAAGGGCCGTGGATGTCGTCTATATGGATTTCAGTAAGGCATTTGACAAAGTCCCCCATGGCAGGTTGGTTAAGAAGGTTAAGGCTCATGGGATATCAGGAGAGGTGGCTAGATGGGTAGAAAACTGGCTTGGCCACAGGAGACAGAGGGTAGCAGTCGAAGGGTCTTTTTCTGGCTGGAGGTCTGTGACCAGTGGTGTTCCGCAGGACTCTGTACTGGGACCTCTACTATTTGTGATGTATATAAATGATTTGGAAGAAGGTGTAACTGGTGTTATCAGCAAGTTTGCGGATGACACGAAGGTGGCTGGACTTGCAGAGAGCGATGAACATTGTTGGACAATACAGCAGGATATAGATAGGCTGGAAAATTGGGCGGAGAAATGGCAGATGGAATTTAATCCGGATAAATGCGAAGTGATGCATTTTGGAAGAAACAATGTAGGGGGGAGCTATACAATAAATGGCAGAGCCATCAAGAGTACAGAAACACAGAGGGACCTCGGTGTGCAAGTCCACAAATCCTTGAAGGTGGCAGCACAGGTGGGGAAGGTGGTGAAGAAGGCATATGGTATGCTTGCCTTTATCGGACGGGGTTTAGAGTATAAAAGCTGGAGTCTGATGTTGCAGCTGTATAGACCGCTGGTTAGGCCACATTTGGAGTACTGTGTCCAGTCCTGGTCACCGCACTACCAGAAGGACGTGGAGGCTTCAGAGAGAGTGCAGAGAAGGTTTACCAGGATGTTGCCTGGTATGGAGGGTCTTAGCTATGAGGAGAGATTGGGTAAACTGGGGTTGTTCTCCCTGGAAAGACAGAGAATGAGGGGAGACCTAATAGAGATGTACAAAATTATGAAGGGTATAGATAGGGTGAACAGTGGGAAGCTTTTTCCCAGGTCGGAGGTGATGATCATGAGGAGTCATGGGCTCAAGGTGAGAGGGGCGAGGTATAACTCAGATATCAGAGGGACGTTTTTTACACAGAGGGTGGTGGGGGCCTGGAATGCGCTGCCATGTAGGGTGGTGGAGGCAGACACGCTGGCATCGTTTAAGACTTACCTGGATAGTCACATGAGCAGTCTGGGAATGGAAGGATACAAACGAATGGTCTAGTTGGACCAATGAGCGGCACAGGCTTGGAGGGCCGAAGGGCCTGTTTCCTGTGCTGTACTGTTCTTTGTTCTTTGTTCTATCTCACACCTATCTGAGGCCAGGCTCTGCTTTCGAAGAATATTCATGTATGTGGAGAGCTGCTCCTCCGATAGGGAGGTGAAGTCACAGAGCCAGTGGCGCTAATACGATATGTGAATGCCTGTGTTCTGCTTTGGTGGCATTGTGCAGCTGTGATGCAGTCCTGTTTAACCCTGGTTGGCTGCACTGGCCCAGATGCCAAACACATGTAAGACTCGGCACTAACTGATTGTGTGGAACTGTCTGTGTGGAACTGGCCTCACAGGATATCGGTCAACGGACGACCAGAACTCTAACTCCTGTCGCAAGATGAAGCAAAGTTACCGCAGGGCCAGGAAATCCAGCGGGACAATGATCAGCTGCTGCTTGAAACTTAGCTTCACATCTGGTTGACCTCTGCGGATGGTGTGGTGATGCTGACAGGAACTTTCCTCACAAACAAACTTAGTTTTTGTCTCAGCTTTGTTTCACAAATATGGTCCAAACTGTCCTTTCTGTAATAATATCGGATAGTAAAGCACTCAAATCTATTAGTGAGACGGACCCTCAGCTGCCACCGGACAGCTATCCACCTGACAAACTTTCAGAAATCTACTGATGTTATTTCAGATGTGTGACTGAGATTAGAACGCTGACAATGAGGCGCATTGTTGATCTGTGCTGCTCAATAAAGCTGTACAGACAGCGTTTTGTATTAGTTTACATTGCTGTCCACATACTGTGCACTAGATTCTGATTTGAGATGGCAGCATTCGGATGTAAGCTTTGCTCATCCTAAGCAGAGTAAGAATTGAATCTTGATAAAGAGTGAGAAACAATACCAACAACTTAAAAAATATTTGTAAAACCAAAATCATTCGTGGAATTTAAAAAGGTAAACTTGCCTGTGCCTGTATCTTTCTGTATCTCTGGTGTGTTTTTAAGAAGCTTTCTATAAACTGTAATCATATCTACTTTTTAAATGTTTACTTATATGTTACAGTGAGCCAGGTGTGTGGTTGATAGTCTGTACATCTGAACCAGGTCAAATTACAAGTAACAGAGGCCTTTTTTCCAAGGACAGAAAGATGGATGTTTATAGTTATCGAAGCCACTGTATTATTTTCATCTGAACTCACTGGCAGCTTCAGGAAATGAAAATCTACGCAGCAATCTTTTCAATGACTTTGGGGATTTTAATAGATTCATTTGTAAAGAAAGAATGATTAAATACAGCTGAAGAGATGACACACTTTAGAAATTCAGTTAACCGCTGAAAACCTGTGGCAAAACAGGAGAGTTTGGGTGGATTTACCCAAACCCTCGACCTTTCCAAATGGAAGCCAAGGCTGTAACCAGGAGAATTTATCACTAAACGTGTTACAATTTGTCTTTTGCCATTATCTCAGTGAAATCTTAGCCCAGAAATGAAAACATTCAAATGATGATGAAACCAATTATTTTCCAAATATATATTATTTAAATATAAACAGTGAGATAATTCGAATATAATTGCTGAAAACCAAACATTCCATAAGCAAACCTTATTGTTTCCTATTGAAAGGTCGATGGTGTGATGGCCAGTACGATACTGATTGGGGGGAATTTTACCATTCAGACTCTAAGGGCCGGATCCGGGCGTAATGGAGATCCGAGTCCGGAATCCTCTTCCCAGCGCGCCCATACGCGTTTTGCCGGCTCCGATCCGATCCGCGCTGTGGGCGGGGCTTAGCGCTGCCAGACCGATTGGAGCTCTGAACTGTGCATGCGCAGTTCGAAAAAAAATCCGAAGCAGCGCGCCCGGACAGGGAGAAAAAAACAGCAGAGAGAGCAGAGAAGGGGGTGGGGGGGGGGGGTGACTGATCATCCCTGGGGTGGGGGGCGGGGGGGGAACGTGGTGTGACTGATCATCCCCTGAGGGGGGGTGGGAGGGGAGGGGGTGTGACGTCTCATCCTCTGGTCGGGGTGGGTGGGTGGGGGGGGGGGGGGGGGGGGGTTCGGCGGCCAGTCTGCGGCCGATCCCTCCTGCCGGAGTGGACGTGCGGCCATGCCATCCCACAAAACCTTCAGGATGAAGCGATTCCTCACTAAGAAGATGAAGGAGAACCGGCCGATTCCACAGTGTAAAGGGATCCACCATCACTGGTTCACTAGCAGCCACAGATTACTCTTCCCTGCAGGGGCAAGAGAGCGGGAGAGATGGCTGTGGCTGTGCCTGTGCCTGTGGCTGTGGCTGTGGCTGTGCCTGTGCCTGTGGCTGTGCCTGTGCCTGTGCCTGTGCCTGTGCCTGTGGCTGTGCCTGTGCCTGTGGCTGTGGCTGTGGCTGTGCCTGTGCCTGTGGCTGTGGCTGTGGCTGTGCCTGTGGCTGTGGCTGTGGCTGTGGCTGTGGCTGTGCCTGTGGCTGTGGCTGTGGCTGTGGCTGTGGCTGTGGCTGTGGCTGTGCCTGTGCCTGTGCCTGTGGCTGTGGCTGTGGCTGTGCCTCACACAAAATATATATCCCCCCATCCATATTTTGAAATATTTTCCCAAATTTGTGACTGTCAGGTTTTTAGTTCCTGCGATTATAATTTTGACATTATCTTCCAAAGGGAATTCCTCTAATTCTGTGCAATGTTCAGATGAAAACAAGATTTAGTAATCTCCTTGAATCTTATTTCCAACCAAGTTCCACCACGGAGACAATTCTTCCAAGTTCACCACAGGACTCTGAACATTTGAGCATCAACAATCCAGTTAAAGATCACAAATGTATTATACAGGTCACGAATTGCTCACGAGGACACTGTAGTTTCATTACCTTTCCTATAGATAATTAGGCAGCACAAAGAAGATGCTACATGACTTTCAGTTTGCAGGATTCTTTCACGTCCATCCTCCCCCCGATCCTCCCCCCCACCCCAACCAGAGATCCATCTGAGCCCCCGCCCCCCCCCCCCCGCACCCCCCCCCCCCCCCTCCGGTGGACGCCAGCGGAAGGCCAGGAAGGTGCTGCAGGGTCTCGAAGGACTGCAGGTCGGAAGGATGGTGGAGGGAGACCAGCAATTGAGGTAGGTTGGGGGTGTGCTCTGCCGAGGGGGGCCTGCCTCCCAGGGGGGGTCGGATCCTTGGGGGGGGGGGGGGGGTCTGCCGAGGGGGGTCTGCCTCCCAGGGGTTCCGACCCCATTGGGGGGGGTCTGCCAAGGGGGGCCTGCCTCCCAGGGGGGTCCGATCCTCCGGGGGTGGTGGGGGGGGGGGGGGGGTTCTGCCAGGGTGGTTAGCGGGGGGGTCCGCGAAGGATGGTCGAGGAGGATGGTGACTTCACAAGGGCAGAGAGGGCTTCGGAGGTTCCCCTGCAGAATGTAAATCCGCTTCGGACTTTTATTCTGCAGGTCGCTAAATGCGCAGATGCGGAACGGGCCAGAAGACGATAAAGTGGGACTTGGCGGTAGGGTTGGGCGCGCGGTTCATTAAGTCAATTTAAATGCATTTAAATCGTCGGGTCGACCGATCCGGGCTCGGACTGGACCCGCACCCGAATCGGGTGTCGGTAAAGCCGTGATCTGCTCGGATTCAGGTGCAGATCGCGTTAAAGGCCCGACGCCTGACTTTACCGAAAATCGGGCCCATAGACAGAGCCTGTTGAGTGTCTGATGCTATTGGCAGGTACATGTAGTCAGTAAAACCGTGTGGTGCTGAATTGCACAGCCTTAATGGGGTCGGTTTAGCTCAGTTGGCTGGACGGCTGGTTAGTGATGCAGAGCGATGCCAACAGAGTAGGTTCAGACAGGCAGGCAGTACAGAGAGAAATGGCCTTCCATCGAACCATAGAACCATAGAAAATTACAGCTCAGAAACAGGCCTTTTGGCCCTTCTTGTCTGTGCCGAACCATTTTTTGCCTAGTCCCACTGACCTGCACTTGGACCATATCCATCCACACCCCTCTCATCCTGTTTTCAGGAAGACAGCACCCAGATCCTCTGATGCTGGTCTAGCCAGGTCGCTGGGACAAAGGAGGGGAATTATGCTTAGAAGCCAAGGGAATAGGGGAGATCTTAAATGAATACTTTGCATTGGTATTCACGAAGGAGAGGGACGTGTTAACCGCAGGTGTCTCGGAGGGAGGTGTTCATCCGTGAGAGAAAATCTCCATTACAAGGGAGGAAGTGTTAGGTTTTTTAGGGAACATTAAAACTGACAAAGCCCCAGGGCCTGATGGCATTTATCCTAGACTGCTCAGGGAGACGAGAGATGAAATTGCTGGGCCTCTGACGGAAATCTTTGTCGCTTCTTTGGACACAGGTGAGGTCCCTGAGGATTGGAGGATAGCGAATGTGGCCCCATTGTTTAAGAAGGGTAGCAGGGATAACCCGGGAAATTATAGGCCTGTGAGCTTGACGTCCGTGGTAGGGAAGTTGTTGGAGAGGATTCTTAGAGACAGGATGTATGTGCATTTAGAACGTAACAATCTCATTAGTGACAGACAGCGTGGTTTTGTAAGAGGGAGGTCGTGCCTTACAAATTTGGTGGAGTTTTTTGAGGAAGTGACAAAAACGGTTGACGAAGGGCCGTGGATGTCGTCTATATGGATTTCAGTAAGGCATTTGACAAAGTCCCTCATGGCAGGTTGGTTAAGAAGGTTAAGGCTCATGGGATACAAGGAGAAGTGGCTAGATGGGTGGAGAACCGGCTTGGCCAAAGGAGACAGAGGGGAGCGGTCGAAGGGTCTTTTTCCGGCTGGAGGTCTGTGACCAGTGGTGTTCCGCAGGACTCTGTACTGGGACCTCTGCTATTTGTGATATATAAAAATGATTTGGAAGAAGGTGTAACTGGTGTTATCAGCAAGTTTGCGGATGACACGAAGATGGCTGGACTTGCGGATAGCGATGAGCATTGTCGGGCAATACAGCAGGATATAGATAGGCTGGAAAATTGGGCGGAGTGGTGGCAGATGGAATTTAATCCAGATTAATGCGAAGTGATGCATTTTGGAAGAAATAATGTAGGGAGGAGTTATACAATAAATGGCAGAGTCATCAGGAGTATAGAAACACAGAGGGACCTAGGTGTGCAAGTCCACAAATCCTTGAAGGTGGCAACACAGGTGGAGAAGGTGGTGAAGAAGGCATATGGTATGCTTGCCTTTATAGGACGGGGTATAGAGTATAAAAGCTGGAGTCTGATGATGCAGCTGGACAGATCGCTGGTTAGGCCACATTTGGAGTACTGCATCCAGTTCTGGTCGCCGCACTACCAGAAGGACGTGGAGGCTTTGGAGAGAGTGCAGAGAAGGTTTACCAGGATGTTGCCTGGTATGGAGGGTCTTAGCTATGAGAAGAGATTGGGTAAACTGGGGTTGTTCTCCTTGGAATGACGGAGAATGAGGGGAGATCTAATAGAGGTGCACAAGATTATGAAGGGGATAGATAGGGTGAACAGTGGGAACCTTTTTCCCAGATCAGAAGTGACGATCACGCGGGGTCACAGGCTCAAGGTGAGAGGGGCGAAGTATAACTCAGATATTAGAGGGATGTTTTTTACACAGAGGGTGGTGGGGGCCTGGAATGCGGTGCCAAGTAGGGTGGTGGAGGCAGACACGCTGACATCGTTTAAGACTTACCTGGATAGTCACATGAGCAGCCTGGGAATGGAGGGATACAAACAATTGGTCTAGTTGGACCAAGGAACGGCACAGGCTTGGAGGGCCGAAGGGCCTGTTTCCTGTGCTGTACTATTCTTTGTTCTTTGGGAGGCAAGGGATGAGATTGCAGAGCCTTTGGCTTTGATCTTTGGGACCTCACTGTCCACGGGGATGGTGCCAGAGGACTGGAGAGTGGCGAATGTTGTTCCTCGGTTTAAGAAAGGAAATAGAAATGACCCTGGTAATTATAGGCCGGTTAGTCTTACTTCGGTGGTTGGTAAGTTGATGGAAAAGGTCCTTAGGGATGGGATTTACGACCATTTAGAAAGATGCGGATTAATCCGGGATAGTCAGCACGGATTCGTGAAGGGCAAGTCGTGCCTCACAAATTTGATAGAATTTTTTGAGGAGGTAACTAAGTGTGTTGATGAAGGTAGGGCAGTTGATATCATATACATGGATTTTAGTAAGGCGTTTGATAAGGTCCCCCATGGTTGGCTTATGATGAAAGTAAGGAGGTGGGGGATAGAGGGAAAGTTGGCTGATTGGATAGGTAACTGGCTATCTGATCGAATGATGTGGAGATGCCGGCGTTGGACTGGGGTAAACACAGTAAGAAGTTTAATAACACCAGGTTAAAGTCCAACAGGTTTATTTGGTAGCAAAAGCCACACAAGCTTTCGGAGCTGCAAGCCCCTTCTTCAGGTGAGTGGGAATTCTGTTCACAAACAGAGCATATAAAGACACAAACTCAATTTACATGAATAATGGTTGGAATGCGAATACTTACAACTAATCAAGTCTTTAAGAAACAAAACAACATATCTGATCGAAGACAGAGGGTGGTAGTGGATGGAAAATTTTCGGACTGGAGGCAGGTTGCTAGCGGAGTGCCACAGGGATCAGTGCTTGGTCCTCTGCTATTTGTGATTTTTATTAATGACTTAGAGGAGGGGGCTGAAGGGTGGATCAGTAAATTTGCTGATGACCCCAAGATTGGTGGAGTAGTGGATGAGGTGGAGGGCTGTTGTAGACTGCAAAAAGACATAGATAGGATGCAAAGCTGGGCTGAAAAATGGCAAATGGAGCTTAACCCTGATAAATGTGAGGTGATTCATTTTGGTAGGACTAATTTAAATGTGGATTACAGGGTCAAAGGTAGGGTTCTGAAGACTGTGGAGGAACAGAGAGATCTTGGGGTCCATATCCACAGATCTCTGAAGGTTGCCACTCAAGTGGATAGAGCTGTGAAGAAGGCCTATAGTGTGTTAGCTTTTATTAACAGGGGGTTGGAGTTTAAGAGCCGTGGGGTTATGCTGCAACTGTACAGGACCTTGGTGAGACCACATTTGGAATATTGTGTGCTGTTCTGGTCACCTCACTCTAAGGAGGATGTGGAAGCACTGGAAAGAGTGCAAAGGAGATTTACCAGGATGCTGCCTGGTTTGGATAGTAGGTCTTAGGACGAAAGGTTGAGGGAGCTAGGGCTGTTCTCTCTGGAGCGGAGGAGGTTGAGGGGAGACTTAATAGAGGTTTGTAAAATTATGAAGGGGATGGATAGAGTGAACATTCAAAAACTATTTCCTCGGGTGGATGGAGCTATTACAAGGGGGCATAACTATAGGGTTCATGGTGGGAGATATAGGAAGGATGTCCGAGGTAGGTTCTTTACTCAGAGAGTGGTTGGGGTGTGGAATGGACTGCCTGCAGTGATAGTGGAGTCAGACACTTTAGGAACATTTAAGCGGTTATTGGATAGGCACATGGAGCACACCAGGATGATAGGGAGTGGGATAGCTTGATCTTGGTTTCAGGTAAAGCTCGGCACAACATAAGACCATAAGACATAGGAGCGGAAGTAAGGCCATTCGGCCCATCGAGTCCACTCCACCATTCAATCATGGTTGATTTCAACTCCATTTACCCGCTCTCTCCCCATAGCCCTTAATTCCTCGAGAAATCAAGAATTTATCAATTTCTGTCTTGAAGACGCTCAACGTCTCGGCCTCCACAGCCCTCTGTGGCAATGAATTCCACAGACCTACCACTCTCTGGCTGAAGAAATTTCTCCTCATCTCTGTTCTAAAGTGACTCCCTTTTATTCTAAGGCTGTGCCCCCGCGTCCTAGTCTCCCCTGCTAATGGAAACAACTTCCCTACGTCCATCCTATCTAAGCCGTTCATTATCTTGTAAGTTTCTATCAGATCTCCCCTCAACCTCCTAAACTCCAATGAATATAATCCCACGATCCTCAGACGTTCATCGTATGTCAGGCCTACCATTCCTGGGATCATCCGTGTGAATCTCCGCTGGACCCGCTCCAGTGCCAGTATGTCCTTCCTGAGGTGTGGGGCCCAAAATTGCTCACAGTACTCCAAATGGGGCCTAACCAGTGCTTTATAAAGCCTCAGAAGTACATCCCTGCTTTTGTATTCCAAGCCTCTTGAGATAAATGACAACATTACATTTGCTTTCTTAATTACGGACTCAACCTGCAAGTTTACCTTTAGAGAATCCTGGACTAGGACTCCCAAGTCCCTTTGCACTTTAGCATTATGAATTTTGTCACCGTTTAGAAAATAGTCCATGCCTCTATTCTTTTTTCCAAAGTGCAAGACCTCGCACTTGCCCACGTTGAATTTCATCAGCCACTTCTTGGACCACTCTCCTAAACTGTCTAAATCTTTCTGCAGCCTCCCCCCCTCCTCAATACTACCTGCCCCTCCACCTATCTTTGTATCATCGGCAAACTTGGCCAGAATGCTCCCAGTCCCGTCATCTAGATCGTTAATATATAAAGAGAACAGCTGTGGCCCCAACACTGAACCCTGCGGGACACCACTTGTCACCGGTTGCCATTCTGAGAAAGAACCTTTTATCCCAACTCTCTGCCTTCTGTCTGACAGCCAATCATCAATCCATGTTAGTACCTTGCCTTGAATACCATGGGCCCTTATTTTACTCAGTGGGCCGAAGGGCCTGTTCTGTGCTGTACTGTTCTATGTTCTATGTTCACATGATATTGTGCTAAGAAGGTTTGCTGTTTTTACAGTATCAACTGCTGTCCAAGTGAAACACTCTGATTTATAGGTTAATGTTCCACTGAGACTTTGAGATGCAGTTGTGTTCGGATTATTGAGTAGATTCTCTCTCGCCAACATCTCTGTGGAAGAGATAATGAGGTAGATCGTGAGAGGCAAACCACTTCCTGTGGTAAACTGTTTATTAATAGACCAATAATTTTGTATTGCACGTGCTACCACATTAAATGCTTGGGGTAAATTTAATACAGCTGATTATATCGGACTGATAACAGTGTTATATGTATTCAAATATTACCAATAATGTTTAAACATTACTGTTCATTATCGTTTTGTGGTGAAATTTCTGTACTTCCATCCTCGTTATCACGGTTTCCAAGCCACACTCGCTCACTTTCTTCCAGCAGAGAGCAGCTTAAGTGTGAAAGAAAGACGTAGATTTTAATATCGGCTCTTTACCGCTCAGAGTTAGCTTGTGGCACATCAACAAAATACTTTGCTTTGGAATGCAGTGATGATAGAAAACAAGGCAGCTATTTAGCACACAGTAATACAGCGTTTAGCACAGTAAGAAGTCAGACTAGTTATACAAATAGTTGCCTGATAGTCTATTACTCAAAATATTTGCTGAAAAAAGAAACAAGCTGTCGAAACCTTGCACCCTGCACTCAGGAACAACAAGTTATACAGCAACAGATCTATGCACCCTCAGTCTTGTCCTCACACAGTACAATGCAATATCTTGCTGTAAGACTATTGGGAACATTTTTGAAGAACTTGGAAGGCTTAATCAAAGCTTTAGGTAAAGAATGTTCTAAGTAATTCTCCAGAGCGCAGACATACAGGGACACTGATTTGCAAATTTCTAAAGCAGCCTGGGTTGTTAAATCAAAGCCAAGACATGTGCCTTGCCTCAGTTCCCAGCGAAAATGATGAGTTTGGCTGATGCTAACTCCTGAGTAATGCAATTCTTACAATTCTTATACGCCTAGATTTAGGTTTCAGTGCTCACGGACAAACTACACTAACAGTTTTATACCAGATGAGCTTCAGTAGTCGCAGGTCATGTGAATCTACAGAAATCTGGTTCATCAATTTCCACCAGTAACAAATTATTTGTGAAACAGTGTTATGGAGGAACCAGATGGAGAAACAATTTTCCAATCTCTTGGCTAAAGGCCTCCACATTTCAACCAATCAGAGCCAACAGAGGGATGTTTATGCAAGTGAAGTAGAATCGGTCCACATCTACTCCAATCCAAATTCATTTCTTTTAGAAGCAGCTACGTTTATGGTGAAGCTCTTTGAGAAATCTGATAATTTATAATTATAATTTATAATCTGATAAACCTATAATCTACTCTCTTCTGTGAAAACAATTCAAGAAGATGTCACGAAGAATAGATTCAACTGCTCAACAAATAGGCGCAGAGCATCCATCAGTCGCTCATAGCAATATTCCTTTTGGCCATAAATCCCTCTTTCCTCTCACTCTCATTCTGAATTTAAAACCACTAAATAAAGGGAATGGAATCTTGTCGAGGACTACAGACTGATGCCTCTGGTCACATCAACCCTTGGGGAGAAGGGTCACACTTAGACAGTACTGTCCTGTCTTCACTGAGCAGCAATGAGCTGATATTTATTATTGCTCCCACGATCACCAGGTTGGTCGAACAGAATCAAATATTAATCAGTCTGAGTAATGACCAGCCAATCGGTAATTGGCACAAATTAAAACTGTATTTGGAATTTTATTGAAGCAGTTTTATAGTTAGCAGTAATGTATTGACAGTGAGATCGGCATGGTGAGGTTTTCCGTATTTTGCTGTTACAGTGTTGACTTGTACATCGATGGATTTGAAGCTGGATTGATGAAACAGTCACCTTTGCCAAGTGGCTTTAATCAGTCTGACATTATGTCACTTTCTCAATGAGGTACAGGTTAAAAACATTCCCAAATCTGCCCCTTTCTTCCCCCTTTATGCTAAAGATAGTTCTCAAGGGTCAGTTTGGTGAAAAGATGCGATGACTTGGTTGCTTTTTCACACAGGGTTAGTGTAAAATAGGAATAATCAGACCATTGGATGACATTTTACAGGAATTTGTATTTTAGCTACTGTTCTCCTGAAACACCATACTCTAATTTATCTCCTGTGGCATCACATGTGGGAGTGAAAGCTAACACAGGGCCACAGAACTTAAAAGCACGAGTAGGCCACTCAGCCCTTTGAACCTGCTCCATCAGTCAATACAATCACGTTGATCTGGCTATGTCTCAATTCCATTCCCCTGTCTGACTCTCCATAACCCTGCGCTCCCGTGTCAACCAAAAATCTGGATAATTTAGCCTTGAATATATTCACTCAGCCAGCCTCCACTGCTCGCTGTGGAAGAGAATTGCACAGACCAATCACCCTCTTCTCTGTCTTAAATGGTAAAACTCTTATTCTTAAACTGTATCCCTGAGTTCTCGTCTCTGCTACCAAATGAAACAATATTTAGCCTATCAAACCCCTTCAGAATCTTATATGTTTCAATAAGATTATCCCTCATTCTTCTAGACTTTAATAGGTGTGGGCCCAGTTTTTCCTAACCCTTTAATTCCAGGATTGAATGGAGTGAACCTTCTCTGAACTGCTTCTAATGTAATTACACCCTTTACAAAAAAGGAGTCTGAAACTGTATACAGTGTTCCAGATGTGGTCTCGCCAAGACCCTGCAGCACTGGAGTAAAATGTCCCCACTTTTATATCCCATTCCCCTTGCAATAAATGACAACATTGCATTTGCCTTCTTAATCGCTGTTATGATCCTTGACCATATCCACAAGCTTAAAGATCAAGTTAGCAATAAATAACATTTATTTAAAGTTAACAAGTTTGAGATTCAAGACACGAAGAGAATAAAACCATATAATTTCACGGGTTTGAACAACAAACATGAGTTTCACTATTCAAGGTCAGAAAGATTTAAAAATGATAATACCCATTTTATACCCCAATATTCAGGGTAAATATGAGGCACATGTAAATTAACAGGCAAACACTGGTCGCACACACAGTGAATGCAGATGTGACCAAGACAGAGTGCATGGATTTCTCAACAACCCACCCAGATGTGATTCACTGGAACTCTCCCTCATGAGGGATTCCAGTCTTCACCTTTGAATATCAAACCTTGGAATTCTCAACTCAGACAGCCTGAACACTGGTCAGCTTCAGTCATGTCTCCCGAAATTTCATTCACCTAGATTCCTGAGTATTCCCTCCAGCACCAACTCACTGGCACAACTGCAGCTCTCTGACTGCTCCAAAGGGCAACCCCTCATCCCACAGCTTGGAATTATTCTGCTGCCTGCCTGGAACATTAGGATTTCTCCTGAGCCCTCATTACTCACAGTCTGATAACTGCAGCCCTTTTCCTGCTTCCAACCTGTTTTTCCTTAACTTTAACCTGGACCCATCTCTGTCCCCTGGCTGGAACATGTGTTTGCAAGGGCGTTCTGCTTTATATGCAGGTGTGCTGGATCCATCCCTGGGAAAAAAAGAACCTACCTTGGTGAATTGTGCATGTGCAGCATGGTCTCGGTCCGAGCCTGCACGGAAACTCCGAGGTCTGTCGGGATTTGGAGATCCCAAGCTCTGCTCGTCTAACAGAAGGTAAACTTGCTTTCGTAACATCACTGGACACTAACTTTTGAGATTGATGTACCAGGACACCCAGATCCCTCTGTATTACTGAGTTCTGCAATCTCTTTCCATTTAAATAATATACTGCTTTTCTATCCTTCTTGCTAAAGTGAGCAAGTTCATATTTCTCCACATTACACTCCATCTGCCCAATGTTTTTGTCCATTCACTTAACCTCCGTCTCTTCGCAGACTCTTTACCTCCTTGTGATAACTTTCATACCTTTCATGGCTCATTGGCAAATTTAAAAGTTTAGTTATTAGTCACAAGTAGGCTTACATTAACACTGCAATGAAGTTACTGTGAAAATCCCCTAGTCGCCACAGTGTGGTGCCTGTTCGGGTCAATGCACCGAACCAGCACGTCTTTTGGACTGTGGGAGGAAACTGGAGCTCTCGGAGGAAACCCACGTTGACACGGTGAATGTGCAGACTCCACACAGACAGTGACCCAAGCCGGGAATTGAACCTGGATCCCTGGCGCTGTGAGGCAGCACTGGTAACCACTGTGCTACCGTGCCACCCCTATTATTACTATTCTTTCAGTGTCTTCATTCAAATCATTGATATGGATTGTAAATAGTTGTGGATCCAGCACTGATCCCTCTGGCATTCCACAAGCTACAGGTTACCAATCTGAAAGACACCCATTTATTCCTACTCTCTGCCTCCTGCTAGATAATCAATCTGCTATCCATGCGAAGGGTTGATGTAAAGAACAATAATTGAGCCGGTGTATGCTAATGAGCAATAGTCCCAGTTTAAAACCAGATTTCCTGGAATGGGCAGTAAATGCGGGCCAGCCAGCGACACCTGTGTCTCACGATTGAATAAAAAGAAATCCTCTCCAAAACGTTACATTTTTGCTGAGAATTCCGATGTATATTTTATATATTTGCCACATGTTGCAACAACACCCGAAGCCAGTGAGTGCTGGAGTGAGAAAGTTAACGACAGTGTAAAAAATTTAATTTGACAATTTTCATAAAATGTGGACAGAGGAATTTGTATTGGCAGGAAAGAAATGAAAAAATAACTTTTTAACATTCTACAGGCCGATCTTCCTGTGAACACTCGGTGCACAATAATTTAATGGTTAACCTATACAACCTGGCAATCTAGAAGCCTTGACTATTGATCCAGAGATTGGAATTTAAATCCCACCATGGGAGCTGGATAAAACGGCCTTCCAGACTGTCGCGTTCTCCCTCTCTACCTGTCCGTCCCCCCTGGGGTTGTAGCTGGTGGTCCTACTCGAGGCTATGCCTTTGGAGAGCAGGTACTGTCGCAGCTCATCACTCATAAAAGAGGAACCCCCGGTCGCTATGAATATAGCTGGGGAAACCGAACAGGGTGAAGAGGCTGTGCAGGGCCCTGACATAGAAAATAGAACATTACAGCGCAGTACAGGCCCTTCGGCCCTCGATGTTGCGCCGACCAGTGGAACCAATCTAAAGCCCATCTAACCTACACTATTCCAATATCATCCATATGTTTATCCAATAACCATTTGAATGCTCTTAATGTTGACGAGTCCACTACTGCTGCAGGCAGGGCATTCCACACCCTTACTACTCTCTGAGTAAAGAACCTACCTCTAACATCTGTCCTATATCTCTCACCCCTCAATTTAAATCTATGTCCCCTCATGCTAGCCAACACCATCCGAGGAAAAAGGCTCTCTCTATCCACCCTATCTAATCCTCTGATCATCTTGTATGCCTCTATTAAGTCACCTCTTAACCTTCTTCTCTCTAACGAAAACAACCTCAAGCCCCTCAGCCTTTCCTCATACGATTTTCCCACCATACCAGGCAACATCCTGGTAAATCTCCTCTGCACCCTTTCCAACACTTCCACATCTTTCCTATAATACGGCGACCAGAACTGTACGCAATACTCCAAATGCAGCCGCACCAGAGTTTTGTACAGTTGCAGCATGACCTCCTGGCTCCGAATCTCAATCCCTCTACCAATAAAAGCTAACACACCGTACGCCTTCTTAACAACCCTATCTACCTGGGTGCCAACTTTCAGGGATCTATGCACGTGGACACCCAGATCCCTCTGTTCATCCACACTACCAAGTATCTTACCATTAGCCCAGTACTCTATTCCTGTTACTCCTTCCAAAGTGAATCACCTCACACTTTTCCGCATTAAACTCCATTTGCCACCTCTCAGCCCAGCTCTGCAGCTTATCTATGTCCCTCTGTAACCTGCCACTTCCCTCCGCACTGTCTACAACTCCACCGTGACGACCGTGGCCGAGGTCATATCCGGGCAGGGAATAGCGAAGGGAAAACGTGAATATTCGTCAATGACGTTGAGGAAGTATATGTTGCGGTCAGAAGAGGGGAGGGGGCCTTTGAAGTCGACGCTTAGGCATTCAAAAGGGCGGGTGGCCTTTATGAGGTGTGCTCTGTCTGGCCGATAGAAGTGCGGCTTGCACTCTGCGCAGACCAGGCAGTGTCTGGTTATAGACCTGACTTCCTCAATGGAGTAGGGCAGGTTACGGGCTTTAATGAAGTGAAAAAACCTGGTGACCCCCGGGTGGCAGAGGTCGTTGTGGAGAGCCTGCAATTGGTCTATTTGTGCGCTGGCACATATTCCCCGGGACAGGGTGTCTGGGGGCTCATTGAGCTTCCCGGGCCGGTATAAGATGTCGTAATTGTAGGTGGAAAGCTCGATTCTCCACCTCAATATTTTATCATTCTTGGTCTTGCCCCGCTGCGTGTTGTTAAAAATGAATGCAACTGACCATTGGTCCGTGAGTAGCGTGAATCATTTAGCAGCTAAGTAGTGGCGCCAGCGCCGTACAGCTTCCACTATGGCTTGGGCCTCTTTTTCGACAGAGGAGTGTCGAATTTCAGGGCCTTGGAGGGTTCGTGAGAAGAAGGCCACGGGTCTGCCCGCCTGGTTAAGGGTGGCGGCTAGGGTGAAGTCAGACGCATCGCTCTCCACCTGGAACGGGATGGATTCGTCTACAGCATGCATCATGGCCTTCGTGATGTCTGCTTTGATACAGTCGAAGGCCAGGCGGGCCTCTGCCGTCAGGGGAAAAGAGGTGGATTTGATGAGCGGACGGGCTTTATCCGCATAATTGGGGACCCACTGGGCGTAATACGAGAAGAAGCCCAGGCATCTCCTCAGTGCTTTGAGGCTGGTGGGGAGGGGAAGTTCCAGGAGGGACGCATGCGGTCGGGATCGGGACCGATGACCCCATTTTCCACAACACAACCAAGGATGGCAAGGCGGCGTGTGCGGAATACACACTTCTCCTTATTATAGGTCAGATTTAGGAGTGTGGCGGTGTGGAGGAATTTGTGGAGGTTGGCGTTCTGGTCCTGCTGATCATGGCCGCAGATGGTGACGTTATCCAGGTACGGGAAGGTGGCCCGCAGCCCGTTCTGGTCCACCTTTCGGTCCATCTCACGCTGGAAAACCGAGATCCCGTTGGTGACGCCGAAGGGGACCCTAAGGAAGTGATAGAGGTGGCCATCCGCCTCGAAGGCAGTATATTGGCGGTCTTCCGGGCGGATCGGGAGCTGGTGGTATGCAGATTTTAAGTCGATGGTGGAGAACACCTGATATTGCGCAATCTGATTAACCATGTCAGATATGCGGGGAAGGGGGTACGCGTCCAGCTGCGTGTAGCGGTTAATGGTCTGACTGTAGTCAATGACCATGCGATGTTTCTCCCCAGTCTTAACAACTACTACTTGGCTCTCCAGGGGCTGGTACTGGCCTCGATGACCCCCTCCCCTAGGAGCCATTGTACTTCGGACCTGATAAAAGCCCTGTCTCCAGCACTGTACCGTCTGCTCTTGGTGGTGATGGGCTTGCAGTTGGGGGTGAGATTTTCAAACAGTGAGGGAGGGGTGACTTTAAGGATCGAGAGGCTGCAGGTGGTGCGCGATGGGCGATCTAAGAACTGGTGATTGCAAACAGAGAGTGGGGGAAAAGGCCCATTATACTCCATGGTGACGCTCTTAAGGTGACACAGGAAATCTAGTCCCAGGAGCACGGCAGCGCAGAGTTGTGGCAGCACAAGGAGCCTGAAGTTTTTGTACACTGTGCCCCATACAGTCAGGGTCGCCATGCAGGACCCGAGGACATCCACCGAGTGGGACTTTGAAGCCATGGAGATCGTTTGCTTCACTGGCAGTACTGAAAAGGCGTAGTGACTCACTGTGTTAGGGTGAATAAAGCTCTCCGTACTCCCACAGTCAAATAAACAGTTTGTAGTGCGACCGTTTACCTCGATGTCCATCATGGACCTGGCGAGTTGGTGAGGCCTGGATTGGTCCAGCGTAACTTGCAGATAGTGAGGAGCATTGTCATAAGCTACAGAAGGATATAGATAGGCTGGAAATTTGGGCAAAGAAATGGCAGATGGAGTTCAATCCTGATAAATGCGAAGTGATGCATTTTGGTAGAAATAATGTAGGGAGGAGCTATACAATAAATGGCAGAACCATAAAGGGTGTAGATATGCAGAGGGACCTGGGTGTGCAAGTCCACAGATCCTTGAAGGTGACGTCACAGGTGGAGAAGGTGGTGAAGAAGGCATATGGCATGCTTGCCTTTATAGGACGGGGCATAGAGTATAAAAGTTGGGGTCTGGTGTTGCAGATGTATAGAACGTTGGTTCGGCCGCATTTGGAATACTGCGTCCAGTTCTGGTCGCCACACTACCAGAAGGACATGGAGGCTTTGGAGAGAGTACATAAGAGGTTTACCAGGATGTTGCCTGGTATGGAGGGGCTTAGTTATGAGGAGAGATTGGGTAAACTGGGGTTGTTCTCCCTGGAAAGACGGAGGATGAGGGGAGACTTAATAGAGGTGTATAAAATTATGAAAGGCATAGATAGGGTGAACGGTGGGAAGCTTTTCCCCAGGTCGGTGGTGACGTTCACGAGGGGTCATAGGTTCAAGGTGAAGGGGGGGGAGGTTTAACACAGATATCAGAAGGACATATTTTACACAGAGGGTGGTGAGGGCCTGGAATGCGCTGCCAGGCAAGATGGTGGAGGCGGACACACTGGGAACGTTTAGGACTTATCTAGACAGCCATATGAATGGAGTGGGAATGGAGGGATACAAAAGAATGGTCTAGTTTGGTCCAGGGAGCGGCGTGGGCTTGGAGGGCCGAAGGGCCTGTTCCTGTGCTGTATTGTTCTTTGTTGTTCTTTGTAACCGAAGCCACCGTTGGATTTTGCGATGCGGCTGACGGCCTCCAAGATGGCGGCCCGTCCGGCTCACATGTGGCTGAAGGCGTCCAAGATGGCGGCCCGCACGGCTCACACGCGGCTACCGGCGCCCAAGATGGCGGCCCCCGTGGATTGCACACGGCGCTACTGGGCTTGGAGGTTGACTTCGCCCTACATACCTTCGCGTAATGGCCCTTCTTTCCACACCCGGAGCAGATTGCATCCTTCACTGGGCAGCGTTGTCGGGGGTGCTTTTCCAGGCCGCAGAAGTAGCACTTCGGGCCTCCAGAGACTGCCGCAGCGGTCGGGTCATTGGTGGGACGTGGCGTGGCGTAGGCCTGCGGCCCTCCCGAGTACAGAGGTGGTGGCGACCGTGGTGTCCACGATGCGCCCCCATGGTTGGGGGTGTAGGCCTCGAGATTACAGAAGGCCACCTCTAACGAGTCGGCAAACGCCACAGTCTTTTGTAGATCCAGCCCACCCTGTTCCAGCAGCCGTTGTCGGATATAGTTTGACCCGATACCCGTGACATAGGCATCTCTGATTAAGTCCTCAGCGTTTTGGGCGGCTGTTACGGCCTTGCAGTTGCAGGCCCTGCCAAGTGCTGTTGTATGCGAGTAGCCAGAAAATGTCTGGCGTAGATTACATTAGTCTGTTTGTTGTCCTGGCCTTTTAAAAGTTCAATCGCATCCTCGTAAGTTTCAGCGTCTCTAATCATCGAGAATACCTGATCGCTGACCCGGGCGTGGAGCACGTGGAGCTTGTCGGTTTCGGTCCGGACGATGGAGGCGGAGGCGGTGAGGAAAGTTTTGAAACAGCACAGCCAGTGATCGAAGCTGTTAGAGGCTCCTACAGCTTGAGGATCCAATTCTAATCTATCGGGTTTCAGTATCTGCCCCATCCCAAAACTTTTTGCGAATAAAATGGATGCACTATCAATCAAGCAAAGACTAGTTAGTACGCAAGAACAAATAGGCTTTTATTCGCAAAAGACTTGGAGCACACCCATGCTGATGAACCCGTCCGGCGACTGAGGCAGGGGGGTTGGGAGCAGTCAATTTTATACCTGGACCGGGGGGGGAGGAGTCTCAGGCAGGGCCGGCAGGGACGTGTCCAGGCATGTCACACACACACACACACACACACACACACAGGCAATAAGCCACAGTGGTTTACCACATGGACAAAATACTCCAGTTAAGGCTGAACCAGTGTTTTATAGAAGTTGAGAATAGCCTCTTTGCTCGTCTCAATGCCCCTATTGATAAAGCCAAGGATACTGTCTGTTTTATTTACTGCTCTCTCAATCTGTCCTGCCACATTCAATGATTTCTGCACATATATACCCAGCTCCCTCTGCCCTTGCACCCCCCTAATATTGTGAAATATGAACTTTCTGAAACTTACTTTCTTATTTTAAAATCAGATTTTGGACATTACACATTTCAGTTACTGATAAAAGCAGGGTGGAGGTAAGATGGAAAGGTTCAGGGAGAGAGTTCTTGGCAGGATTGGTGGCTAAAAGAGAAGCTACCTATGATGGAGCAGTGCAAACTGGGAACCACGACTGGACTAGTTACCAGCAGAATGAAAAGTGTCAGTTGAGACGTATAGCTAAAACATAGACATAGAAACTGGGAGCTGGAGTAGGCCATTCAGCCTTTCGAGCCTGCCCCACCATTCAATATGATCATGGATGACCTGGATCTCAATGCCATATTCCCGCTTTCTCCCAATAACTCTTGATGCCATTAAAATCTAAAAATTTATCCATCTCTTCTTGAACATCTTCGATGACTCAGCTTCTATAGCCTTCTGTGATAGAGAATTCCACAAGTTCACTATCCTCTGAGTGAAGAAAGTTTTCCTCATCTCCGTCCTAAATGGTCTACGCCGTATCCTGAGAATGTCCCCCCGGGTCTAGATTCCCCGACCAGGGAACACATCCTCCCTGCATCCAATCTGTCCAGCCCGGTAAGAGTTTTATATGTTTTAATCAGGTCCCCTCTCATCTTTATAAATTCCAGTGAATACAGACCCAGTTAAACCAATCTCCCCTCACAGGACAGCCCCACCAACCCCAGTATCAGCCCAGTGACCCTCCACTGCACTCCCTCTATGGTAGATATATCCTTTCTTAGATAGGAAGACCAAAATGTTCCTGGTGTGGTCTCAGCAAGGCTCGGTATAACTGCAGTAAGATATTGCTATTTCTGAACTCAGTGAAGGGCAACATACCACTGGCCTTCCTAATTGCTTGCTGCACCTGCCTCTCCATTCTCACTGACTGGTGTACAAGGACACCCAGATCCCTTTGTTCATCCACACGTACCAATATATCACCATTTAAATAATACCCTTCCTTTCTGTTTCTCATGCCAAAGTGGATAACTTCACATTTAGCCACAATGCACTGCATCCTGCCACGTATTTACCAACCCTCTCAACTTGTCTAAATCACCTTGAATCCTCCACACAATTCCATCCAGTTTTGTGTTGCCAGCAAACTTAGTTAAGTTTAGCTCCCTTATCCAGGTCATTTATATGTGTCGTGAACAGCTGGGATCCAAGCACTGATCCCTGCGGTATCCCCATACTCATGCCTGCCACTTGGAAAAAGAACTGCTTATTCCCACTCTCTGTTTCCTGTCTGTCAGCCAGTTCTTGATCCATGCCAATACATTACCCCCATCCCAGTATTGGAGGAGGACACAGAGGAAGGATGACGACATGGCTCATTTGAAGGTAAAGCATGGGTTAGCATTTCAATGGACCTGTGCAGAAGGTCAAAGGAAGGTTTTGGTGACAAAGTGAAGGTGCTTCAGAAGACTTTGCTCCAATAGCAAATAGGTCGTCGTTGGCCTCTGGTATAGTACCAGAAGATTGGAGGTTAGCGAATGTTGTCCCATTGTTTAAGAAGGGGAACAGAGACTTCCCCGGGAATTATAGACCGGTGAGTCTCACTTCTGTTGTCGGCAAGATGTTGGAAAAAAAAAAAATTATAAGGGATAGGATTTATAGTTATTTGGAGAGTAATGAATTGATAGGTGATAGTCAGCATGGTTTTGTGGCAGGTAGGTCGTGCCTTACTAACCTTATTGAGTTTTTTGAGAAAGTGACCAAGGAGGTGGATGGGGGCAAGGCAGTGGACGTGGTATATATGGATTTTAGTAAGGCGTTTGATAAGGTTCACCATGGTAGGCTTCTGCAGAAAATGCAGATGTATGGGATTGGGGGTGATCTAGGAAATTGGATCAGGAATTGGCTAGCGGATAGGAAACAGAGGGTGGTGGTTGATAGTAAATATTCATCATGGAGTGCGGTTACAAGTGGTGTACCTCAGGGATCTGTTTTGGGGCCACTGCTGTTTGTAATATTTATTAATGATCTGGATGAGGGTATAGTTGGGTGGATTAGCAAATTTGCTGATGACACCAAAGTCGGTGGTGTGGTAGACAGTGAGGAAGGGTGTCGTAGTTTGCAGGAAGACTTAGACAGGTTGCAAAGTTGGGCCGAGAGGTGGCGGATGGAGTTTAATGCGGAGAAGTGTGAGGTAATTCACTTTGGTAGGAATAACAGATGTGTTGAGTATAGGGCTAACGGGAGGACTTTGAATAGTGTGGAGGAGCAGAGGGATCTAGGTGTATGTGTGCATAGATCCCTGAAAGTTGGGAATCAAGTAGATAAGGTTGTTAAGAAGGCATATGGTGTCTTGGCGTTTATTGGTAGGGGGATTGAATTTAGGAGTCGTAGCGTTATGTTGCAACTGTACACAACTCTGGTGCGGCAGCACTTGGAGTACTGTGTGCAGTTCTGGTCCCCACATTACAGGAAGGATGTGGAGGCTTTGGAGAGGGTGCAGAGGAGGTTTACCAGGATGTTGCCTGGTATGGAGGGGAGATCCTATGAGGAGAGGCTGAGGGATTTGGGATTGTTTTCGCTGGAAAGGCGGCGGCTAAGAGGGGATCTTATTGAAACATATAAGATGATTAGAGGTTTAGATAGGGTGGATAGTGATAGCCTTTTTCCTCTGATGGAGAAATCCAGCACGAGGGGGCATGGCTTTAAATTGAGGGGGGGTAGTTATAGAACCGATGTCAGGGGTAGGTTCTTTACCCAGAGGGTGGTGAGGGATTGGAATGCCCTGCCAGCATCAGTAGTAAATGCGCCTAGTTTGGGGGCGTTTAAGAGATCCGTAGATAGGTTCATGGACGAAAAGAAATTGGTTTAGGTTGGAGGGTCACAGTTTTTTTTTTAACTGGTCGGTGCAGCGTCGTGGGCCGAAGGGCCTGTTCTGCGCTGTAATGTTCTATGTTCTATGTTCTACAAGCTCAGAATCCATACAATTGTACTTTGCCTGTGGCATCAATAGGTTAATGGATATAACAGATGAGCCAAAAAGGATGGTTTCCATTTCATCTACATTTATTTGTGGAAATTAAGAGTTGATGTTTGGCACGAAGATGGAGGGAGGATCTTGGTAGGTACAGTGAGTTAAAAACAGAACAGGAGCATAAATATAGAACCTGATTCGTCCTTTGCAATGATGCCACCACATCCCAATAAATAGACAAAGTAGAAAGAAGTCTGTATGACTATACACCAAGGGGAGAAACCATCGAGAGAAACATATTGCTGTCTTTGGAAAGGAACTTGCATTTATAGAACACTTTTCATAACCACAGGATACTGCACTCAAAGCACATTACAGCACTGACTACACTTCACAAATCTCCCCCTGGCTGTAACATAGCTGCAGCAGTGAACTAGCAGTCAACAGCAGTAAAGTGTGTACACAATGTGTACACAACCATTTGCTGGAAGGGTACACACTGACCGGGACATCTGCACAGCTTCACTGGACCACCTGTGTCAGGAGACTGGGTCTTAGGCTCAACCAAAGGATGAGAATTCCTGCAGTGCACTGGAGTGTCAGCCTAGACTGTCTGTTCAAGTCCTGGAGTGACCCCTTCAACCGAGAGGAAAGAGGGATAACAACTGAGAAATGACCAGCAGCTTTCCACTAGCAACCCCAGCTTGTATTCTGAGACCTCATCATACGTCATGTCTACCTTTCAGTATAATCTAATACTTTGCCGTCCACCTCATGGATACATACCTTGCGGATCAGACTATTACGTACAATACAATTAATACTGACCAAATATTCCAGTTAATACAATCTGATAGCCATTGCCTCAACCTATCAGCTAAATCTGTAAACTCCTCAAAGAAATTCTATAAACCAGCAGAAATGACCCAGCACAGCAGCTCGAATCAATCCTTCCAGAAAATTCCTCAGGCTAACCTTCATGAAAGTTCAGGAGAAAGAGAGAAAAAATGGGAAAGAAGTTGGAGAGAAAGTCAGTGGTCAGTGGGACTAGCACAAAAATGTTTCGGCACAGCAAGAAGGGCCAAAAGGCCTGTTTCTGTGCTGTCATGTTCTATGGTTCTAAAGAGTCGGATCTGGGAGACAGGAAAACAGGAAACTGCAAAAGGGTAAAATAAACCAATCACGTTGACCCTCCCACATAGGTTGAAGTGGGAAAGAAAATACTTTTTATTATATTTTAATACGAATGACGAAATCATTTACATTTTCAGTAAGCTTACACCAAAGGGCAATGTTGTGTAAATACATATCGTTCAACTTTATTCTTAAACCGCTTGACCTGATTCCAGCTCTCCTGTGGAAACACTTTCCAAAACTCTCAAACTCTCAAATTCCATTTGGTCTTTGCTTCCAATCCATCTTCACCAGTAATTGTCTCAAGGAAAGAAACGCGCTCTGATGTAGCTCAGGTTTACTGGCTGCCATTTTGTTTGAAATCCCTCTGGGTCTGAGTGCTTCAGTTGCTATTTTGGTTTTAAGATCCAATCATCTCATCAGCCAAAATTCTGCATTTCCTATTCTTTGCACACGTGTACAAATAATTAAAAATCACAATCTCTCAAAATCATTTTGTGCAGTTACATCTTCTCAAGTAGAACTGAATACTGAACAAGCATCTATGAAGAAAGGTTTAACAAACCAAAGAGTTCGTTAGGTGTGTTCAGGAGGGTTTCCTGACACAGCATGTGGACAAGCCTACAAGAGGAGAGGCTGTACTTGATCTGATACTGACCAATGAACCTGGACAGGTGTCAGATCTCTCAGTGGGAGAGCATCTTGGGGATAGCGATCATAACTCTATCTCCTTTAGGCTTGCATTGGAAAAAGAGAGGATCAGGCAAGCTAGGAAAGTGTTTATATGGAGTAAGGGGAAATATGAAGACATTAGACAGCAAATTAGAGGAGTAAATTGGAAGGAGGTATTCTCGGGGAAATGTACTGAAGAGAGGTGGCAGTTTTTCAAGGAATGTCTGTCTAGAGTTCTACAGGACAACGTTCCAAGCAGACAGGGAGGTGTTGATCGGTTAAAGGAACCGTGGTGCACGAAAGCTGTGCGGGACCTAGTCGAGAAGAAAAGGAAAGCGTACAAAAGGTTCAGAGAGCTTGGCGAAGATAGGGATTTAGAAGAGTATACGGCTTGTAGGAAGGGAATAAAGAAGGAAATTAGGAGAGCCAGAAGGGGTCACGAGAAGGCCCTGGCAGGTCGGATTAAGGAGAACCCTAAGGCATTCTATAAATATGTGAAGAGTAAAAGGATGAGACGTGACGGAATAGGGCCTATAAAAGGTGAAGGCGGGAAAGTCTGTACGGAACCAGTAGAAATGGCAGAGGTGCTCAATGAGTATTTTGCCTTGGTTTTCACAGAGGAGAAGGACATGGGTGGATGTACTGCGGGCGTGCAGTGGACTGAAAGGATTGAGTATGTGGACTTTAAGAAAGAGGTTGTGCTGGAATCTTTGAATGGCATCAAGATAGATAAGTCGCCGGGTCCGGATGGGATGCACCCCAGGTTACTGTGGGAGGTGAGGGAAGAGATTGCAGAGCCTCTGGCGATGATCTTTGCGTCGTCGATGGAGATGGGAGAGGTGCCGGAGGATTGGAGGATTGCGGATGTGGTTCCTATTTTCAAGAAGGGGAATAGGGATAGCCCAGGTAATTACCGACCGGTGAGTCTAACCTCAGTGGTTGGTAAACTGATGGAGAAGATCCTGAGGGACAAGATTTATGAGCATTTAGAGAGGTTGAGTATGCTCAAGAATACTCAGCATGGCTTTGTCAAGGGCAGATTGTGCCTTACGAGCCTGGTGGAGTTCTTCGAAAATGTGACTAAACACATTGACGAAGGGAAGGCAGTAGATGTGGTTTATATGGATTTTAGCAAGGCGTTCGATAAGGTCCCCCATGCAAGGCTTCTGGAAAAAGTGAGAGGGCATGGGATCCAAGGGGCTGCTGCCCGGTGGATCCAGAACTGGCTTGCCCAAAGGAGGCAGAGAGTGGGTATAGATGGGTCTTTTACTAAATGGAGGTCGGTCACCAGTGGTGTGCCCCAGGGATCTGTTCTGGGACCCTTGCTGTTTGTCATTTTCATAAATGACCTGGATGAGGAAGTGGAGGGACGGGTTGGTAAGTTTGCCGACGACACAAAGGTTGGTGGGGTTGTGGATAGTCTGGAGGGATGTCAGAAGTTACAGAGAGACATAGATAGGATGCAAGACTGGGCAGAGCAGTGGCAGATGGACTTCAACCCAGATAAATGCGTGGTGGTCCATTTTGGCAGGTCAAATGGGATGAAGGAGTACAATATAAAGGGAAAGACTCTTAGTACGGTCGAGGATCAGAAGGACCTTGGGGTCCGGGTCCATAGGACTCTAAAATCGGCCCCGCAGGTGGAGGAGGTGGTTAAGAAGGCGTATGGTGTGCTGGCCTTTATCAATCGAGGGATTGAGTTTAGGAGTCCAGGGATAATGATGCAGCTATATAAGACCCTCGTCAGACCCCACTTGGAGTACTGTGCTCAGTTCTGGTCGCCTCACTATAGGAAGGTTGTGGAAAAGATTGAAAGGGTGCAGAGGAGATTTACAAGGATGTTGCCTGGATTGAGTGGCATGCCTTATGAGGATAGGCTGAGGGAGCTCGGTCTTTTCTCCCTGGAGAGACGAAGGATGAGAGGAGACCTAATAGAGGTATATAAGATGTTGAGAGGCATAGATCGGGTGGACCCTCAGAGGCTTTTTCCCAGGGTGGAAATGTCTGCTACGAGAGGACACAGGTTTAAGGTGCTGGGGGGTAGGTACAGGGGAGATGTTAGGGGTAAGTTTTTCACACAGAGGGTTGTGGGCGAGTGGAATCGGCTTCCATCAGTGGTAGTGGAGGCGAACTCAATAGGGTCTTTTAAGAGACTCCTGGATGAGTACATGGAGCGTAATAGGATGGAGGGTTATAGGTAGGTCTAGAAGGTAGGGATGTGTTCGGCACAACTTGTGGGCCGAAGGGCCTGTTTGTGCTGTAGTTTTTCTATGTTCTCTATGTTCTAAACTTGGATTGTTTTCATTGGAGCATTGGAGAATGAGGGGAACCTGATATAAGATTATGACAGGCTTGGATTGAGTCAGATGGTGGGATTTTAAGACCTTCTTGGGTGAGACCGGAAATTCCCACCCAATATCAATGGAGATTTCCGTTGTCGGACCCTCGCCCGCTCCGATTCCATGGCGGTAGGTGGTAGAGTTCCAGTCAGAGTCTTTTTCCCAGGGTTGAAGGGTCAATTACTCGGGGGCAGAGGTTGAAAGCGAGGGGGAAAGTTTAAAGGAGATGTTAGGGGCAAGTTTTTCACACAGAGGGCGGTGAATGCTTGGAACGCGCTGCTGGAGGAGGTGGTGGAAGCAGATTCTGTAGCAATGTTCAAGAGGCATCTGGATAGATACATGAATAGGCAGCGAATAGAGGGATATGGACCATGTAGAGGCAAGAAAATATTAGATTAGAGAGGCATCTGTGTCAGCACAGACTTGGTGGGCCGAAGGGCCTGTTCCTATTCTGTGCTGTTCTTTGTTCTTTCCATCTGATTTATCTTTTGTAAGTTCCAGAGTGATTCAATTTGCTGAGAACACCAGGCAAATGAACATTCCGGCTTTAGCTCCGACTCACATCCAAGTACAAAACAAGAAATCATATTTAAAGTGACTATTTTACTATACTTCATTGAAAAAATACTGAAAAAACAGCAAGGCAAAATGTTCTGTGCGGTAAAATGTGACACAGGTAATTGGACTAAAGACTGAGTTGTGACTGGATACCAGTCTGTACAGAAACACGGATATTGTGACATTACTGTGAATTGATACAGTGAAGTCTTCACATCAGATTGCTGTTGGAAGTTTAATCATTTACACCCTTGAGGACAATTAGAAATGGGTACAACTACTGGCCGTGCCAGCAATGGCCAGCAATGCGTTAAAGAGTAACAGGAAGGTTTTATTTTATTTTCAGGTGATTCTCTCCTCTTTCCCATTGGGTGCTGCCCCCTTCTCTCTGAAAAGAAACCGGAACCACATGACTGCCCCTGAATTTGGCAGATCGAAGGTATACTGCTAGTGATGTGGGACACATAGCCCCCCGCACTGCCCCTGCCCCCCCCCACACTGCCCCCCCCACCCTGCCCCTGCCCCCACACTGCCCCCCACTGCCCCCCACCTCTCCACTCACATTGCCCCCCACCCTGCCCCCCCCTCTCTGCCCACCCTGACCCCCAACCCATCAGCCTACCCCCACAACTCAGGACACCACCACTACATTGCAATTCATTTCAACAACAGCAACCAGACCCGGTTGGTAGCCTGGGGATTTGAGCTGTGAGTGTGCAGTTGCTCCATCACTTAAATTACTTGGCAGTAACTGAGGATAGTTTTACAGAGTTGTTAGGATTTACAATCTGACCAAAGGAGGCCAACAGAAGCAATGGTTCATGTTTCCTTGAAGGAGTAAATAAGATTCTGCCGTATAACTGCCATGAAACACGTTTCAGTGCAGCCTGCTATTCAGACTTATTTTTAAGACATGACTGAACTGTCGGTTTAATCTGTATTTTATGTTCCAAGGTCTGTAATGTTGGCGGTTACAGAAGGAGTAACTTCTATTTGGTTTTCAGAATTCCCTGGTGGAATGACATTCAACCAAGTGGCAGTTTGCCAAGACCATCCGATCTTCCTGTTTGTCGAGTGAAGCATTTTATTAATGCTGAGTGCAAGTTTTCATTCGCCATAACATTCTCCAAAATAACCGACTTCCAATTCCAACAGGACCACAATATGTTTTTGGAACAAATTCCAAAGGATCATGCACAAATTTTGATTTAGAGCACAGCTCAATAACCCAGGACAGTTCTAAGCAAAGTGACAGCTCTGATTATGAATTGCTACTCTTTGGACAAGTTGTCAAGGTCAGATCCCGCCCACCCTCTCCTTGGCTGAAAGGGCTAGGATTAGCATTGGGACATAAAGAACCAATAATGCCAGTGGAAGAAGCTCAAAGGCTTTCCCCAATGTATGAGCCATCACTATTCCCTCAAGCAAGATCACCAAAACCAGATTAACTGGTGCTTTGTGGGAATTTCTTGTAGTCACATGGCTGCTACTTCAGAGCACTCCCATCCATATTGTACTTTTGATCCTGAAATGATGTTCTTATAATTACATTAGGGTACAACTTACATAAAGGTTTTGTGTTGCAGTGGACACTGTCCCTGTCGCTGAACCAGAAGCTCTGGATTCAAGTCCCACCCCAGGATTCAATGGCCTAGGAAGGTGCATCCATAAGGCAGTCAAACAGGTTAACTATCTAACCTGTAAATCCTTCTAACATGCGTCAGTGGCAGGCAGTGAGGGTGGGAGAGATTCAAAGAACAGAGAACAAAGAAGAACAAAGAACAGTACAGCGCAGGAAACAGGCCCTTTGGCCCTCCAAGCCTGTGCTGCTCATTGGTCCAACTAGACCATTCGTTTGTATCCCTCCATTCCCAGACTGCTCATGTGACTATCCAGGTAAGTCTTAAACGATGCCAGCGTGTCTGCCTCCACCACCTTACTTGGCAGCACATTCCAGGCCCCCACCACTCTCTGTGTAAAAAATGTCCCTCTGATATCTGAGTTATACCTCGCCCCTCTCACCTTGAACCCGTGACCCCTCGTGATCGTCACCTCCGACCTGGGAAAAAGCTTCCCACTGTTCACCCTATCTATACCCTTCATAATTTTGTAGACCTCTATTAGGTCTCCCCTCATTCTCTGTCTTTCCAGGGAGAACAAGCCCAGTTTACCCAATCTCTCCTCATAGCTAAGACCCTCCATACCAGGCAACATCCTGGTAAACCTTCTCTGCACTCTCTCTAAAGCCTCCACGTCCTTCTGGTAGTGCGGCAACCAGAACTGGACGCAGTACTCCAAATGCGGCCTAACCAGCGTTCTATACAGCTGCAACATCAGACTCCAGCTTTTATATTCTATACCCCGTCCGATAAAGGCAAGCATACCATATGCCTTCTTCACCACCTTCTCCACCTGTGTTGCCACCTTCAAGGATTTGTGGACTTGCACACCTAGGTCCCCTGTGTTTCTATACTCTTGATGGCTCTGCCATTTATTGTATAACTTCCCCCTACATTAGTTCTTCCAAAATGCATCACTTCGCTTTTATCTGGATTAAATCCCATCTGCCATTTCTCCGCCCAATTTTCCAGCCTATCTATATCCTGCTGTATTGTCCGACTATGTTCATCGCTATCCGCAAGTCCAGCCATCTTTGTGTCATCCGCAAACTTGCTGATAACACCAGTTACACCTTCTTCCAAATCATTTATATATATCACAAATAGCAGAGGTCCCAGTACAGAGCCCTGCGGAACACCACTGGTCACAGACCTCTAGCCGGAAAAAAGACCCTTCGACTGCTACCCTCTGTCTCCTATGGCCAAGCTAGTTTTCTACCCATCAAGCCACCTCTCCTTGTATCCCATGAGCCTTAACCTTCTTAACCAACCTGCCATGAGGGTCTTTGTCAAATGCCTTACTGAAATCCAAATAGACGACATTCCTCCTCAACTGTGTGATGGAAAGAACATTGGAGCCTTGGCCATCACTCTCCATTGCTCCATGCAGGGAAAAATTCCTGTTACTATGGCAACTCGGACTCCGAGTGAACTGGGACATTTACATCCCTAAAATTATGGCCAGTGTGGTTATGTGGAAGGATGAGGGGAGATCTGATCTGATTGATGAAGTAAATGTTTCCTCTTGTGGGGCAATCTCGAACAAGAGGTCACAGGTATAGGTCGAGAGACAGTAGATTTAAAACTGAGATGAGGGGGAACTACTTCTCGCAGAGGGTGGTGAATTTGTGGAACTCGCTGCCCCATAG
The DNA here is from genome assembly GCF_964213995.1 of Mustelus asterias. NCBI lineage: Eukaryota > Metazoa > Chordata > Chondrichthyes > Carcharhiniformes > Triakidae > Mustelus > Mustelus asterias. The sequence continues at coordinate 139,116,144 of NC_135809.1, read as the reverse complement.
CATGGTGGAGTCTGAATCATTGAATGGTTTCAAGAAGGGGATAGATATATTTCTAATAAAAAAGGGACAAGGGGATATGGGGAACAGGTGGGGAGGTGGATTTCAGACCAGGGAGAGATCAGCCATGATCTGATTGGATGGTGGAGCAGGCTCAAATGCTGAATTTGCCAATTCTGCTCCTCATTTCGATGTTCCAATGTTGGGTCAGTGAGCAACTGGATAATACTGATTTGAGAAAACTGAATTCCAGAGAGGACAGCAATCTCATGTTCATCAACGAAAGATTCGTAACCGAATAACTCCAGCAGCGGGAATGACATTTCTTTCAGCGGCTTTGAGCTGTGTCAAACAATTCCTGAATCTGTTCCATTAATTTCCCTCTGATGGCTGTAGTACTTCCACCTAAATGGGATTTTCACAGGAAGAGGATGGGAATAACTTCCTTAATTATTTTTGTACATCATTTTTGCCAGGGTCTTTGACTGCTGAGCCAAGAGCTCTGGAATTCTGAGGAAGAATGTGTCACTAACAACACCAAAGCAAAATAAACTGCTATAGTCAAAAGATGGAGGCACTTGGGGCAAGAACAGCGCAGCGTGCTGTTAACCCTTTGTTATTTCACAGAATTCACTGACCAATGTCCTGGTTGAACCAATAAGAAAACAATGTAGATAGCGGGAAGACCATAAGATATAGGAGCAAAATTAGGTCATTCGGCCCAACCAGATGAGTGTAGGTTCATAGAATCCCTACAGTGCAGCAGGAGGCCATTCAGCCCATCGAGTTTGCACCGACAACAATCCCACCCAGGCGCTATTCCCATAGCCCTACATATTTACCCTGCTAATCCCCCTAACACTAGGGGCAATTTAGCATGGCCAATCCACCTAACCTGCATGTCTTTGGACTGTGGGAGGAAACCGGAGCACCCGGAGGAAACCCACGCAGACAGGGGGAGAACGTGCAAACTCCACACAGACAGTGACCCGAGGCTGGAATTGAACTCGGGTTCATAGCGCTGTGAAGCAGCGGTGCTAACCACTGTGCCACCCGCGTTGTTAGAAATTAAAATGAACACAGCCTATATGTTGTAATAACTGTTTGAAATGATCCTGCTTGTGTCAGCTGATGAACCTCTGGATTCAATTTCTATATCATGGTGAAATGTAAAAGCTGAGATAGTGAAACAGGAATTCTGCATTGGTAACAGTCACCTAAAAGTCATCTGAAAGTCACAAGTGTGAGGTTTCTTTTGTAGATATTAAAATCAAACAATAAAAATTCAGATCTAGAATAAAGGTAATGCAATCTCCTTTTAACGCAGGGAAGTTTATGATCGAAGGTGATTCCAGGTTGTTTGCGATTACATTCTGGCTCTCAGCTAATGTTTCTGACTTCTCAATGACTGTTGAGGAATGTATTGGTTTTGAGTCAGATCCACCTGAGATTTTGTTCAGTAATTTTAACTGTGTCACGTAGATGCTTCCAGGTGCCGTGTGATGTTGGGATAGGAACTAGGTTCCATTCACAGCAGTGCTAATCCTACCTGGGCCATTGTGGCAAGGCACCAAGGTGTGACAGCAGTAACTGGTAGGAAGAGTGGGAAAGTCACAGGGACAAATCCTCTCCCACATTCCCCAAAGGACAAGCTGTAGGAAAGCCGCGTGAGTGAGTGAAGAGCCTCCTCCACAAACTCTAACCCCTCAACTCCCAAGATCCACCCTCACAATAATAGAAATGATCTTTTACAATGTAGATTTATTTTCTACTGACAAATAACGGACATGTAGAAAGTGTAAATCAGTGAATCTGATAGAGGACTGACTGAATGGAAAGTATTTTCTGTAGCAAATGCTAACTGCTGATTGGAGGTTTTTTTAATAGTGAAAGAAAAGAGATTGTTGTTTCAAAATTCTTTTACTCAGAATAAAATGCTGCATTCATTTCTGAAAGGACATTTTTCAGGATTTTGTTAGATTTTCAGATATTGTTAACCCTTCATATGTTAAAGTCACTTCATTGTTGTGAATGTGTTTAGAATAGAGAGATAACAATCATTTAACTTCCTGTAATCATTCCATTAACTTGCTGTGATTACAGCACAAATATTCATTATAAACATGACCGCCTTCATTAACTGACTGAATTCATTAGTCAGTGGCATCGACACGGAGAGTTGCTGTTAGTAAAATGCCGACCCAAAAATCAAAAAGAAAATATACATGAACTTTAAAATTCTTGGTATAAACTAAAGGCATCATTTTGACCTCGAGGCTGTAATTGTATCAGGCTTTGCTCTTCAGTTTATAATGTCATTCGAAACTCTGTCAGAGTTATACTGCCAGTAACCCATTAATTCTAATAAAGTAACTACATTACCATGCTTGGTATAAAACAAAGAAGTCATTCACCAACGTAAACAACATCAGCTCCAGTTTCAATGGGACAATAATCTAATATTCCTTCAGAAATTTCTTGATGACATATGGCCAGCGGCAGCCCTTTCTCTTATTCTCCTTGTCTGCTCGGGAAAAAATAATGGGAAAAATGTCTCAGTGGGAATCAGATAGATTCTGACTTTCAAACAGTGACCATCGAACAGCAGCAGCATCACAAATTTCTGCTGGAAAATCACACCAAACTTGGTGAAAGCTGCAGCGAGGCGGACAGTTTTGCTGCTGAATGAATTACTTGTTTCTGATTAATTTTAGCTCGTGTTCAGTCACTTAGTGGAGAAAGTGCATGTCAAGGGCCTGAAACAAAGCCAGCTGTTAACACAACGCTTGCTTTATAGCTTTCCTTTTCGTGGAAAGTGGAGAGTTAAAGATGAGCTAACTCACCCAATGTTTTTGTAGGATGGATAATGCCGGGTTTGGGGAACAAGAGGAAGAACGTGCTCAGTGAGAAGCAGCTGTATTCAAAACAGAATTGGCTAATTTTCCACTGAAAGACACTGTTTTAAGTTGCAATGATCAGGCAGTGCGTACTTGGCAAGAACGTGTGACCAGGATTCAAACATTATTGATCTTCAAGCAAGAACATCAGCGTTTTTAGATATACACCGAGGGCTCTGCTGTAAGTATGTAAATACAAACTAATTTTCAAATTTAATCATATCCTGAACGATGCAATTTTAAAAAATAGGTTATCAAACAGTTCTGAAGAAGTGATATTCTATTGGAAATGTTAACTCTGTTTCTCTCTCCACAGATGCTGCCAGACTGGATGAGTTTTTCCAGCATTTTGTTTTTATTTCAATTTGCAGCATCTGCGGGATTTTACCTTTATCAAGTTGCTTTTGTTAATGAGGCACAAAAAACAAATTCATATGTTCCAAATTAATCTGTTTTTGGAAGTGTCGCAATACTGCAATGAAGATTGAACCTAAATTATGTGTTCAAATCCTGGTATGGTGTTAGAATTAAGGTTAGAATTATTGAAGAAACCACTTTGGGAGTTGGAGAAAGAATGTTGTAAATTGCAGAGAAATAATTAACTGATGTTGAAAATGTCCAGCTGGAAACAGCTTTTTCCACCTGATGCGCGATATAACTCACGAGGCTAGAGGTACTCGAGGAAATAAAGGCTTTCATTGACTACTACAATAGAGCTACCATATATAATACACGCTCCCAGACTGAAGGGTCCCAGACAGAGCAGTGACCATTGGTGCAGCAGTGAATATGAACACAAAGAGCTGGTAATGCTGTGATATATTCTATTTTATCTGGGAATATCGCACACATGTAAGATACACAAGGATTTACACTGTGAACATTTTAATTACTGGATTAAAAGCCTCACATATTTGCAAATGTAAATCAGAATGAAATCTAACAGTAATTTGAGAGACATTTTCCACCTACCCCAATGTCTTTTACAGATTTTACTCTCTATTTGTTTTAGACATTTTGCAATCAAAATATTTTCTTCCCATTTGGAAGAAGACCCATTAATTCCTACTCTTTGGTTCCTCTCTGCCAACTAGTTTTCTATCCATCTCAGTATACTGCCCTCAAATCCCATGCATTTTAATTTTACACGCTAATCTCTTACGTGGAACTTTGTCGAAAGCCTTCTGAAAGTCCAGATAAACCACATCCGCTGGCTCCCCCTCATCAACTCTACTAATTACATTTGTAAAGCGTGATTTCCCTTTTGTAACTCCATGCTGACTCTGTCTGATTCTACCACTGTTTTCCAAAAGCTCTGCTATCAAATCTTTGATTATGGACTGTAGACTTTCCCCCAGTACCGACATCAGGCTAACTGGTCTGTAGTTCCCTGTATTCTCTCTCCCTCCCTTTTCAGAAAGTGGGGTTGCATTAGTGACCCTGCAATCTGTAGGAACAGTTGCAGAAACTGTGTTGAAAGGTGGTGGTGAGGTAGAGCTGTGCATCATCAGCGTACATGTGAAAACTATCACTGTGCTTTTGTATGATGTCACAAAGAGGCTGAGGTAGATAAGGAATAGGAGGGAAGTCAGGAATCCCTCAGGGTACCAGAAGTAACAGTGTGAACACCGCAAGAGAAGCCATTTCAAGATGGATAAGAATAGAAGCAGGTGGAACCAGTCCCCAGATAGACAACAATGAAGAGGTGTTGAAGGAGGATGGTGCAGTGAGGTGCGTTGAAGGCTGCAGACAGGCCAAGGATGAGGGTGGAAAGTTTATGTTTGTGATGGTCACACACGATGTCATTAATGATTTTGTTAAGTCCCCTTGCCGAAGTATTTGAATCGTCGATAGTCACGGGTGAGGTGCCTGAACATTGGAGAGTGGCAAATGTTGTGCCTTTGTTTAAAAAGGGCTGAGGGAAAAGCCTGGGAACTACAGACCAGTGAGCCTCACATCTGTGGTGGGTAAACTGTTGGAAGGTATTTTGAGGGACAGGATCTACAGTCATTTAGAGATGCAAGGACTGATTAGGGACAGTCAGCATGGCTTTGTGAATGGAAAATCATGTCTCACAAATTTAATTGAGTTTTTTGAAGGGGTAACTAAGAAGGTAGATGAGGGCAGTGCAGTTGATGTTGTCTACATGGACTTTAGCAAAGCTTTTGACAATGTACCGCATGGTAGTTTGTTGCATAAGGTTAAATCTCACGGGATCCAGGGTGAGGTATCTAAATGGATACAAAATTGGCTTCTTGACAGAAGCCAGAGGGTGGTTGTAGAGAGTTGTTTTTCAAACTGGAGGCCTGTGACCAGCGGTGTGCCTCAGGGATCAGTGCTGGGTCCACTGTCATTTGTCATTTATATTAATGATTTGGATGAGGATATATGAGGCATGGTTAGTAAGTTTGCAGATGACACTAAGATTGGTGGCACAGTGGACAGTGAAGAAAGTTATCTCCAATTGCAACGGGATCTTGATCAATTGGGCCAGTGGGCTGACGAATGGCAGATGGAGTTTAATTTAGACAAATGCGAGGTGATGCATTTTGGTAGATTGAACCAGAGCAGGACTTACTCAGTTAATGGTAGGGCGTTGGGGAGAGTTACAGAACAAAGAGATCTAGGGGTACATGTTCATAGCTCCTTGAAAGTGGAGTCACAGGTGGATAGAGTGGTGAAGAAGGCATTCGGCATGCTTGGTTTCATCGGTCAGAACATTGAATACAGGAGTTGGGACGTCTTGTTGAAGTTGTACAAGACATTGGTAAGGCCACACTTGAAATACTATGTGCAGTTCTGGTCACCCTATTATAGAAAGGATATTATTAAATTAGAAAGAGTACAGAAAAGATTTGCTAGGATGCTACCGGGACTTGATGGATTGAGTTATAAGGAGAGGCTGGATAGACTGGGACATTTTTCTCTGGACATAGGATGCTGAGGAGTGATCTTATAGAGGTCTATAAAATAATGAGGGGCATAGACAAGGTAGAGAGTCAATATCTTTTCCCAAAGGTAGGGGAGTCTAAAACTAGAGGGCATAGGTTTAAGATGAGAGGGGAGAGATACAAAAGTGTCCAGAGGGGCAACTTTTTTACACAGAGGGTGGTGAGTGTCTGGAACAAGTTGCCAGAGGTAGTAGTAGAGGCGGGTACAATTTTGTCTTTTAAAAAGCATTTAGATTGTTACATGGGTATGATGGGTATAGAGGGATATGGGCCAAATGCAGGCAATTGGGATTAGCTTAGGGGTTCAACAAAAAAGGGTGGCATGGGCAAGTTGGGCCGAAGGGCCTGTTTCCATGCTGTAAACCTCTATGACTCTATGAATGATTTTAGTGCTGTGGCAGAGCAGAAACCTGATTGGAGAGATTCAAACATGGAATTCCAGGGAAGATGGTATTGGGAGGTGACAACATATTCAAGGTCTTTAAAGAGGGAAGGAAGAACATAGAACCATAGAACCCCTACAGTGCAGAAGGAGGCCATTCGGCCCATCGAGTCTGCACCGACCACAATCCCACCCAGGCCCTACCCCCACATATTTACCCGCTAATCCCTCTAACTACACATCTCAGGGACAATTTTTAACCTGGCCAATCAACCTAACCCGCACATCTTTGGACTGTGGGAGGAAACCGGAGCACCCGGAGGAAACCCATGCAGACATGAGGAGAATGTGCAAACTCCACACAGACAGTGACCCGAGCCGGGAATCGAACCCAGGACCCTGGAGCTGTGAAGCAGCAGTGCTAACCACTGTGGTACCGTGCCGCCCGAGGTTGGAGATGGGATGGGAGTTTGCAAGGAGGAAGGGGTCAAGGGTTGGACTTCAGAGGAAAGCAGATATAAAGGTGAGAGGGACAATACTTGATGTCAGAGCAGACCTGAGGGCCGAATGACCTATTCCTGATCCCCTTTCTGATGCTCTTCGAAGGGAGAAAATTAACAATATCAAATAATGACCAGGAAGGGAAGCTGAGAGATCAGCAATTTAGTGGGAATAGGATCGTGGGAGTGGGAGCTGTAACTCTCCAACAGGATGAGCTCAGAGAGGGTGCGAGGGGAAGGGGAGAGAAACTACAGAAAGATGTGAGTTCAGAACTCGGGCGTGGGACAGAGTGGGTCATCGTTGTACATCCTTATTTTGTAAAGATAGATTGGCAGATCTGAAACAAATATGAAATGCAATCAAGTGTAATCTGGAGATAACCTGATAGAGAATAAGCAAAAATACAGACAAGCATTTTGTAGTTGTACTGAGCAGTGTAGACAGTAGCTGTAGACGCCCCGAGGGCTCAGATCAAATTAAGCCGATCAGCCATTATCAAACATTAATGAAACACACACTATTAGAAATCAGAGAATGTATCTTTGGAAAAAAGCAATGAAATGTGGCAGCCAAGAAGGCAGCAAAGTTTCCAAGAGATCATTGACTTAACAAAACAAACCAAGAGCAGAACTCAGCTGGCGACAGAGTTCGAGGGGAAGTGACGAGTTGAAGAGATAGTGAGGAAGGAGAGTGTTTGGAATCAAACAGCCAATGATCAGGAAATAAAGGAGAATTGTTCAGGTCCTTTGGCTGGAGCACGAGGCCAAACACAAAGTGGAAAATGTGCCCGGGACAGGAGGAGATCACCTTCTGCAATCAGCATTTTAATACGCGAGGAATCGATTCTGTCGCATCAGAGAAACATATAGCACCAAAGGAGGCCATTCGTGCCTATACTGGCTCTTTGATAGAGAGGTCATGTTAAATCGCAAACACGCACTCTTTGTCCACAAACCTGGATGTTTCTCACCATCATGAAGCAATTCAACTTGCTCTGTCAATTATTTATTTATGGAATCAGCTTCCACAGTGTTCCACATCCTGATAACTCTCTGTGTGAAAATATTTGTGATGTGGAGATGCCGGCGTTGGACTGGGGTAAAGGCACGAATGAAAAGTGGAACCTTTTCAAGGAACAAATACTGGATGTCCTTGATAGGTATGTCTCTGCCAGGCAGAGAGGAAATGGCCGAGTGAGGGAACCATGGTTCACAAAAGAGGTGGAATGTCTTGTGAAAAGGAAGAGGGAAGCGTATGTTTGGTTGAGAAAACAAGGTTCAGTTGGCTCGATGGAGGGTTACAAGTTAGCAAGAAATGAGCTGAAAAAAGGGCTTAGGAGAGCTAGGAGGGGGCATGAGAAGTCCTTGGCGGGTCGGATGAAGGAAAACCCCAAGGCTTTTTACTCTTATGTGAGGAATAAAAGAATGACCAGGGTGAGGCTGGGGCCGGTCAAGGACGGCAGTGGGAATTTGTGCACGGAGTCAGAAGAGATAGGAGAGGTGATGAATGAATACTTTTCTTCGGTGTTCACCAAGGAGAGGGGCCATGTTTTTGAGGGAGAGAGGGTGTCACAGGCTGATAGGCTGGAGGAAGTAGATGTTCGGAGGGAGGATGTCCTGGCAATTTTGAATAAACTGAAAGTTGATAAGTCCCCTGGGCCTGATGAAATATATCCTAGGATTCTTTGGGAGGCAAGGGATGAGATAGCAGAGCCTTTGGCATTGATCTTTGGGTCCTCACTGTCCATGGGGGTGATCACAGTAAGAGGTTTAACAACACCAGGTTAAAGTCCAACAGGTTTATTTGGTAGCAAAAGCCACACAAGCTTTCGAAGCTCTAAGCCCCTTCTTCAGGTGAGTGGGAATTCTGTTCACAAACAGAGCTTATAAAGACACAGACTCAATTTACATGAATAATGGTTGGAATGCGAATACTTACAACTAATCAAGTCTTTAAGAAACAAAACAATGGGAGTGGAGAGAGCATCAAGACAGGCTAAAAAGATGTGTATTGTCTCCAGACAAGACAGCCAGTGAAACTCTGCAGGTCCACGCAACTGTGGGAGTTACAAATAGTGTGACATGAACCCAATATCCCGGTTGAGGCCGTCCTCGTGTGTGCGGAACTTGGCTATCAGTTTCTGCTCAGCAACTCTGCGCTGTTGTGTGTCGCGAAGGCCGCCTTGGAGAACGCTTACCCGAATATCAGAGGCCGAATGCCCGTGACCGCTGAAGTGCTCCCCAACAGGAAGAGAACAGTCTTGCCTGGTGATTGTCGAGCAGTGTTCATTCATCCGTTGTCGCAGCGTCTGCATAGTTTCCCCAATGTACCATGCCTCGGGACATCCTTTCTTGCAGCGTATCAGGTAGACAATGTTGGCCAAGTTGCAAGAGTATGTACCGTGTACCTGGTGAATGGTGTTCTCACGTGAGATGATGGCATCTGTGTCGATGATCCGGCACGTCTTGCAGAGGTTGCTGTGGCAGGGTTGTGTGGTGTCATGGTCACTGTTCTCCTGAAGGCTGGGTAGTTTGCTGCGGACAATGGTCTGTTTGAGGTTGTGCGGTTGTTTGAAGGCAAGAAGTGGGGATGTGGGTATGGCCTTGGCGAGATGTTCGTCTTCATCAATGACATGTTGAAGGCTCCGGAGGAGATGCCGTCCTCTCCTCCGGAACCTTCAACATGTCATTGATGAAGACGAACATCTCGCCAAGGCCATCCCCACACCCCCACTTCTTGCCTTCAAACAACCGCACAACCTCGAACAGACCATTGTCCGCAGCAAACTACCCAGCCTTCAGGAGAACAGTGACCATGACACCACACAACCCTGCCACAGCAACCTCTGCAAGACGTGCCGGATCATCGACACAGATGCCATCATCTCACGTGAGAACACCATCCACCAGGTACACGGTACATACTCTTGCAACTCGGCCAACGTTGTCTACCTGATACGCTGCAAGAAAGGATGTCCCGAGGCATGGTACATTGGGGAAACTATGCAGACGCTGCGACAACGGATGAATGAACACCGCTCGACAATCACCAGGCAAGACTGTTCTCTTCCTGTTGGGGAGCACTTCAGCGGTCACGGGCATTCGGCCTCTGATATTCGGGTAAGCGTTCTCCAAGGCGGCCTTCGCGACACACGACAGCGCAGAGTCGCTGAGCAGAAACTGATAGCCAAGTTCCGCACACACGAGGACGGCCTCAACCGGGATATTGGGTTCATGTCACACTATTTGTAACTCCCACAGTTGCGTGGACCTGCAGAGTTTCACTGGCTGTCTTGTCTGGAGACAATACACATCTTTTTAGCCTGTCTTGATGCTCTCTCCACTCCCATTGTTTTGTTTCTTAAAGACTTGATTAGTTGTAAGTATTCGCATTCCAACCATTATTCATGTAAATTGAGTCTGTGTCTTTATAAGCTCTGTTTGTGAACAGAATTCCCACTCACCTGAAGAAGGGGCTTAGAGCTTCGAAAGCTTGTGTGGCTTTTGCTACCAAATAAACCTGTTGGACTTTAACCTGGTGTTGTTAAACTTCTTACTGTGTTTACCCCAGTCCAACGCCGGCATCTCCACATCATGGGGGTGATGCCAGAGGACTGGAGAGTGGCGAATGTGGTTCCTCTGTTTAAGAAAGGGAATAGAAATGACCCTGGTAATTATAGGCCGGTTAGTCTTACTTCGGTGGTCGGTAAGTTGATGGAAAAGGTCCTTAGGGATAGGATTTACGACCATTTAGAAAGATGCAGCTTAATCCGGGATAGTCAGCACGGATTTGTAAAGGGCAAGTCTTGCCTCACAAATTTGAAAGAATTTTTTGAGGAGGTAACTAAGTGTGTAGATGAAGGTAGCGCAGTTGATGTCATATACATGGATTTTAGTAAGGCGTTTGATAAAGTCCCCCACGGTCGGCTTATGAAGAAAGTAAGGATGTGTGGGATAGAGGGAAGTTTGGCCGATTGGATAGGTAACTGGCTATCTAACAGAAGACAGAGGGTGGTGGTGGATGGAAAATTTTCGGACTGGAAACCGGTTACCAGCGGAGTGCCACAGGGATCAGTGCTTGGTCCTCTGCTATTTGTAATTTTTATAAATGACTTGGAGGAGGGGGCTGAAGGGTGGATCAGTAAATTTGCTGATGACACCAAGATTGGTGGAGTAGTGGATGAGGTGGAGGGCTGTTGTAGGCTACAAAGAGATATAGATAGGATGCAGAGCTGGGCTGAAAAATGGCAAATGGAGTTTAACCCTGACAAATGCGAGGTGATTAATTTTGGTAGGACAAATTTAAATGTGGATTACAGGGTCAAAGGTAGGGTTCTGAAGAATGTGGAGGAACAGAGAGATCTTGGGGTTCATATCCATAGATCTCTGAAGGCTGCCACTCAAGTGGATAGAGCTGTGAAGAAGGCCTATAGTGTGTTGGCGTTCATTAACAGGGGTTTGAGTTTAAGAGCCGTGGGGTTATGCTGCAACTGTAGAGGACCTTGGTGAGACCACATTTGGAATATCGTGTGCAGTTCTGGTCACCTCACTACAAGAAGGCTGTGGAGACACTGGAAAGAGTGCAAAGGAGATTTACCAGGATGCTGCCTGGTTTGGAGGGTAGGTCTTATGAGGAAAGGTTGAGGGAACTTGGGCTTTTCTCTTTGGAGCGGAGGAGGTTGAGAGGAGACTTGATAGAGGTTTATAAGATGATGAGGGGGATAGATAGAGTGAACGTTCAAAGACTATTTCCTCGGGTGAATGGAGCGGTAACTAGGGGGCATAACTATAGGGTTCATGGTGGGAGATATAGGAAGGATGTCCGAGGTAGGTTTTTTACTCAGAGAGTGGTTGGGGTGTGGAATGGACTGCCTGCAGGGATAGTGGAGTCAGAAACTTTAGGAACATTTAAGAAGCTATTGGATAGGCACATGGAGTACTTCGGGATGATAGGGAGGAAATAGCTTGATCTGGGTTTCAGACAAAGCTCGGCACAACATCGTGGGCTGAAGGGCCTGTTCTGTGCTGTACTGTTCTATGTTCTATAAACATAGTAAGAAGTCTAACAACACCAGGATAAAGTCCAACAGGTTTATTTGGTAGCAAAAGCCACTAGCTTTCGGAACAGGCTGTTCCTTCGTCAGGTGGGTGGGAGTTCTGATCACAAACAGGGCACAAAGACACAAATTCAATTTACATGAATAATGTTTGGAATGTGAGTCTTTACAGCTAATCAAGTCTTAAAGATACAGACAATGTGAGTGGAGGGAGCTTTAAGCACAGGTTAAAGAGTATTGTCTCCAGACAGGACAGCTAGTGAGATTTGACAGGTTGTGGGGGTTACAGATAGTGTGACATGAACCCAATATCCCGGTTGAGGCCATCCTCATGTGTGCGGAACTTGGCTATCAGTTTCTGCTCAGCGACTCTGCGCTGTCGTGTATCGTGAAGGCCGCCTTGGAGAACGCTTACCCGGAGATCAGAGGCTGAATGCCTGTGACCGCTGAAGTGCTCCCCAACAGGAAGAGAACAGTCTTGCCTGGTGATTGTCAAGCGGTGTTCATTCGACAACGGATGAATGAACACCGCTCGACAATCACCAGGCAAGACTGTTCTCTTCCTGTGGGGGAGCACTTCAGCGGTCACGGGCATTCAGCCTCTGATCTCCGGGTAAGCGTTCTCCAAGGTGGCCTTCACGACACACGACAGTGCAGATTCGCTGAGCACAGACTGATAGCTATGTTCCACACACATGAGGACGGTCTCAACCGGGATTTTGGGTTCATGTCACACTATCTGTAACCCCCACAACCTGTCAAATCTCACTAGCTGTCCTGTCTGGAGACAATACTCTTTAACCTGTGCTTAAAGCTCCCTCCACTCACATTGTCTGTATCTTTAAGACTTGATTAGCTGTAAAGACTCACATTCCAAACATTATTCATGTAAATTGAGTTTGTGCCTTTGTGCCCTGTTTATGATCAGAACTCCCACCCACCTGACGAAGGAACAGCCTGTTCCGAAAGCTAGTGGCTTTTGCTACCAAATAAATCTGTTGGACTTTAACCTGGTGTTGTTAGACTTCTTATTGTGAAAATATTTGGTCAGGAAAAGTAGCAAAGACATGGAAAAAATAGGAAAATCCAAGAAACTAGAATATTTTCTCCTGGTTATATATTTTTAAACACTATTGGAAAATGTAGACTGCTTAATGGCAGGACGAGTTTGGTTGTGTTCATACTTTTGATAATCAGCGTAGCAACACTGCAAATAGGTGTTCACCTCAGCAAGCTGGTAAAAATAGGGGATAGAACATAAAGGGCAGAATCTTATGAGAAAAAATCTCCAGCTAGCATGAAAATGGGAGAGTTGAAGATCTGTTTTTTGGGCGAGTTTTTAGTTCCAATCTTATGCACTTAGTGCATGAAAAAATGGGCTAGACTGTTTCTAGCTACTCGAGGCAGTAAGCGGGGCTTAATTTGCCAGCCAGCTTGCTCTAGCAGCAGAGGGAGCTATTGCGCATGTGCAAACCTCTGTGGCTGCACATGTGCAATTACAACAGCAAAGGCATGACAGCGAGAGAGAGATCTGCCAGACCACTATTGTTGCAGCCAGCCATAACCCAGCTCCCCTCAACCCCCAACCCCAGCAATAGGCCTGTGGCCAATCACGAACCCCCCGCCGCCCAAACTAATCATGCCCCCCCCCCCCCCACCGATCGTGATGCAAAGCGGCAGTGGGCTTTCCTTCCCAGATTGGGCTGCACCAACCTGGCCCTGCCCTCTTCAGGCCTCACCCCAGCACTGCCCTTGGCTTCTCCAGGGGGGCCTCAATGGCCTCCAGTTCGGCCAACATGACTGTTCCCCGGTCATGGGGAGCTGGTGTTTTCCTCGCCGGAGAGAACCTCTCCTGGCGAGGCCATGAAGGCAAGTGAGCCCGGATGATTGGGCGCTGGGCTCACTAATCACATGTTAATGATGTTTAACAGAAATTTACATAATATATTCAGCTTCTCATGAGAAATGTGCGAGAGGCTGACTGCTCAGAACTCTGGTAAGATCGCGAGAGCCTTGAAATTGGGTGCAATCCTGATTCCTCAGCTCTCGTGTGATTTTACTGGCTCACTCCACCCATCGATGGACAAGATGAGCCAATAAAATCACAGCCAAAGAGTTTGAATAAGATGTGAAAGGCTCAAAGGAGGAGACATGGTGTGAACTTTGCATTTTCATTCTAAAAGGTAAACTCACAAAATTATGGAACTAAGTTTGACTTCTGAAGAGGTTACTCCAGATAAGGGAAGATTAAACGGGGAAGACTGGACACCAGATGCAAGGATAACAGTTTGAGACTTCAGCCAATAGCAGGAATGATAGCAAAATATTGCAGGTGCTGGAAATCTGAGATAAAAACAGAAAATACTGGATACACTCAGCAGGTCTTGCAGCGTCTGTGCAGTGAAACTGAGTTAATGTTTTGGATCTAAATGATCCTCCGACAGACCCTTAGCAAGGTAAAAATGTGCAGAATTATATAGTTGGAAAGGGGGTGGAGGGGGTGGGGCAGAATAGAAGATGAGGGATAGGTCGGGGCAAAGGAGATATGGACAGATTTATCCTGGTCACAAAGGGAAGGGTTAATGGTGCCATTTATGGATGAAGCCTGCTCATGGCATCAGGATAGTTATTTAACTCCCAGCAAGCCATGTTAGTTTAAACTGAGTTGAGTTGGGGTTTCCCGCTTTTGTGATTCACCTTAGGGCTAAAGGATGAAGAAATATTGGGGGGATGGTGGGATCAGGATATTGAATTTGATAATCAGCTATGATCAAAATGAATGGTGGAATGGGATCGATGGGCCGAATGGCTTACTCCTGCTTCCAGTCTAGTTTCTATGTCTATCCCCTTCCCCATGCCAGAAGAAAACTGGATCAGTGGGAAATGGGAGCAGGATTTCTGCATCTGGGTTCCACCCACTATTTTAAAAATCCGCTGAGTCTTCAGAATTCACAGCAATCTGGCTCATTTACTCTGCCTCTCTGTCCACAGCTGCTTCCAGGCCAGCCAAGTATTTCCAGCACTTTTTCAAAGTTCAGATATCCAGCATCTGCAGTATTTGGCTTTTATTTAGCACTGGGATTTGAACCCAGGTCATGAGGAGGAGGAGAGTGATTGTGGGCTGCCGTTAAGCCAGAGGTGAACTGGTCTCAGACCAATAACACGTCTTCAATTAGAAAACCAAAAGAAGGAGTTATAAAGCAAATTAATTCAATAAAGTTACGTCTCTGTGCAGCTGGGAAAATATACTGTCAGCACCTTACATCAAACCTTCACCTGAAATGTTCAGTATCACAAACATTCGACTGGAAGTTTATCAGTCTGATCTCAGTCTTGTGTTAAACTTTGAAGCTTCAGATAACAAATTCCTATCGATTCACTTCACATTTCAATGATATTCAGGTTTGGGGACAGAGTCTGACCGTCGGCAGATGTTTAATAAAAACCCTGTTTTCACATTTTAAACAGAATCGCTGCCAAAATTGCAGTGGAGAAAATTTCCAACAGCGGCGGAGCAGGTATTGGATGATTTACTGTCTGTGGTGCTGTGATGTGAATTGTTAGCTCAATGTATCTGCTCTGCTTCTAACGAAGCTGTCGCTCGTTTGGCCAGTGCCTGAGCGAAGGAAACACCAACTGTGATCATTTTAAACATATCTTTTTTCACCCTTTTTCTTTCCTCTGCTTTTGAAAATGTTGCCACGTGCTGAGCTGTGGGGTTGGGATTTGTCAGCATCCATCAGTCTTTTGCCCAAGTGTCCACTTTTCCACGACAGCTATTCTACTGTAGTTAGCATCACACATCCTCCAACCAAGTAATCAGACTGGGAACCCTGACTGATCATTTATTCTGCCCTGGGGGATTGCTGAAGACAATAGTTATTCCTCAGATGAGGAACCGAACATGTAATCCCCTTGGTGAACTGGAGATTCATTAGCTGTTGTACTCTGAGTGAAATAGTCCCAGACACACTGGGTGGAATTCTCCCATCTTGGGACTAAGTCCCTTGGCGGAGGTGAGAATGTGGTGTTTCACGCTGTGGAGGCAAGCAGGAATACACGTCATATCATTCCTAATGTACCTGGGTGTTTTGCGCTGTATTCCGTGGCGAGGCAGGCCTGGATGGTGCCAGTTACAATTATTGCCCCCGCTCGCCATTGAATCCCATAGAAACCTGACAGTGCAGAAGGAGGCCATTCAGCCCACTGAATCTGCACTGACCCTCCAAAAGAGCATCCAACCCAGGCCCACACCCCTGCCCCTGTCCCCGTAACCCCACGCACTTAGCATGGCTAATTCCCCAGCCTACACATCTTGTGAGGCAATTTAGCATGGCCAATGCACCTAACCAACACATGTGGGAGGAAACTGGAGTACCCGGAGGAAACCCACGCAGACATGGGGAGAATGTGCAGACTCCACGCAGACTGTGACCCAAGCTGGGAATCAAACCCAGGTCCCTGGAGCTATGAGGTAGTGGTGCGAACCACTGTGCCACCGTGCCGCTCTGTGCCATTGCGCCATCTGAACGGTGGGCCATGGGAGAATTCCACCCTCGGTGACAGGAAGATGACATTTGCGAGTTAATTTTCATTGCTCGACACTGAACGTTTAAAATTAATAGAAAAAATGAAAATGCTTTCAAATAAAAAAGAAAAAATAAGATTTTAGACCCCAGATTCTCCAAACAAAAAACTCCTCATCATAAAACATCAGAGGCAGGGGAACCAGGCATCATCAGGATTTATTCCAAAGTTGCAGAATTTATAGTCTCTTTCTATCAATTAGAACTAATGGTATTCATTTGAACACATAACCCTTGCAATCAACCTTGTGATTGATCAGATCTTTCCATCTTTATTAATCACCCTGCTCCCACTGCCATTAACACCACCTCCCGCTCATTATTTCACATACCGCAGCTGCCTTGATTGTCTTCTGTAACTCAAGTTGTCCAAATAAGTGTCTTAATAAAATCTAACAGGCAAATCTTCAACACAAACACCAATCAGAAAGGTTCAATATGAAATTTGATGTTCGCAACTTTGTGCCAATGACAGGAACGCTTCAAGTCAATTTCCTTTCGCTCAGATTAAATCTAAATTTGCGAATTACGGAAAATCGCTTTCTGTCTACAAAGCTGCAAGGGTCTTCTTAACAGAAAGTATCAGACATCACAAACCTGCAGCATTCTTTTGGCATTTGGTTTTTTTGGCCTATGCCATTGCAATTTGTTTTTATGGTCCAAAGCTCACCAGCAGCACAGTGTTGTAAAGATTCGCTTTCCAGCTGTGTGGATATAGGCCCAATGCCAGCCGTCCTGGCTACACAGACCTGCTGTTAACTTGCAATGCTTTCAATGAGTCTTTGTCAACGCTCCCAAGGTGGACTGATCTTCCAGGCTTTACAATTGGCTCACACTTTTCCAATTAAGTGAAAGCTGCACAAAATATAAATCATTTTTCACAGTACATGGAATCGAAAGAACTACAACTGATGACAAAATTTACTCAATATAAAACAAATCAACATAAATATTAACAAACATGATTGTAAAAGACCAGAAACAGTTAGCTGTAATCTTGTCCCATTATTCTTTCATCAGTTCTTTTTCCTGAAGCAACAAGCTAGCAGGTTAAGAAAGCCTTGTCTGACCTGAACATTGTGAAGAGGAGAAATAGGCCCCTCGGCCCCTCGAGCCTGCTCCATCATTCAATAAGATCACAATATAAGGTTGATCTGACAGCCCGCCTGGGGGAAGCAGCAGTGGCCGTGTCTCTGGAGTGGGCTCCAGCCCTGTAACTCAGAGGGCTAAGGAAAAGAGGAGGAAGGCAGTGTTAATCGGGGACTCGACAGTAAGGGGGTTGGACAGGCGTTTTTGCGGAGGCAGGCGGGAGTCTCGGATGGTGGTCTGCCTCCCTGGGGCCGGGATCCAGGATGTCGCTGGTCGACTCCCAGAAATCCTGACGGGGGAGGGAGAGGAGCCAGAGGTAGCAGTACATATTGGTACCGCTGATGTGGGAAGGAAGGGGGAAGGGGTCATGAAAAGAAAGTATAGGGAATTAGGGAGACAGCTGAGAAGGAGGAAAGCAAAGGTAGTAATCTCAGGATTGCTGCCTGTGCCACGGGAGGGGGAGGGCAGGAATGGAGTGAGGTGTTGGATGGATGTGTGGCTGAGGGACTGGTGCAGGGGGCAGGGATTCAGGTTCCTGGACCATTGGGACCTCTTTAGGGGCAGGTGTGACCTGTACACACAAAACGGGTGGCACTTGAATCCCAGGGGGACCAATATCCTGGCGGGAAGGCTGGCTAAGGCTACTGGGGAGAGTTTAAACTAGATAGGTTGCGGGGAGGGGATCAAGACGAGGTGACTGGGAGCGAGGAAGTTAGCTCGCAAAAAGAGAAGGGTTATAGACAGCGCAAGAGGGAGGATGGACGGGGGATAGAGAAGGGGAGAGCTCAGACCAAAGTATTGAGATGTGTTTACTTTAATGCCAGGAGTGTAGTGAATAAAGGGGATAAGAACATAAGAACATAAGAAATAGGAGCAGGAGTAGGCCATCTAGCCCCTCGAGCCTGCCCCACCATTCAATAAGATCATGGCTGATCTGAAGTGGATCAGTTCCACTTACCCGCCTGATCCCATAACCCCTAATTCCCTTACCGATCAGGAATCCATCTATCCGTGATTTAAACATATTCAACGAGGTAGCCTCCACCACTTCAGTGGGCAGAGAATTCCAGAGATTCACCACCCTCTGAGAGAAGAAGTTCCTCCTCAACTCTGTCCTAAACTGACCCCCTTTATTTTGAGGCTGTGCCCTCTAGTTCTAGCTTCCTTTCTAAGTGGAAAGAACCTCTCCACCTCTACCCTATCCAGCCCCTTCATTATCTTATAGGTTTCTATAAGATCCCCCCTCAGCCTTCTAAATTCCAACGAGTACAAACCCAATCTGCTCAGTCTCTCCTCATAATCAACACCCCTCATCTCTGGTATCAACCTGGTGAACCTTCTCTGCACTCCCTCCAAGGCCAATATATCCTTCCGCAAATAAGGGGACCAATACTGCACACAGTATTCCAGCTGCGGCCTCACCAATGCCCTGTACAGATGCATCAAGACATCCCTGCTTTTATATTCTATCCCCCTTGCGATATAGGCCAACATCCCATTTGCCTTCTTGATCACCTGTTGCACCTGCAGACTGGGTTTTTGCGTCTCATGCACAAGGACCCCCAGGTCCCTTTGCACAGTAGCATGTTGTAATTCTTTTCCATTTAGATAATAATCCAATTTGCTATTATTTCCTCCAAAGTGAATAACCTTGCGTTTGTCAACGTTATACTCCATCTGCCAGATCCTCGCCCACTCACTCAGCCCGTCCAAATCTCTCTGCAGACCTTCTACGCCCTCCACACGATTCACTTTTCCACTTATCTTTGTGTCGTCTGCAAACTTTGTTACCCTACACTCAGTCCCCTCCTCCAAATCGTCTATATAAATGGTAAATAGTTGAGGCCCCAGTACCGATCCCTGCGGCACGCCACTAGTTACCATCTGCCAACCAGAAAAGCACCCATTTATTCCGACTCTCTGCTTCCTGTCGGATAGCCAATCCCCAATCCACGCTAACACCCTACCCCCAACTCCGTGTGACCCAATCGTCTTCAGCAACCTTTTGTGAGGCACCTTATCAAACGCCTTTTGGAAATCCAAAAACACCGCATCCACCCATTCCCCTCCGTCAACCCACTAGTCACATCTTCATAAAAATCCAGTTCATCAAGCACGACTTTCCCCTCATGAATCCATGCTGTGTCTGCTTAATCGAACCATTCTTATCCAGATGGCCTGCTATTTCTTCTTTAATGATGGATTCCAGCATTTTCCCAACTACAGACGTTAAGCTAACCGGCCTGTAGTTACCCGCCTTTTGTCGATTTCTGTTTTTAAACAGCGGCGTAACATTAGCCGTTTTCCAATCAACCGGCACTACCCCAGAATCCAACGAATTTTGATAAATAACCACTAACGCATCCGCTATTACCTCTGACATTTCTTTCAGTACCCTGGGATGCATTCCATCCGGGCCCGGGGACTTGTCCACCTTCAGTCCCATTAGTCTACCAAGCACTGCCTCCCTGGTAACATTAATTGTATTGAGTACCTCTCCTCCTACCAACCCTCTATCGTTAATATTCGGTAAACTATTTGTGTCTTCCACCGTGAAGACCGACACAAAAAACTTATTTAAAGTTTCAGCCATTTCCTCATTTGCCACTATTAAATCCCCCCTCTCGTCCTTCAAGGGTTCAACATTCACTCTTGCCACTCTATTCCTTTTTATATATTTGTAAAAGCTTTTACTATCATTTTTTATATTTCGAGCTAGCCTAGCTTCATAACCTATCTTTCCTTTCTTTATCGCTTTCTTAGTCGTTCTTTGTTGTTTCTTAATGTTTTCCCAATCTTCCGATTCTCCACTATTTTTGGCCACTCTGTACGCATCGGTCTTTAATTTAATACTCTCCTTAATTTCCTTCGTTATCCACGGCTGGTTATCCCTTTTCTTACAGTCCTTCTTTATCACCGGAATATATTGTTGCTGAGTGCTGAAAAGGATCTCCTTAAAAATCCTCCACTGTTCCTCAGCTGTCCTACCTACCAGCCTGCTCTCCCAGTCCACCTTAGCCAATTCAGCCCTCATCCTATCGTACTTCCCTCTGTTCAAACAGAGGACACTGGTATGGGACCCTACTTTCTCCTCTTCCATTTGTACCAGAAATTTGACCATATTGTGATCACTTGACCCAAGAGGGTCCTTCACAAGAACATCCTTAACTCTACCTACCTCGTTACACATTACCAGATCTAAGATAACTCGTTCCCTCGTCGGTTCTGTAACATACTGTTCAAGGTAACTATCCCGACAGCATTCTAAGAACTCTTCCGCCATCCCACCCCTTCCAACTTGAGTCAGTAAATCAATATGCAGGTTGAAGTCCCCCATGATTATTGCCGTTCCGTTTTTGCACGCATTCATTATTTGCTTGTTTATAGCCCTCCCCACCTCAACATTATTATTTGGGGGCCTATAGACCACGCCTACTAGTGTCTTTCTTCCCCTGCTATTCCTTATCTCTACCCATAACGATTCCACGTTTTGTTCCTTAGAGCCTATGTCATCCCTCACTACTACCCTGATATTATCTTTTATCAAGTTTAACAACACCAGGTTAAAGTCCAACAGGTTTATTTGGTAGCAAAAGCCACACAAGCTTTCGAGGCTCTGAGCCCCTTCTTCAGGTGAGTGGGAATTCTGTTCACAAACAGAACTTATAAGACAATGTGTTTACCCCAGTCCAACGCCGGCATCTCCACATCATTATCTTTTATCAACAGAGCTACCCCACCACCTTTTCCTTCCTGTCTATTCTTCCTAAATGCCTGATACCCCTAGATATTCATCTCCCAGTCCTGGTCTCCCTGCACCCATGTTTCTGTAATGGCCACTAGATCATACCCATTTGTGCTGATTTGCACCATCAACTCATTTACTTTGTTCCGAATGCTTCGTGCATTCAAGCAAAGTGTCTTTATTCCAGCTTTTATCTGGACCCGATTTGATGAAACGCTATCAACCTCTCCCTCGCCCTCTACTCCTTTAACTACTTGAATGCCCTCATTCACTTGCACTCGCTCCCTCTCCTCTACCATTGATTTCGTAATTCCTCTTACCTCTGCACCCTCCCCCCCATAAATTAGTTGAAAGCCCTATCTACAGCCCTAGTGATACGATTCACTAGGACTCTGGTCCCAGCACGGTTCAAACGGAGACCATCCCATCTATACAGGTCCCATCTGCCCAAATACTGGTGCCAATGCCCCATGAATTCGACCCCATTCCTCCCACACCAATCCTTGAGCCACGCATTCGTCTCCTTAATCCTATTAACCCTGCGCCAATTTGCGCGTGGCTCAGGTAGTAATCCAGAGATTACCACCTTGTTGGTTCTGCTTTTTAATTTGTTCCCCAGCTCTTCGTACTCCCCCTGTAGATCCTTAGTTCCTGCTTTGTCGATGTCATTGGCACCTACATGGACCACGACAACTGGATTTTCACCCTCCCACTCCAAATTCCTCTGCAGCCCAGATGATACATCCTGGACCCGAGCACCAGGCAGGCAACACAACCTACGGTATTGCTTATCCTGGTCACAGAGAACAGTGTCTATGCCCTTAACTACACTCTCCCCAATTACTACTACATTTCTCTTTGATTTCTCCGTTGCAGCAGCATCCTGCACCCTGGTACTGCCGACAGTTTGCTCGTCCTTCTCGCAGTCATTTTTTCCACCTACACTGGTGGCAAGAACCTCAAACCTGTTACAAAGATTTAAGGGCTGAGGTTCTTGGGATTTTACCTCCCGCAAACTACTTCCCTTCTTCCCCCCACTGCCCGACTTCTTCCCCCCACTGCCCGCCTCACCCGCAGCCACTCCCTGTTGTCCCTGACCCCCAGCTAAGTTAGTCAGTCTAAGGGGCGTGACTTTCTCTTTATACACATTATCCAGATAGCTCTCCCCTTCCCTGATAAGCCTCAGTGTCTGTAGCTCAGAGTCCAGTTCATCTACCTTGAGCTGGAGATCCTCCAGCAACCAGCACTCACTGCAGACATGGTCCCTGGGTCCACCTTGGGGTCCACTTGCTCCCACATCATGCAGAAACAGCACATTACATATCCCTCCATACAAATTTACCTTGTATAAGTTGGGGTAATTTAAAAGTGAAACCCTACCCTGCCTCTGCCTGTCCTCGCCGAAGCCCTGTGAGCCAAAGTCCTTACAGTTCACACTCTACTCCCCACTCACTCCACTACCCGCTCCCGACGCTGCCCGCTCAAAAGTGCGGCCTGCTTTTAAAACCTCCAAAAACCTTCCCAGGCTTCTCCTGGGCCTACTTCCTGTTTGGGAAAAAAACCTCTCCGATTTTTAACACAAATTTAACTGAAAAATAAATAAATAAATGAGCTCAGAGTGTGGATCAATGCCTGGAAGTGTGATGTGGTGGCCATTACGGAGACTTGGATGTCTCAGGGACAGGACTGGATACTCCAGGTGCCGGGATTCAGATGTTTCAGGAAGGACAGGGAGGGAGGCAAGAGAGGGGGTGGAGTGGCACTGCTGATCAGGGATAGTGTCACAGCTGTAGAGAAGGTGTATGCTGTGGAGGGATTGTCCACAGAGTCTCTGTGGGTGGAAGTTCGGAGTGGGAAGGGGTCAATCACTTTGCTGGGAATTTTCTATAGGCCGCCCAATAGTAACAGGGAGGTGGAGGAGCAGATAGGGAAACAGATCCTGGAGAGTTGCAATAATAGCAGAGTTGCTGTGATGGGAGACTTTAATTTCCCAAACATAGATTGGAATATCCCGAGGGTAAGGGGATTGGATAGGGAGGAGTTCGTTAGGTGTGTTCAGGAGGGTTTCCTGACACAGCATGTGGACAAGCCTACAAGAGGAGAGGCTGTACTTGATCTGATACTGACCAATGAACCTGGACAGGTGTCAGATCTCTCAGTGGGAGAGCATCTTGGGGATAGCGATCACAACTCTATCTCCTTTAGGCTTGCATTGGAAAAAGAGAGGATCAGGCAAGCTAGGAAACTGTTTATATGGAGTAAGGGGAAATATGAAGACATAAGGCAGCAAATTAGAGGAGTAAATTGGAAGGAGGTATTCTCGGGGAAATGTACTGAAGAGAGGTGGCAGTTTTTCAAGGAATGTCTGTCTAGAGTTCTACAGGACAACGTTCCAAGCAGTCAGGGAGATGTTGGTCGGTTAAAGGAACCGTGGTGCACGAAAGCTGTGCGGGACCTAGTCGAGAAGAAAAGGAAAGTGTACAAAAGGTTCAGAGAGCTTGGCGAAGATAGGGATCTAGATGAGTATACGGCTTGTAGGAAGGGACTAAAGAAGAAAATTAGGAGAGCCAGAAGGGGTCATGAGAAGGCCTTGGCAGGTAGGATTAAGGAAAACCCGAAGGCGTTCTATAAATATGAGAAGAGTAAAAGGATGAGACGTGAAGGAATAGGGCATATAAAAGGTGAAGGCTGGAAAATCTGTACGGAACCAGTAAAAATGGCAGAGGTGCTTAATGAGTATTTTGCCTTGGTTTTCACAGAGGAGAAGGACCTGGGTGGATGTACTGTGGTCTTGCAGTGGACTCAAAAGATTGAATATGTGGAATTTAACAAAGAGGTTGTGCTGGAATCTTTGAATGGCATCAAGATAGATAAGTCGCCGGGTCCAGATGGGATGTACCCCAGGTTACTGTGGGAGGCGAGGGAAGAGATTGCAGAGCCTCTGGCGATAATCTTTGCGTCGTCGATGGAGACGGGGGAGGTGCCGGAGGATTGGAGGATTGCGGATGTGGTTCCTATTTTCAAGAAGGGGAATAGGGATAGCCCAGGAAATTACCGACCGGTGAGTCTAACCTCAGTGGTTGGTAAGCTGATGGAGAAGATCCTGAGGGACAAGATTTTTGAGCATTTAGAGAGGTTTAGTATGCTCAAGAATACTCAGCATGGCTTTGTCAAAGGCAGATCGTGCCTTACGAGCCCGGTGGAGTTCTTTGAAAATGTGACTGAACACATTGACGAAGGGGATGTGGTTTATATGGATTTTAGCAAGGCGTTCGATAAGGTCCCCCATGCAAGGCTTCTCGAAAAAGTGAGAGGGCATGGGATCCAAGGGGCTGCTGCCCGGTGGATCCAGAACTGGCTTGCCCAAAGGAGGCAGAGAGTGGGTATAGATGGGTCTTTTTCTAAATGGAGGTCGGTCACCAGTGGTGTGTCCCAGGGATCTGTTCTGGGACCCTTGCTGTTTGTCATTTTCATAAATGACCTGGATGAGGAAGTGGAGGGACGGGTTGGTAAGTTTGCCGACGACACAAAGGTTGGTGGGGTTGTGGATAGTCTGGAGGGATGTCAGAAGTTACAGAGAGACATAGATAGGATGCAAGACTGGGCAGAGCAGTGGCAGATGGACATCAACCCAGATAAATGCGTGGTGGTCCATTTTGGCAGGTCAAATGGGATGAAGGAGTACAATATAAAGGGAAAGACTCTTCGTACGGTAGAGGATCAGAAGGACCTTGGGGCACCGCAGGTGGAGGAGGTGGTTAAGAAGGCGTATGGTGTGCTGGCCTTTATCAATCGAGGGATTGAGTTTAGGAGTCCGGGGATAATGATGCAGCTATATAAGACCCTCGTCAGACCCCACTTGGAGTACTGTGCACAGTTCTGGTCGCCTCATCAGAGGAAGGATGTGGAAAAGATTGAAAGGGTGCAGAGGAGATTTACAAGGATGTTGCCTGGATTGAGTGGCATGGCTTATGAGGATAGGCTGAGGGAGCTCGGTCTTTTCTCCTTGGAGAGACGTAGGATGAGAGGAGACCTAATAGAGGTATATAAGATGTTGAGAGGCATAGATCGGGTGGACTCTCAGAGGCTTTGGCCAGGGTGGAAATGGCTGCTACGAGAGAACACAGATTTAAGGTGCTGGGGGCTAGGTACAGGGGAAATGTTAGGGGAAAATGTTTCACACAGAGGGTGGTGGGCGAGTGGAATCGGCTGCTGTCAGTGGTGGTGGAGGCAAACTCAATAAGGTCTTTTAAGAGACTCCTGGATGAGTACATGGGACTTAATAGGATGGAGGGTTATAGGTCGGCCTAAAAGGTAGGGATATGTTCGGCACAACTTGTGGGGCCGAAGGGCCTGTTTTGTGCTGTAGTTTTTCTATGTTCTATGTTCTATCCAGCCTCTCCTTATAACTCAATCCATCAAGTCCCGGTAGCATCCTAGTAAGTCTTTTCTGTACTCTTTCCAGTTTAATAATATCCTTTCTATAATAGGGTGACCAGAACTGCACACAGTATTCCAAGTGTGGCCTCATCAATGTCTTGTACAACTTCAACAAGATGTCCCGACTCCTGTATTCAATGTTCTAACCAATGAAACCAAGCATGCCGAATGCCTTCTTCACCACTCTGTCCACCTGTGACTCCACTTTCAAGGAGCTATGAACATGCACTCCTGGATCTCTTTGTTCTGTAACTCACCCCAACGCCCTACCATTAACTGAGTAAGTCCTGCCCAGGTTCAATCTACCAAAACGCATCAAAGGTGCTGCACCAAAGACTGCTACATAAGATAAAGGTGCACGGTGTTATGGGTAATGTATTAGCATGGATAGAGGATTGGTTACCTGACAGAAAGCAAAGAGGGGGGAAAATGGGTGTTTTTCTAGTTGGTGATCAGTGACTAATGGTGTGCCTCAGGGGTCAATGTTGGGACCGCAAGTGTTTACGATTTACATAGATGATTTGGAGTTGGGGACCAAGTGTAGTGTGTCAAAATTCGCAGATGACACTAAGATGAGTGGCAGAGCAAAGTGTACAGAGGATGCTGAAAGTCTGCAAAGGAATATAGATAATCTAAGTGAGTGGGCGAGGGTCTGGCAGATGGAGTACAATGTTGGTAAATGTGAGGTCATCCATTTTGGTAGGAATAATAGCAAAATGGACTATTATTTAAACGGTAAAAAATTGCAGCATGCTGCTGTGCAGAGGGACCTGGGTGTCCTTGTGCAGGAATCACAAGGAGTTGGTTTGCAGGTGCAGCAGGTAATTAAGAAGGCAAGTGGAATTATTGCTAGATGGATGGAGTTTAAAAATAGCGAGGTTATGTTGCTGCTGTATAAGGTGCTGGTGAGGCCACACCTGGAGTACTGTGTACAGTTTTGGTCTCCTTACTTGAGAAAGGATATACTGGCACTGGAGGGGTGCAGAGGAGATTCACAAGGTTGATTCCAGAGTTGAGAGGGTTGGCTTATGAGGAGAGACTGATTAGACTGGGTCTATACTCATTGGAATTCAGAAGAATGAGGGGAGATCTTATAGAAAGAAATAACATTATGAAGGGAATAGATAAGATAGAAGCAGGGAAGTTGTTTCCACTGGCGGGTGAAACTAGAACTCGGGGGCATGGCCTCAAAATAAGGAGGAGCAGATTTAGGACTGAGTTGAGGAGGAACTTCTTCACACAGAGGGTTGTGAATCTGTGGAATTCCCTGCCCAGTGAAGCAGTTGAGGCTACCTCATTGAATGTTTTTAAGGCAAGGATAGATAACTTTTTGAACAGGAAAATATTTAAGGATTATGGTGAGCGGGCGGGTAAGTGGAGCTGAGTCCACGAAAAGATCAGCCGTGATCTTATTGAATGGCGGAGCAGGCTCGAGGGGCCAGATGGCCTACTCCTGCTCCTAGTTCTTATGTTCTTATTAAAACTTCCCCCATACATCTCTGCTGAACCTTCCTCTCTTACCTTACCCTTTACTCGTTACAGTTTGCACAACACTCTGAGTTTTTATGATGATCAGCCATGATCATAATGAATGGCGGAGCAGGCTCGAAGGGCCGAATGGCCTCCTCCTGCTCCTATCTTCTATGTTTCTATGTTTCTTATCCTGTGTCGTAACCTTATTGAATGCCGTTTGAAAATCCAAACACCTTACATCTACTGGTCCCCCTTTATCCACCCTACTTGTTACATCCTCGGAGAATGCTAATCTGCCAAATACAATCTCCCTTTCACAAACCCATGTTGACTCTGCCTGATTGTATCATGATTTTCTAAATGGCCTGCTACATTCACCTAAATAATGAATGGCAGCATTTTCCCAATGACAGATGTGGTGCTGCAAAAATTTCACTAATGAACAAAGAGCAGTACAGCACAGGAAGAGGCCCTTCGGCCCTCCAAGTCTGTGCCGACACAATGGTGCTGAATTTTATTCAATGGGCGTGAAAATGGGAGAATCAAGTTGAAAGTTAAACTGCAAAAAGTCTACTTTGATATTTTACAATAATAAGCTGCTATTGGCACGGACAACTTACCAGACTGTTAATCATAACTGTTAATATGGCAACTTTATAATTACTGATTTTTTAAACTATATTTTACTTTAATTTTCATTTTGCAAGCTCAATATTAAACTCATTGCATAAATCCAAGCAGGTTTAATTTCAGTATTTATGTCCAGGGCACCGCTGGGTGTGGGAAGAAGAACAACAACACTTATACACCATGATTTATATAGCACTATATACCAGCATAACGGTGGCACACTGGTTAGCACTGCTGCTTCACAACACCTGTGACCTGGGTTCGATTCCTGGCTCGGGTCACTGTCTGTGAGGAGTCCGCACGTTCTCCCCGTGTCTGCATGGGTTTCCTCCGGGTGCTCTGGTTTCCTCCCACAGTCCGAAAGACGTGCTGGTTAGGTGCATTGGCCATGCTAAATTCTCCCTCAGTGTACCTGAACAGGCGCTGGAGTGTGGCAACTAGGGGATTTACACAGTAACTTCATTGCAGTGTTAATGTAAACCTACTTGTGACACTAATAAATAAACTTCAACTTTCATTCAATTTGATGATGTCATTAATAGAATGTTTAATTTTGAAAATTAGAATGCGGCACGCTTCCTGTGTAATATTTTATTTATGATTATTTTGGAACGATTAAACACTGCAACACAGGGAAGTACTTGAAAAATTCAGTGCTTAAAGGCTTATTGAATCAGTCAATAACTAAAGCTGCCATTAATTAACATCTGCACACCAGAAAATTAATTATCATCTTTCACTACAGGCAACCTAAAACAGCAGCTAAATCATATTTTCTGTTTTGCAAATTGGATGCAGGAGGTAATTTTCATTTATTTCTGGGAAATTTAATTTCCCCCCATGCACATTTTATTAGTTGTGACTGACATAGCCTTTGGGAAGTCTCAGACAGATCCCAGTGAACGGGCACAGATCAGGGGCTTAATTTCAGAGTTTGTTGGAAAGCAGAACGGCTCTTTTCCTGTATTATCATTGCACAGAAAGGAAGATTTGTTTTTAACGTGTCGATGGGCTGTGAGTGTCACTGACTGGATTGGCGCTTACTCTGACTTGCCTTGAGAAGAAGTCAGTGGCCTATTGGATTGCTGCAGTCCATGTGAAGGACATTGCGGTTTCCGATTCAACTGTGAGCTTGCAGTATTTCAGAGGCCAGACTGATGTGGGACTGGAGTCACATCGGGCCCTATTTTACCATTGCCTCGCGCAGTCGGGTGAGAGGCCATTATTGCGATCCGCACCCGGATCCGCGCAGATCACCACTTTACCGAAACCCGGGAATGGCGGCGAATTGATTCGCGCCCAAAACGGGTGCAACGACGATTTAAATGCATTTGCATGCATTTAAATTGAATTAATGAACTGCCCGCCCAACTTTATCAGCATTTCCCCCTTTACCACCGCGTTTACCAATCCGGAACCGCGCCGTAATGGACCTGCTGAAAAAAGTCTGAATTGGGCGCTCCAGCTGCTGAAGGGCACGTTCAGTGTTTCCAACGGCTCCCTGACTCAGATCAGTGGTGGGGGGAGGAGGGAGGCGGGTCAGATCATTCTCTGGTTGGGGGGGAGGGGAGTGAGGCCAGATCGTTGTCTGGTTGTGGGGGGGGGGGGGGGGAAGGAGGAGGAGGAAAGAGGGTCAGATGTATCTCTGCGGGGGGGGGGGGGGCGAGAGGGCCGATCGTTGTCTGGTGGCGGTGGGGGGTGGGGGGGAGGAGGCGGGTCAGATGTTCCTCTGGAGGGCAGGGGAAGTGAAGCCAGACCATTCTCGGGGGGAGGGGTGGGGGGGGAGTGAAGCCAGTTTGTTGTATGGTGGGGGGACGGGGGGGGGGATGAGGCCTGACCATTCTCTGGGGGGGGAGGGGGACGAAGTGAGGCCAGATCGTTGTCTGGGGTGGGGGGGGGGGGGGGGGGGAGGAGGATGGTAAGAAGTATTTTGGGGGGGGGGGGGGGTGGCCCGATTGCTGACTGGTGGCGGGGGGGGGGGCAGATGGATCTCTGGTGGTGGGGGGGGGGGGGGCAGATGGATCTCTGGTGGGGGGGTAGGGGGGTCCGCTGCCACTCTGCGGGTGATTGGTGGGGAGGGGAGCGGGGCAGGGGTGACGACCGGTCTGGGTAGTGGGGGGGTGGATAAGGGGGACAGTGATGTGTGTGGGGAGTGGGGGGGTTGGATAAGGGGGACAGTGATGTGTGTGGGTAGTGGGAGGGGTGGAGAAGGGGGACAGTGATGTGTGTGGGTAGTGGGAGGGGTGGATAAGGGGGACAGTGATGTGTGTGGGTAGTGGGGGGGGGGGTGAATAAGGGGGACAGTGATGTGTGTGGGTAGTGGAGGGAGTGGATAAGGGGGACAGTGATGTGTGTGGGTAGTGGGAGGGGTGGATAAAGGGGACAGTGATGTGTGTGGGTAGTGGGAGGGGTGGATAAGGGGGACAGAGATGTGTGTGGGTAGTGGGAGGGGTGGATAAGGGGGACAGTGATGTGTGTGGGTAGTGGGGGTGTGGTGGATAAGGGGGACAGTGATGTGTGTGGGTAGTGGGGGGGTGGATAAGGGGGACAGTGATGTGTGTGGGTAGTGGGGGGGTGGATAAGGGGGACAGTGATGTGTGTGGGTAGTGGGGGGGGTGGATAAGGGGGACAGTGATGTGTGTGGGTAGTGGGGAGGGTGGATAAGGGGGACAGTGATGTGTGTGGGTAGTGGGGGGTGGGGAATAAGGGGGACAGTGATGTGTGTGGGTAGTGGGGGGGGTGGATAAGGGGGACAGTGATGTGTGTGGGTAGTGGGGGGTGGGGAATAAGGGGGACAGTGATGTGTGTGGGTAGTGGGGGGGGTGGATAAGGGGGACAGTGATGTGTGTGGGTAGTGGGGGGGTGGATAAGGGGGACAGTGATGTGTGTGGGTAGTGGGGGGTGGGGAATAAGGGGGACAGTGATGTGTGTGGGTAGTGGGGGGGGGTGGATAAGGGGGACAGTGATGTGTGTGGGTAGTGGGGGGGGGTGGATAAGGGGGACAGTGATGTGTGTGGGTAGTGGGGGGTGGGGAATAAGGGGGACAGTGATGTGTGTGGGTAGTGGGGGGGGTGGATAAGGGGGACAGTGATGTGTGTGGGTAGTGGGGGGTGGGGAATAAGGGGGACAGTGATGTGTGTGGGTAGTGGGGGGGGTGGATAAGGGGGACAGTGATGTGTGTGGGTAGTGGGGGGGTGGATAAGGGGGACAGTGATGTGTGTGGGTAGTGGGGGGTGGGGAATAAGGGGGACAGTGATGTGTGTGGGTAGTGGGGGGGGGTGGATAAGGGGGACAGTGATGTGTGTGGGTAGTGGGGGGGGGTGGATAAGGGGGACAGTGATGTGTGTGTGTACCCTCACTCCCGCTTGTCGCTCCCGAGCCGCTTTCTCCGCTTTCTGCGGCCCGGGAGCGATCTGACACGGGCACGCTTTTTCCAGTTTTTTTCCAACTGCGCATGCGCAGTTCAGAGCTCCGAGTGTTTCGGCCGCGCTAAGCCCCGCCCACAGCGCGATAGGGACTGGAGATGGCTGAGAGCGTATGGGGGTGCCTGAAAGCAGATTTCCAAGTCGGATCTGCATTACGCCCAGATTCAGCACTTGGAATGAAAATGGTAAAATCAGGCCCATAGAAACCAAAGCAAGAATGGCAGATTCCCTTCTCTATCTGAACATGAAGCAGTTTCATGATGTTAATGTTTTATTTAATTGAATTTAAATGCTGCATCCACTGACTGCAATTTCAACTTCTGTCTCTAAACTATTAAAAATATGTTTGTTCGTTACTGAAATCACCAGATGAAGCAAAGCCTCCTACCGACTCTTGCCCTGGAGGGGGATCTTTCTGTTTAAAGTTTTAATTTTCTCTTTTAGCTTCACTGAATGTCACTGACTGGGGTTACTGATAATGTGACATAAATCCAACATCCAGGTTGAGGCCGTCCTCATGTGTGCGGAACTTGGCTATCAGTTTCTGCTCAGCGACTCTGCGCTGTCGTGTGTCGTGAAGGCCGCCTTGTGTGAGGACGGCCTAAACCGGGATGTTGGATTTATGTCACACTATCAGTAACCCCGACAGCTTGCCTCCTGGACTTGCAGAATCTCACTGGCTGTCCTGTCTGGAGACAATACACATCTCTTTAGCCTGTCCTTAATGCTCCCTCCACTCACATTGTCTGTATCTTTAAGACCTGGTTGGCTGTAGGGATTCGCATTCTAATCAGTATTCTGTAACTTGATTTTGTGTCTCTGTGCCCTGTTTGAGAGCAGATTTCCACTCCATCTGACGAAGGAGCAGCGCTCCGAAAGCTAATGGCATTTGCTACCAAATAAACCTGTTGGACTTTAACCTGGTGTTGTTAAAACTCTTACTGTATTTACCCCAGTCCAACGCCGGCATCTCCACATCATGACTACAGGGGAAGTCCCAGAGGATTGGAGAATAGCCAATGTTATTCCTTTGATAAGAAGTGTAGCAAGGATAATCCAGGTAATTACAGGCCGGAGAGCCTTACATCAGTGGTAGGAAAATTATTGGAGAGGATTCTTCGAGACAGGATTTATTCCCACATGGAAATGAGTGGACGTATCAGTGAGAAGCAACATGGTTTTGTGAAGGGGAGGTCATGTCTCACTAACTTGATCGAGTTTTTCAAGGAAGTGACAAGTGATAAGATGAGACGTGAAGGCTCAGTTAGGGCGCTTGAGAGTTACAAGTTAGCCAGGAAGGACCTAAAGAAAGAGTTAAGAAGAGCCAGGAGGGGACATGAGAAGTCTTTGGCGGGTAGGATCAAGGAAAACCCTAAAGCTTTCTATAGGTATGTCAGGCGTAAAAGAATGACTAGGGTAAGATTAGGGCCAGTCAAGGACAGTAGTGGGAAGTTGTGCGTGGAGTCTGAAGAGATAGGAGAGGCACTAAATGAATATTTTTCGTCGGTATTCACACTGGAGAGGGACAGTGTTGTCGAGGGGAGTACTGAGATGCAGGCTGTTGGACTGGATGGGATTGATGTTCATAAGGAGGAGGTGTTAGCAATTCTGGAAAGGGTAAAAATAGATAAGTTCCCTGGGCCGGATGGGATTTATCCTAGGATTCTCTGGGAGGCTGGAGAGGAGATTGCAGAGCCTTTGGCTTTGATCTTTGTGTCGTCATTGTCTACAGGAACAGTGCCAGAAGACTGGAGGATAGCAAATGTTGTCCCCTTGTTCAAGAAGGGGAGTAGGGACAACCCCGGTGAGCCTTACTTCTGTTGTGGGCAAAGTATTGGAAAGGATTATAAGAGATAGGATTTATAATCACCTAGAAAGGAATAATTTGATTAGGGATAGTCAGCACGGTTTTGTGAAGGGTAGGTCGTGCCTCACAAACCTTATTGAGTTCTTTGAGAAGGTGACCAAAGAGGTGGATGAGGGTAAAGCGGTTGATGTGGTGTATATGGATTTGAGCAAAGCGTTTGATAAGGTTCCCCATGGTAAGCTTTTGCAGAAAATACGGACACATGGGATTGAGGGTGATTTAGTGGTTTGGATCAGGAATTGGCTAGCTGTAAGAAAACAGAGGGTGGTGGTTGATGGGAAATATTCATCCTGGAGTTCAGTTACTAGTGGTGTACCGCAAGGATCTGCTTTGGGGCCACTGCTGTTTGTCATTTTTATTAATGACTTGGATGAGGGCGTGGAAGGATGGATTAGTAAATTTGCGGATGACACTAAAGTCGGTGGAGTTGTAGACAGTGCGGAGGGAAGTGGCAGGTTACAGAGGGACATAGATAAGCTGCAGAGCTGGGCTGAGAAGTGGCAAATGGAGTTTAATGCGGAAAAGTGTGAGGTGATTCACTTTGGAAGGAGTAACAGGAATACAGAGTACTGGGCTAATGGTAAGATACTTGGTAGTGTGGATGAACAGAGGGATCTGGGTGTCCATGTGCATAGATCTCTGAACGCTGGCACCCAGGTTGATAGGGTTGTTAAGAAGGCATACGGTGTGTTAGCTTTTATTGGTAGAGGGATTGAGTTTCGGAGCCAGGAGGTCATGCTGCAACTGTACAAAACTCTGGTGCGGCCGCATTTGGAGTATTGCGTACAGTTCTGGTCGCCGTATTATAGGAAAGATGTGGAAGTGTTGAAAAGGGTGCAGAGGAGATTTACCAGGATGTTGCCTGGTACGGTGGGAAAATCGTATGAGGAAAGGCTGAGGGGCTTGAGGTTGTTTTCGTTAGAGAGAAGAAGGTTAAGAGGTGACTTAATAGAGGCATACAAGATGATCAGAGGAGTAGATAGGGTGGATAGTGAGAGCCTTTTTCCTCGGATGGTGTTGGCTAGCACGAGGGGACATAGCTTTAAATTGAGGGGTGAGAGATATAGGACAGATGTTAGAGGTAGGTTCTTTACTCAGAGAGTAGTAAGGGCGTGGAATGCCCTGCCTGCAGCAGTGGTGGACTCGTCAACGTTGAGAGCGTTCAAGTGGTTATTGGATAAACATATGGATGATATTGGAATAGTGTAGATTAGAGGGGCTTTAGATTGGTTGCACTGGTCGGCGCAACATCGAGGGCCGCAGGGCCTGTACTGCGCTGTAATGTTATATGTTCTATGACAAAGATGATTGATGAGGGTAGGGCAGTGGATCTTGTCTACATGGACTTCAGTAAGGCCTTTGACAAGGTCCCTCATGGCAGACTGGTGCAGAAGGTGAAGTCGCATGGGATCAGAGGTGAGCTGGCAAGGTGGATACAAAATTGGCTCGGTCAAAGAAGACAGGGCGTAGCAGTGGAAGAGTGCGTTTCTGAATGGGGGGCTGTGACAAGTGGTGTTCCTCAGGGATCAGTGCTGGGACATTTGCTGTTTGTAATATATATCAATGATTTGGAGGAAAATGTAACTGGTTTGATTAGTAAGTTTGAGGACGACACAAAGGTTGGTGGATTTGCGGATAGCGATGAGGACCATCAGAGGATACAGCAGGAAATAGATCGGTTGGAGACTTGGGCGAAGAGATGGCAGATGGAGTTTAATCCGGACAAACGTGAGGTAAAGCATTTTGGAAGGTCTAATACAGATAGGAAATATACAGTCAATGCAGAACCATTAAGAGTATTGATAGGCAAAGAATCTGGGTATACAGGTACAAAGGTCACTAAAAGTGGCAATGCAGGTAGAGAAGGTAGTCAAGAAAGCATATGGCATGCTTGCCTTCATCGGCCGGGGCTTTGAGTTTAAAAATTGGCAAGTCATGTTGCAGCTTTATAGAACCTTAGTTAGGCCACACTTGGAATATAGTGTTCAATTCTGGTCGCCACACTATCAGAAGGGTGTGGAGGCTTTGAAGAGGATGCAGAAAAGATTTACCAGGATGTTGCCTGGTATGGAGGGCATTAGCTGTGAGGAGAGGTTGGAGAAACTTGGTTTGTTCTCAATGGAGAGACGGAGGTTGAGGGGTGACCTGATAGAACTCTACAAGATTATGAGAGGCATGGACAGAGTGGATAGTCAGAAGCTTTTTCCCAGGGTGGAAGAGTCAATTACTAGGGAGCACAGGTTTAAGGTGTGACGGGCAAGGTTTAAAGGAGATGTACGAGACAGATGTTTTACACAGAGGGTGGTGGGTGCCTGGAACTCGTTGTCGCGGGAGGTAGTGGAAGTGGATACGATCGTGACTTTTAAGGGGCGCCTGGACAAATACATGAATAGGATGGGAATAGAGGGATATGGTCCCTGGAACGGTAGGGGGTTTAGTTAAGTTGGGCAGCATGGCCGGTGCAGGCTTGGAGGGCTGAAGGGCCTGTTCCTGTGCTGTAGTTTTCTTCGCTCTTTGATGGAACTTCCAACAACCAAGTCCCCAGCACGACGGAAAATGTCCAGTCTCCCTCAACTGACTCTGGGAGGGTGAAGAACCTGAAACATTTGAGCAACAGAATACGCTGTTTCACAGTGTCACTATGCAGCAACAACAAGAATAGGATTCTCCACTAATACTGTTCTGCCTCCAGTCTAAAGAAGTTCTGTCTATCACACAAATAAGTGATGTGCTATATGAATTTCAGTGCCACTGTGACGCCCATGTTCCAACAACCGGGGTGTCATATCAAACAGCACATCCCTTCAGCTGTTTGCAATGGGCAGAGTACCGATTACACCAAACCTGCCAGTTCTTGCAGAACTCAGAACAGAATGTCTAACATTAGATGTGATTTCATGATTGGACAGCATTTGCTGAAGAATCCTGAGTGTGCTGGGAATGACAATGACAATCAGTTAAATGTGGGCGTCACGGTGACACAGTGGTGAGCACTGCTGCCTCACAGCATCAGGGACCTGGGTTCGATTCCCGGCTAGGGTCACTGTCTGTGTGGAGTTTGCACATTCTCCCTGTGCCTGTATGGCTTTCCTCCGGGTGCTCCGGTTTCCTCCCACAGTCTGAAAGACGTACTGGTGAGCTGCATTCAACATGCTAAATTCTCCCTCAGTGTACCCGAACAGGCGCCGGTGTGTGGTGACTGGGGGATTTTCACGGTAACTTCATTGCAGTGTTAATGTAAGCCTACATCTGACACTAATAAATGAACTCAAAACTTTAATGGGTTCATGGAGAATATTTCTGATATTGAGCTGAAATTCTGTTTACATTTTGTCAATCGTAGTCCCAAGGAGGGGGAAAGATGCTTCGGGGAGGACGGGGCATCCATGGCTGACGAGGGAAGTCAAGGACAGCATAAGCAAAAGAAAAAACATACAAAATGGCGAGGATTAGCAGGAACCAGAGGATTGGGAAGCCTTTAAAAGCAAGCAGAAGACAACTAAAAAATCAATAAAGGGGGAGAAGATGAAATATGAGTGTAAGCTAGCTAGTAGTATAAAAGAAGATCGGAAGAGTTCTTTTTAATATCTAAAAGGTAAGAGAGAGGCAAAAATAGACAGTGGACGACTGGAAAATGAGACTGGAGAAGTAATAATAGGAAACAAGGCAGAGGAAACTGAATAGTTACTTTGCATCAGTCTTCGCGGTGGAAGACACCAGTGGGATGTCAGAGCTCCAGGAGAATCAGGGGCACAGGTGAGTGTAGTGACCATCACTAAGGAGAAGGTTCTGGGGAAACTGAAAGGTCTGAAGATGGGTAAATCACCTGGACCGGATGGACTGCACCCCAGGGTTCTAAAAGAGATAGCTGAGGAAATTGTGGAGGCATTGGTGGTGATCTTTCAGGAATCACTGGAGGCAGGGAGGGTACCAGAGGACTGGAAAGTAGTGAATGTAACACGGCTGTTTAAGAAGGGAGGGAGGCAGCAGATGGGAAATTATAGGCCGGTTAGACTGACTTCGGGCATTGGCAAGATTTTAGGGTCCATTATTAAAGATGAGATCGCAGAGTACTTGGAAGTGCAGGATAAAGTAGGACTGAGTCAGCACGGCTTCATCAAGGGGAGGTCATGTCTGACAAATCTGTTAGAGTTCTCTGAGGAGGTAACAAGGAAGTTAGATAAAGGAGAACCATGGACATGATTTATTTAGATTTCCAGAAGGCCTTTGACAAGGTGCCGCATAGGAGACTGTTAAGTGCTCATGGTGTTAATGGTAAGATGCTGGCATGGATAGAGGATTGGCTGACTGGCAGAAGGCAGAGAGTGGGGATAAAGCAGTCTTTTTCAGGATGGCAGCCGGTGACTAGTGGTGTGCCTCAAGGGTCAGTGCTGGGACCACAACTTTTCACAATATACATTAACAATTTGGAAGAAGGAACTGAAGGCACTGTTGCTAAGTTTGCAAATGATACAGAGATATATAGAGGGACAGGTAGTATTGAGGAAGCAGGGGGGCTGCAGAAGGACTTGGACAGGTTAGGAGAGTGGGCAAAAAAGTGGCAGATGGAATATAATGTGGAAAAGTGTGAGGTTATGCACTTCGGCAGAAGGAATGGAGGTATAGACTATTTTCTAAATGGGGAAATGCTTGGAAAATCAGAAACACAAAGGGACTTGGGAGTCATTGTTCAAGATTCTCTTAAGGTTAAGTGCAGGTTCAGTCAGCAGTTAGGAAGGCAAATGTAATGTTAGCATTCATGTCGAGAGGGCTAGAATACAAGAGTAGGGATGTACTTCTGAGGCTGTATAAGGCTCTGGTCAGACCCCATTTGGAGTATTGTGAGTAGTTTTGGGCCCTGTATCTAAGGAAGGATGTGCTGGCCTTGGAAAGGGTCCAGAGGAGGTTCACAAGAATGATCCCTGGAATGAAGAGCTTGTCGTATGAGGAACGGTTGAGGACTCTGGGTCTGTACTGGTTGGAGTTTGGACGGATGAGGGGGATCTTATTGAAACTTACAGGATACTGCGAGGCCTGGATTGAGTGGACATGGAGAGGATGTTTCCACTCGTAGGAAAACTAGAACCAGAGGGCACAACCTCAGGCTAAAGCAACGATCCTTTAAAACTGAGATGAGGAGGAATTTCTTCAGCCAGAGAGTGGTGAATCTGTGGAACTGTTTGCCGCAGAAGGCTGTGGAGGCCGGGTCATTGAGTGTCTTTAAGACAGAGATAACTAGGTTCTTGATTAATAAGAGGATCAGGGGTTATGGGGAAAAGGCAGGAGAATGGGGATGAGAAAAATATCAGCCATGATTGAATGGTGGAGCAGACTTGATGGGCCGAGTGACCTAATTCTGCTCCTATGTCTTATGATGTGGAGATGCCGGCGTTGGACTGGGGTAAACACAGTAAGAAGTTTAACAACACCAGGTTAAAGTCCAACAGGTTTATTTGGTAGCAAAAGCCACACAAGCTTTCGAGGCTCTGAGCCCCTTCTTCAGGTGAGTGGGAATTCTGTTCACAAACAGAACTTATAAGACACAGACTCAATTTACATGAATAATGGTTGGAATGCGAATACTTACAACTAATCCAGTCTTTAAGAAACAAAACAATGGGAGTGGAGAGAGCATCAAGACAGGCTAAAAAGATGTGTATTGTCTCCAGACAAGACAGCCAGTGAAACTCTGCAGGTCCACGCAACTGTGGGAGTTACAAATAGTGTGACATAAATTCTGATTCTAGGATCGCATGATAAAGACTCAGGAGGAAAAAAGCAGAAATATTTATGTGAAATAGTGTGACATAAACCCAATATCCCGGTTGAGGCCGTCCTTGTGTGTGCGGAACCTGGCTATCAGTTTCTGCTCCGCGACTCTGCGCTGTCGTGTGTCGCGAAGGCCGCCTTGGAGAACGCTTACCCGAATATCAGAGGCCGAATGCCCGTGACCGCTGAAGTGCTCCCCAACAGGAAGAGAACAGTCTTGCCTGGTGATTGTCGAGCGGTGTTCATTCATCCGTTGTCGCAGCGTCTGCATAGTTTCCCCAATGTACCATGCCTCGGGACATCCTTTCTTGCAGCGTATCAGGTAGACAACGTTGGCCGAGTTGCAAGAGTATGTACCGTGTACCTGGTGGATGGTGTTCTCACGTGAGATGATGGCATCTGTGTCGATGATCCGGCACGTCTTGCAGAGGTTGCTGTGGCAGGGTTGTGTGGTGTCTTGGTCACTGTTCTCCTGAAGGCTGGGTAGTTTGCTGCGGACAATGGTCTGTTTGAGGTTGTGCGGTTGTTTGAAGGCAAGAAGTGGGGGTGTGGGGATGGCCTTGGCGAGATGTTCGTCTTCATCAATGACATGTTGAAGGCTCCGGAGGAGATGCCGTAGCTTCTCCGCTCCGGGGAAGTACTGGACAACGAAGGGTACTCTGTCCACTGTGTCCCGTGTTTGTCTTCTGAGGAGGTCGGTGCGGTTTTTCGCTGTGGCGCGTTGGAACTGTTGATCAATGAGTCTAGCGCCATATCCTGTTCTTATGAGGGCATCTTTCAGCGTCTGGAGGTGTCTGTTGCGATCCTCCTCATCCGAGCAGATCCTGTGTATACGGAGGGCTTGTCCGTAGGGGATGGCTTCTTTAACGTGTTTAGGGTGGAAGCTGGAGAAGTGGAGCATCGTGAGGTTATCCGTGGGCTTGCGGTACAGTGAGGTGCTGAGGTGACCGTCCTTAATGGAGATGCGCGTGTCCAAGAATGCAACCGATTCCGGAGAGTAGTCTATGGTGAGCCTGATGGTGGGATGGAACTTGTTGATGTCATCATAGAGTTGTTTCAGTGATTGTTCACCATGAGTCCAAAGGAAGAAAATGTCATCGATGTATCTAGTGTATAGCACCGGTTGAAGGTCCCGTGCGGTGAAGAAGTCTTGTTCGAACCTGTGCATGAAGATGTTGGCATATTGAGGTGCAAATTTGGTCCCCATGGCTGTTCCGTGTGTCTGGATGAAGAACTGGTTGTTGAAGGTGAAGATATTGTGGTCCAGGATGAAGCGGATGAGATGTAAAATTGCATCTGGAAACTGGCAGTTGTTGGCGCTGAGCACTGAGGCCTTCGTTGTCCAGTACTTCCCCGGAGCGGAGAAGCTACGGCATCTCCTCCGGAGCCTTCAACATGTCATTGATGAAGACGAACATCTCGCCAAGGCCATCCCCACACCCCCACTTCTTGCCTTCAAACAACCGCACAACCTCAAACAGACCATTGTCCGCAGCAAACTACCCAGCCTTCAGGAGAACAGTGACCAAGACACCACACAACCCTGCCACAGCAACCTCTGCAAGACGTGCCGGATCATCGACACAGATGCCATCATCTCACGTGAGAACACCATCCACCAGGTACACGGTACATACTCTTGCAACTCGGCCAACGTTGTCTACCTGATACGCTGCAAGAAAGGATGTCCCGAGGCATGGTACATTGGGGAAACTATGCAGACGCTGCGACAACGGATGAATGAACACCGCTCGACAATCACCAGGCAAGACTGTTCTCTTCCTGTTGGGGAGCACTTCAGCGGTCACGGGCATTCGGCCTCTGATATTCGGGTAAGCGTTCTCCAAGGCGGCCTTCGCGACACACGACAGCGCAGAGTCGCGGAGCAGAAACTGATAGCCAGGTTCCGCACACACAAGGACGGCCTCAACCGGGATATTGGGTTTATGTCACACTATTTCACATAAATATTTCTGCTTTTTTCCTCCTGAGTCTTTATCATGCGATCCTAGAATCAGAATTTATGTCACACTATTTGTAACTCCCACAGTTGCGTGGACCTGCAGAGTTTCACTGGCTGTCTTGTCTGGAGACAATACACATCTTTTTAGCCTGTCTTGATGCTCTCTCCACTCCCATTGTTTTGTTTCTTAAAGACTGGATTAGTTGTAAGTATTCGCATTCCAACCATTATTCATGTAAATTGAGTCTGTGTCTTATAAGTTCTGTTTGTGAACAGAATTCCCACTCACCTGAAGAAGGGGCTCAGAGCCTCGAAAGCTTGTGTGGCTTTTGCTACCAAATAAACCTGTTGGACTTTAACCTATGTCTTATGGCAGTCATCCTTGCCAGACAATCAGCACCCTTTTCTCATCCAGCATCAATTGTTGTTCGCTTTGAAATTTGGTTTTCTTGCATCTGTCCTGGAGAACAGAGAACAGAAAGCTCGGACAACTCCCCTGATTTCAGCAAGACTTCCTTTTTCCTCAACTCAGGATTTCCCGACATTGTGGTCGACAGGTTCGCCAAATCTGGTCATTTCTGGTTTACAAAACCAGAGAAATAGCACAAAAAAACTTCTACAAAAAAACCGTCATAAAAAGCAAACTGGAATCTATCAGGAAAATGTCTGTCAAAGAGAGGAACCCCAACTTAGCCTGACCTGAACGTGACTAAAGTCCCACATTACATGGTTGATTCTAAGACCCTCTGAATGTGGTCGAACATGCCATCCAAAACAAACAATCATTTCACAGGTCAGTGAGCTTGATTGGCTCACACTGTTAGAGAAGGAGCATCGTGAAGACTGTGGGGCTTCAAAGAGTGAACCCATCGCCACCAACTTCTCAGAGCACAGACTGCACGTTCTCCGTGTGCCTGCGTCGGTTTCCTCCCACAGTCCGAAAGACGTGCTGGTTAGGTGCATTGACCATGTTAAATTCTCCCTCAGTGTACCCAAACAGGCAGCGGAGTGCGGTCACTAGGGGATTTTCACAGTAACTTCATCGCAGTGTTAATGTAAGCCTACTTGTAACACAATTAAATAAACTTTAAACATCAGGAATAAATGGGATCCTGTCCATATTGTACAAACAATTATTTAAAATTATTTTCCATAGTGCAGTAGATCTGCGATTAACAGTAACACATTTACATCCAGCTCTGCAAACCCATCACAGAAATATTGAACCTATTATGTTGCTGCTCTGTGGAACTCAGTTATATCCCATGTGCTGAGATGTAGGAAAACAATTACAATTTCCTATAAAGTTAACGCTAAGAGGAATTAATTGTAGTATTTGTTCCTGAATGGAGTTTCTTGTGCAAGCACATTCTGTTCTCCCACTGAGCTGGCTTGGCCAATGGTTCATTAAGCAGGGTTTGTATGTAGCTGGCATGTACACTCACACTGGCTGATGTATAATTGAATCGCTGCAGTAATAATGTGTGTGTCAAAAATAGCAGCTGGAATTGTTTGTGACGGCAGCAAAGGCAGCAAATTGATTTATTAAAGACAAAATGTAAACAGGATTTCAGCACAATATCAGAAATATTCTCCATGAACACATTAAAGTTTTGAGTTCATTACTGTCACAAGGAGGGTAACATTAACACTGCAATGAAGTCACTGTGAAAATCCCCCAGTTGCCACACTCCGGTGTCTGTTTGGGTACACTGAGGAGAATTTAGCATGGCCAATGTTCCTAACCAACACGTCATTCGGACTGTGGGAGGAAACCAGAGCACCCGGAGGAAACCCACACAGACACGGGGAGAACGTGCAGACTCCACAGACAGTGACCCAAGCTGGGAATCGAACCCGGGTCCCTGGCGCTGTGAGGCAGCAGTATTGTATCTCCGAGTCTGTTCATTCACTATCTAGGTACAGGCTGGAATGTTTGAAAGCCTAAAATTTATAATGATATACTGTCCCTTCATCTCCAACACATCAAAAGAGATTTCATTTAATAATTCAATATCATTTCAGGATATTTCTTGGGCATTGCTAACCCTTCAGCCTGTGGATATCACAACTGGACCACATTCTCTCTGCATTCACAATGCACACTCTTGGTGCTGAGGTTACCGGGCAGGAGTGACATCACTGTCCCTTCTGTAACCTGGAATCACAATCCAATTGGAATATCCCCACTGCTATCCTGCTCGAGGTTTTAGAACTAACAAGAAACCAGGAGTTGAGACTGGATATCACCTTGGTCTCTTTGCCCATTACTACAGTAGAAGGTCATTTACACTCAACATTTTAACATAGATTTATGATAATGACACCAAATGTACAAAGTTTTATCCCTCACACCCTACTGAACCACAGCCAATAACATGTACCAGCTAAACCACCTCAACTGGATTAATACAGTGCCAAAAATTTATACTACCAATCAGAGCTCTGGCTGGGGTTTTGTTGGGTCAATAGGGGTCTCATGCACCGGTCGGATAACCTGCAGGGAACGCCCGTCAGTTTCATGGGAGAGACCTTCAGGCCTCTGACTGGCGCCCATTGGGCTTTCCCCTCCATTGAGGATTTGCCTCCATTTAATTCCCGAGTCATCAGTGAATTGCAGGGGACTCAGAGTAATGAGAGTCAATTGGCTGATGAATGAATTGAATTCCAGCAGTTGGGGTCCCTGTGTCCACCCTTTCCATCCGCCAACGTAATTAGGGGAGGTTTTCCCACCATCAGGAGACTGGTGTGGGGTCACTCCCACCATTCAGTTTCCCGCTGTGACGAGCTGGATTAAATCCAATCCTACACCCACTCGAAAACCCAGGTGGTCATCCTATAGATCCTCAAAACCATGAAGCAAGAGCTTGGATTCAGGTGTGAACTCAGCAGCTGCGGCCATTCTGAACTGATGCGATAAAGAATCGTGAAAACCTGGTCCTCTTATAACAGCCTGAGCAGCTGCTTGGGATTCTGTTGGTGCACTAAGTGATACAGAGAGAAGA
This sequence comes from Mustelus asterias, assembly GCF_964213995.1. Classification (NCBI taxonomy): domain Eukaryota; kingdom Metazoa; phylum Chordata; class Chondrichthyes; order Carcharhiniformes; family Triakidae; genus Mustelus; species Mustelus asterias. The sequence continues at coordinate 139,072,368 of NC_135809.1, read as the reverse complement.
GGCGGAAACTGCTTGGTGCAGATTCTGGCATCAGGTTAGGAGTTGCCAACCCTCTCGGATTGGCCTGGAGTCTCCAGGAACTGAAGACACAGACTGCTAGCAGAATAAGGGCACGGAATCATACAGCACAACAATCAGACCAGAGGGAGTGCAGCTGTATTCAGTTTCAAGAGAGTAAGGCCAGGCTGCGTGGCCTCTACTTTAATGCCAGGAGCATTGCAGGTTAAATGGATGGGTTGAGGCAGATGATTAACACGTGGAAATGTTTTTTTAAATTCATTTGTGAGATATGAGCATCGCTGGCTGGCCAGCTTTTATTGATGTGGAGATGCCGGCGTTGGACTGGGGTAAACACAGTAAGAAGTTTAACAACACCAGGTTAAAGTCCAACAGGTTTATTTGGTAGCAAAAGCCACACAAGCTTTCGGAGCTCCAAGCCCCTTCTTCAGGTGAGTCAGTGAGTTAGGCTGTTAGGGAGGGAATTCCAGACGGCATTGTGGGTCAACCCACATCACATGGACTGCAGCGATTCAAGAAGGCAACTCACCATCATCTTCTCAAGGGCAACCAGGGATGGGCAATAAATGCTGACCAGCCAGTGATGCCCATGTCCCATAAATAAATTTTAAAAATATGATATATGTGATACAGCAGCGATCCCACAGACAAGGTTAAAGGGAGGACACGATTGGCAACTCAACATTCTGGGATATAGAACCTTAATCAGAAGGGGACCAATATCCTGGGGGGTAAATTTGCTAAGGCCATGCAGGGAGGTTTAAACTGATTCGGGGGGGGGGAGGGATCCTGAGTAGTGGGGCTGAAAGTGAGGGATGCATGGATGGGGACTGCAATGCACGGCATTGCAGAGGTGGGGTGGAGCAGGGTTTGAAATGTGTATACTTCAATGCCAGGAGTATTCGCAATAAAGTGGGTGAACTTGCAGCGTGGATCAGTACCTGGGACTTCGATGTTGTGGCTATTTCAGAGACATGGATAGAGCAGGGGCAGGAATGGATGCTGCAGGTCCCGGGGTTCAAATGTTTTAGTCGAAGTAGGGAAGGAGGTAGAAGAGGGGGAGGGGTAGCATTATTGGTCAGAGATTGTATCACAGTGTCAGAGAGGAGGTTTGATGAGGACTTATCTGTTGAGGTAGTATGGGCGGAGATTAGAAATAGGAGAGGAGAGGTCACCCTGTTGGGAGTCTTTTATAGACCTCCTAAAAGTTCTAGAGAGGTTGAGGAAAGGATTGCGGAGTCAATCCTGCTTAGGAGTGAAAGTAATAGGGCAATTGTTATGGGGGATTTTAACTTGACTAATATTGACTGGAATTGTTATAGCTCTAGCTCGTTAGAGGGGTCAGTTTTTGTTCAAAGCGTGCAGGAAGGTTTTTTGACTCAGTATGTAGACAGGCCAACTAGAGGTGAGGCTATATTGGATCTGGTGCTGGGAAATGAGCCAGACCAGGTGCTAGACTTGGAAGTTGGTGTGCATTTTGGTGATAGTGACCACAATTCGGTTACGTTCACCTTAGTGATGGAAAGGGATAGGCATGAACCTCGGGCCAGTGGTTTTAGCTGGGGGAAGGGTAATTATGAGGCTATTAGGAGAGAATTAGGAAACATAGGTTGGACTAGGAGATTACAGGGACTGGGAACGTCCGACATGTGGAGTTTTTTCAAGGAGCAGCTACTGCGAGTCTGTGATAGGTATGTCCCTGTCAGGCAAGGAGGAATTGGTAGGGCTAGGGAACCGTGGTGCACCAAAAAAGTTTCTTTGTTGGTTAAAAAGAAAAAGGAGGCTTATGTTCGGATGAGACGTGAGCACTCGGGTAGTGCACTAGAAAGCTTTAGATTGGCTAAGAGGGAGTTGAAGAGCGAGCTTAGAAGGGCTAAAAGGGGACATGAGAAGACTTTGGCGGATAGGGTTAAAGAGAATCCTAAGGCGTTCTATAGGTATGTCAAGAACAGAAGGTTGGTTAGGGCAAGTTTAGGGCCAGTTATAGATGGCAGAGGGAAGTTATGTGTGGAACCGGAGGAGATTGGTGAAGCATTGAACCAATATTTCTCTTCGGTGTTCACGCAAGGGGACATGAATATAGCTGAGGAGGACACTGGGTTGCAGGGGAGTAGAATAGACAGTATTACAGTTGATAAGGAGGATGTGCAGGATATTCTGGAGGGTCTGAAAATAGATAAATCCCCTGGTCCGGATGGGATTTATCCAAGGATTCTCTGGGAGGCAAGAGAAGTGATTGCAGAGCCTCTGGCTCTGATCTTCAGGTCGTCGTTGGCCTCTGGTATAGTACCAGAAGATTGGAGGTTAGCGAATGTTGTCCCATTGTTTAAGAAGGGGAACAGAGACTTCCCCGGGAATTATAGACCGGTGAGTCTCACTTCTGTTGTCGGCAAGATGTTGGAAAAAATTATAAGGGATAGGATTTATAGTTATTTGGAGAGTAATGAATTGATAGGTGATAGTCAGCATGGTTTTGTGGCAGGTAGGTCGTGCCTTACTAACCTTATTGAGTTTTTTGAGAAAGTGACCAAGGAGGTGGATGGGGGCAAGGCAGTGGACGTGGTATATATGGATTTTAGTAAGGCGTTTGATAAGGTTCACCATGGTAGGCTTCTGCAGAAAATGCAGATGTATGGGATTGGGGGTGATCTAGGAAATTGGATCAGGAATTGGCTAGCGGATAGGAAACAGAGGGTGGTGGTTGATAGTAAATATTCATCATGGAGTGCGGTTACAAGTGGTGTACCTCAGGGATCTGTTTTGGGGCCACTGCTGTTTGTAATATTTATTAATGATCTGGATGAGGGTATAGTTGGGTGGATTAGCAAATTTGCTGATGACACCAAAGTCGGTGGTGTGGTAGACAGTGAGGAAGGGTGTCGTAGTTTGCAGGAAGACTTAGACAGGTTGCAAAGTTGGGCCGAGAGGTGGCGGATGGAGTTTAATGCGGAGAAGTGTGAGGTAATTCACTTTGGTAGGAATAACAGATGTGTTGAGTATAGGGCTAACGGGAGGACTTTGAATAGTGTGGAGGAGCAGAGGGATCTAGGTGTATGTGTGCATAGATCCCTGAAAGTTGGGAATCAAGTAGATAAGGTTGTTAAGAAGGCATATGGTGTCTTGGCGTTTATTGGTAGGGGGATTGAATTTAGGAGTCGTAGCGTTATGTTGCAACTGTACACAACTCTGGTGCGGCCGCACTTGGAGTACTGTGTGCAGTTCTGGTCCCCACATTACAGGAAGGATGTGGAGGCTTTGGAGAGGGTGCAGAGGAGGTTTACCAGGATGTTGCCTGGTATGGAGGGGAGATCCTATGAGGAGAGGCTGAGGGATTTGGGATTGTTTTCGCTGGAAAGGCGGCGGCTAAGAGGGGATCTTATTGAAACATATAAGATGATTAGAGGTTTAGATAGGGTGGATAGTGATAGCCTTTTTCCTCTGATGGAGAAATCCAGCACGAGGGGGCATGGCTTTAAATTGAGGGGGGGTAGTTATAGAACCGATGTCAGGGGTAGGTTCTTTACCCAGAGGGTGGTGAGGGATTGGAATGCCCTGCCAGCATCAGTTGTAAATGCGCCTAGTTTGGGGGCGTTTAAGAGATCCGTAGATAGGTTCATGGACGAAAAGAAATTGGTTTAGGTTGGAGGGTCACAGTTTTTTTTTTTAACTGGTCGGTGCAACATCGTGGGCCGAAGGGCCTGTTCTGCGCTGTAATGTTCTATGTTCTATAGAATCTTCAGGCGAGACAGGGGAGGGGGTAAAAGAGGAGGAGGCGTTGCATTATTAGTTAATAAGTCAGTTACTGCAGTGAGGAGAGATGATATCTTGGACGGGGCATCAAATAAAGCTTTGTGGATAGAGCTTAGGAATACAAAAGGGGCAGCCACATTGTTACGTGTTTATTATAGACCCCCAGATAGTCAGTGGGATATTGAGGAGTAAATACATGCTCAGTTTGTGGAGGTGTGCAAAAACAATAATAGAGTTATTATATTGGGTGATTTCAACGTTCCCAACATTAACTGGGATATACACAGTGTTAAGGGCTTGGATGGAGTAGATTTCTTGAAATGTATACTGAACTTTTTAAATCGATATGTGGCGGGTCCAACAAGGGAGGGAGCTGTGCAGGACCTGATTCTGGGAATGACGCCAGACAGGTGGTTGAGGTGGTGGTGGGGGAGCATTTTAGTGATAGCGATCACAACATCGTGCAATTTAAGCTTGTTATGGACAAGGAAATAGGCAAGTTTCAAAAAAAAAGTTTTGGATTGGGGGAGAGCGGAGTTTAGTAAAATAAGACAGGATCTGGGTGCGGTCAACTGGGTGCAGTTACTTGTGGGCAAATCTCCAAAAGAGCAGTGGGAGGGGTAGGAATAACAAGCCCAGAGAACCATGGATGACCAGAGATATTCAGGATACAATGAGAAGGAAAAGAAAGGCTTTTAAAAAGTACAAGGGGAGCAAATCAGTGGAGGCATTAGTGAGGTTTTGGAAAGTGCAGGGTGGAGCTTAAAGCAATAAGGAATGCAAAGAGGGGATATGAGAAAGCTCTGGCTGGTAAAAGTAGGGAAAAACCAAGATATTCTCTCAGTATGTCAATGAGAAGAGGATAGAACATAGAACATAGAAAGCCACAGCACAAACAGGCCCTTCGGCCCACAAGTTGCGCCGATCATATCCCTACCTCTAGGCCTATCTATAGCCCTCAATCCCATTAAACCCCATGTACTCATCTAGAAGTCTCTTAAAAGACCCCAACGAGTTTGCCTCCACCACCACCGACGTCAGCCGATTCCACTCACCCACCACCCTCTGAGTGAAAAACTTACCCCTGACATCTCCTCTGTACCTACCCCCCAGCACCTTAAACCTGTGTCCTCTCGTAGCAACCATTTCAGCCCTTGGAAATAGCCTCTGAGAGTCTACCCTATCCAGACCTCTCAACATCTTGTAAACCTCTATCAGGTCACCTCTCATCCTTCGTCTCTCCAGGGAGAAGAGACCAAGCTCCCTCAACCTATCCTCATAAGGCATGCCCCCCAATCCAGGCAACATCCTTGTAAATCTCCTCTGCACCCTTTCAATGGCTTCAACATCTTTCCTGTAATGAGGTGACCAGAAATGCGCACAGTACTCCAAGTGGGGTCTAACCAGGGTCCTATAAAGCTGCAGCATTATCTCCCGACTCCTAAACTCAATCCCTCGATTAATGAAGGCTAGTACGCCGTACGCCTTCTTGACCGCATCCTCCACCTGCGAGGCCGATTTAAGAGTCCTATGGACCCGGACCCCAAGGTCCTTCTGATCCTCTAACCAGGGAGAGAGTAAGACCCATTAGGGGCCAAGGGATCTGTGGGTGGAGGGGCAAGTTTGAGAAGGCAGAGCTTTCATGATAAACCTCAGCTGGTACAGGAATTGAACATGCGCTATTGGCATCACTCCACATCACATACCAGCTGTCCAGCCAACTGAGCTAACCAACTCCCGGAGTAATGGATAGTGTAGAGGATAGCTATAATCTATAAAACAATACCGATGGGCTGGTGGAGTGCGCGGTAAAGTGGCAGTTCAATTTTAACACAGAAAAGTGTGAGGTGATGTGTTTAGGAAGGTCAAACAGTAAGAGGGAACACACAATAAATGGGAACATACAAGAGGGTTAAATGAAGTGAGAGATCTTGACGTACAAGTGCACAAGTCCCAAAAGGCAGCACTTCAATTTGACAAGGTTCACTGACAGAGGTATAGAATATAAATGTAGATATAATGCTGAAATTGTATGAAACACTGGTGAGGCCACAACTGGAGTATTATGTCCAGTTCTAGTCACAATATTACAGGACAGACATAATTCCTCTGGAGGGAATGCAGAGGACGTTTACAAGAATGTTGCCAAGGCTGGGAAAGTGCAGCTATGAGGAGAGATGGGATAGGTTGGGGTTATATTCCTTGGAACAAAGAAGACTGAGGGGTGACTTGATAGAGGTGTACAACATTCTGAGGGGAAGAGACAGAGTGGACAGGATAAAACTGTTTCCTTTGGTGAGGAATTCGAGAACCAGGGGACATAAATGCAAGAGAAGAGGCAGAAGGTGTAGAGGGGGCACGAGGAAGAATATTTTTACACCGAGGGTGGTGGGTGTCTGGAATTCGCTGCCAGAGTTGGTGGTGAAGGCAGAGACCCTAAACTCTTTTAAAAAGTACCTGGATCTGCACCTTAAGTGCTGTAAACTACAGAGTTATGGGCCGGGTGCAGGAAGATGGGATTAGAAAGGGCACCTGGGATTTTCACGCTGACATGGACAAGATGGGTCAATGGCCTCCTTCTGCACTGAATCCTTTCTACGGTTCCATGAAGACAGACACAAAGCTACTTTTATTTCTCTGCAAATGGCCCTCGAGGAACTACCATAACTGGCACAGGGGTTGAACCCACAATGTTGGCATCATTCTGCATCACACTTCAGACATCCAGCCACGTGAACTAACCGACGCCCAACAGGAAGAAAACATTAAAATACACCAGCCCTTTCTTTCCTTCTGGAAGCAACCACACTGGGAGAAGTTGTGTGATGTGATTTGTAAGGGATGGGATTACAGTAATTTTTCAAGTGCAGAGAAACTTGTCTCTCATGAGTGTGGCTGAAATAGAAAATGTTTCAGCAAATTGTAACGTGCGGGTCTCTGGATAGAAAGATAAATACTCATCAGGGAGGCAGAACACAATGGGACTTGGATCAATTCTCACAACTTCTGCAGATTGGATTTACTCAGATCTCATTTATCTGTTAATCGTAATTCCGATTCTCTGATATCATCATAGTTCAATTTAATTTAACATGCTTACAATCAACTGATACAAAAATGTCACTGTGCTCCTTGGAGCTGAATTGGCATTAACTTTCCAAACAGGTGAATTGCAGAGCGCTCGCTGCTTAGAGTGCACCTTGGGAGTTGAGGTACATAGAAGAGTTTGGTGAGTGGGGGGGTTGGGTGAGTGAGGGAGTTTGGTGAGTGGGGGAGTTTGGTGAGTGGGGGAGTTTGGTGAGTGGGGGAGTTTGGTGAGTGGGGGAGTTTGGTGAGTGGGGGAGTTTGGTGAGTGGGGGAGTTTGGTGAGTGGGGGAGCTTGGTGAGTGGGGGAGTTTGGTGAGTGGGGGAGTTTGGTGAGTGGGGGAGCTTGGTGAGTGGGGGAGCTTGGTGAGTGGGGGAGTTTGGTGAGTGGGGGAGTTTGGGGAAGTGGGGGAGTTTGGGGAAGTGGGGGAGTTTGGTGAGTGGGGGAGTTTGGTGAGTGGGGGAGTTTGGTGAGTGGGGGAGTTTGGTGAGTGGGGGAGTTTGGTGATTGGGGGAGTTTGGTGAGTGGGGGAGTTTGGTGAGTGGGGGGGTTGGGTGAGTGAGGGAGTTTGGTGAGTGGGGGAGTTTGGTGAGTGGGGGAGTTTGGTGAGTGGGGGAGTTTGGTGAGTGGGGGAGTTTGGTGAGTGGGGGAGTTTGGTGAGTGGGGGAGTTTGGTGAGTGGGGGAGCTTGGTGAGTGGGGGAGTTTGGTGAGTGGGGGAGTTTGGTGAGTGGGGGAGCTTGGTGAGTGGGGGAGCTTGGTGAGTGGGGGAGTTTGGTGAGTGGGGGAGTTTGGGGAAGTGGGGGAGTTTGGGGAAGTGGGGGAGTTTGGTGAGTGGGGGAGTTTGGTGAGTGGGGGAGTTTGGTGAGTGGGGGAGTTTGGTGAGTGGGGGAGTTTGGTGATTGGGGGAGTTTGGTGAGTGGGGGAGTTTGGTGAGTGGGGGGGTTGGGTGAGTGAGGGAGTTTGGTGAGTGGGGGAGTTTGGTGAGTGGGGGAGTTTGGTGAGTGGGGGAGTTTGGTGAGTGGGGGAGTTTGGTGAGTGGGGGAGTTTGGTGAGTGGGGGAGTTTGGGGAAGTGGGGGAGTTTGGGGAAGTGGGGGAGTTTGGGGAAGTGGGGGAGTTTGGTGAGTGGGGGAGTTTGGTGAGTGGGGGAGTTTGGTGAGTGGGGGAGTTTGGTGAGTGGGGGAGTTTGGTGAGTGGGGGAGTTTGGTGAGTGGGGGAGTTTGGTGAGTGGGGGAGTTTGGTGAGTGGGGGAGTTTGGTGAGTGGGGGAGTTTGGTGAGTGGGGGAGTTTGGTGAGTGGGGGAGTTTGGTGAGTGGGGGAGTTTGGTGAGTGGGGGAGTTTGGTGAGTGGGGGAGTTTGGTGAGTGGGGGAGTTTGGTGAGTGGGGGAGCTTGGTGAGTGGGGGAGCTTGGTGAGTGGGGGAGCTTGGTGAGTGGGGGAGCTTGGTGAGTGGGGGAGCTTGGTGAGTGGGGGAGCTTGGTGAGTGGGGGGGTTTGGTGAGTGGGGGAGTTTGGGGAAGTGGGGGAGTTTGGTGAGTGGGGGAGTTTGGTGAGTGGGGGAGTTTGGTGAGTGGGGGAGTTTGGTGAGTGGGGGAGTTTGGTGAGTGGGGGAGTTTGGTGAGTGGGGGAGTTTGGTGAGTGGGGGAGTTTGGTGAGTGGGGGAGTTTGGTGAGTGGGGGAGTTTGGTGAGTGGGGGAGTTTGGTGAGTGGGGGAGTTTGGTGAGTGGGGGAGTTTGGTGAGTGGGGGAGTTTGGTGAGTGGGGGAGTTTGGTGAGTGGGGGAGTTTGGTGAGTGGGGGAGTTTGGTGAGTGGGGGAGTTTGGTGATTGGGGGAGTTTGGTGATTGGGGGAGTTTGGTGATTGGGGGAGTTTGGTGAATGGGGGAGTTTGGTGTTTGAGTGAGTTTGGTAAGTGGGGGAGTTTGGGAGTGAGGGAGTTTGGGGAAGTGGGGGAGTTTGGTGAGTGAGTCAGTTTGGTGAATCGGGCAGTTTGGTGAGTGGGTGAGTTTGGTGAGTGGGGGAGGGGTGTTTGGTGAGTGGGGGAGTGTGGTGAGTGGGTCAGTTGGTGAGTGGGGCAGTTTGGGAGTATCGGAGTTTGGTTAGTGGGGGAGTTTGGTGAGTGGGGCAGTTTGGTGAGTGAGTGAGTTTGGTGAGTGAGTGAGTTTGGTGAGTGGGGCAGTTTTGTGAGTGAGTGAGTTTGGTGAACATAGAACATAGAAAGCCACAGCACAAACAGGCCCTTCGGCCCACAAGTTGCGCTGATCATATCCCTACCTCTAGGCCTATCTATAGCCCTCAATCCCATTAAATCCCATGTACTCATCCAGAAGTCTCTTAAAAGACCCCAACGAGTTTGCCTCCACCACCACCGACGTCAGCCGATTCCACTCACCCACCACCCTCTGAGTGAAAAACCTACCCCTGACATCTCCTCTGTACCTACCCCCCAGCACCTTAAACCTGTGTCCTCTCGTAGCAACCATTTCAGCCCTTGGAAATAGCCTCTGAGAGTCTACCCTATCCAGACCTCTCAACATCTTGTAAACCTCTATCAGGTCACCTCTCATCCTTCGTCTCTCCAGGGAGAAGAGACCAAGCTCCCTCAACCTATCCTCATAAGGCATGCCCCCCCAATCCAGGCAACATCCTTGTAAATCTCCTCTGCACCCTTTCAATGGCTTCAACATCTTTCCTGTAATGAGGTGACCAGAACTGCGCGCAGTACTCCAAGTGGGGTCTAACCAGGGTCCTATAAAGCTGCAGCATTATCTCCCGACTCCTAAACTCAATCCCTCGATTAATGAAGGCTAGTACGCCGTACGCCTTCTTGACCGCATCCTCCACCTGCGAGGCCGATTTAAGAGTCCTATGGACCCGGACCCCAAGGTCCTTCTGATCCTCTACACTGCTAAGAATGGTACCCTTCATAGTATACTGCTGCTTCATCCCATTGGATCTGCCAAAATGGATCACTACACACTTATCCGGGTTGAAGTCCATCTGCCACTTCTCCGCCCAGTCTTGCATTCTATCTATGTCTCGCTGCAACTTCTGACATCCCTCCAAACTATCCACAACACCACCTACCTTGGTGTCGTCAGCAAACTTACCAACCCATCCCTCCACTTCCTAATCCAGGTCATTTATGAAAATGACAAACAGCAAGGGTCCCAGAACAGATCCCTGGGGCACTCCACTGGTCACTGACCTCCATGCAGAGAAAGACCCCTCCACAGCCACTCTCTGCCTTCTGCAGGCAAGCCAGTTCTGGATCCACAAGGCAACAGCCCCTTGGATCCCATGCCCTCTCACTTTCTCAAGAAGTCTTGCATGGGGGACCTTATCGAACGCCTTGCTGAAGTCCATATAGACCACATCCACCGCTCTTCCTTCGTCAATGTGTTTGGTCACATTTTCAAAGAACTCAACCAGGCTCGTAAGGCACGACCTGCCCTTGACAAAGCCGTGCTGACTACTTTTGATCATACTAAACTTCTCTAGATGATCATAAATCCTGTCTCTCAGGATCCTCTCCATCAACTTACCAACCACTGAGGTTAGACTCACCGGTCGGTAATTTCCCGGGCTGTCCCTGTTCCCTTTCTTGAATATAGGGACCACATCTGCAATCCTCCAATCCAAGGGGCTGTTGCCTTGTGGATCCAGAACTGGCTTGCCTGCAGAAGGCAGAGAGTGGCTGTGGAGGGGTCTTTCTCTGCATGGAGGTCAGTGACCAGTGGAGTGCCCCAGGGATCTGTTCTGGGACCCTTGCTGTTTGTCATTTTCATAAATGACCTGGATGAGGAAGTGGAGGGATGGGTTGGTAAGTTTGCTGACGACACCAAGGTAGGTGGTGTTGTGGATAGTTTGGAGGGATGTCAGAAGTTGCAGCGAGACATAGATAGAATGCAAGACTGGGCGGAGAAGTGGCAGATGGACTTCAACCCGGATAAGTGTGAGTGAGTGAGTTTGGTGAGTGAGGGAGTTTGGTGAGTTGGGGAGTTTGGTGAGTGAGTCAGTTTGGTGAGTGGGGCAGTTTGGTGAGTGGGGCAGTTTGGTGAGTGGGGCTGTTTGGTGAGTGGGGCTGTTTGGTGAGTGGGGGAGTTTGTTGAGTGGGGCAGTTTGGTGAGTGAGTGAGTTTGGTGAGTGGGGCAGTTTCGTGAGTGGGGCAGTTTCGTGAGTGGGGCAGTTTGGGAGTGGGGGATTTTGGTGAGTGGGGGAGTTTGGGGAAGTGGGGGCATTTGAGAGTGGGGCAGTTTGGTGAGTGAGTGAGTTTGGTGACTGGGGCAGTTCAATGAGTGGGGGAATTTGGTGAGTGGGGGAGTTTGGTGAGTGGGGGAGTTTGGTGAGTGGGGGAGTTTGGTGAGTGGGGCAGTTTGGTGAGTGGGGGAGTTTGCGAGTGGGGGAGATTGCGAGTGGGGGAGTTTGCGAGTGGGGGAGTTTGCGAGTGGGGGAGTTTGCGAGTGGGGGAGTTTGCGAGTGGGGGAGTTTGCGAGTGGGGGAGTTTGCGAGTGGGGGAGTTTGCGAGTGGGGGAGTTTGCGAGTGGGGGAGTTTGCGAGTGGGGGAGTTTGCGAGTGGGGGAGTTTGCGAGTGGGGGAGTTTGCGAGTGGGGGAGTTTGCGAGTGGGGGAGTTTGCGAGTGGGGGAGTTTGCGAGTGGGGGAGTTTGCGAGTGGGGGAGTTTGCGAGTGGGGGAGTTTGCGAGTGGGGGAGTTTGCGAGTGGGGGAGTTTGCGAGTGGGGGAGTTTGCGAGTGGGGGAGTTTGCGAGTGGGGGAGTTTGCGAGTGGGGGAGTTTGCGAGTGGGGGAGTTTGCGAGTGGGGGAGTTTGCGAGTGGGGGAGTTTGCGAGTGGGGGAGTTTGCGAGTGGGGGAGTTTGGGGAAGTGGGGAGTTTGGGGAAGTGGGGGTGTTTGGTGAGTGGGGAAGTTCGGTGAGTGGGGAAGTTCGGTGAGTAGGGGAGTTCAATGAGTGGGAGAGTTCAATAAGTGGGGGAGTTCGGTGAGTGGGGGAGTTCGGTGAGTGGGGGAGTTCGGTGAGTGGGGGAGTTCGGTGAGTGGGGGAGTTCGGTGAGTGGGGGAGTTCGGTGAGTGGGGGAGTTCGGTGAGTGGGGGAGTTCGGTGAGTGGGGGAGTTCGGTGAGTGGGGGAGTTCGGTGAGTGGGGGAGTTCGGTGAGTGGGGGAGTTCGGTGAGTGGGGGAGTTCGGTGAGTGGGGGAGTTCGGTGAGTGGGGGAGTTCGGTGAGTGGGGGAGTTTGCAGCATGGGGGAGTTGGATGAGTGGGGGAGTTTGGTGAGTGGGGGAGTTTGGTGAGTGGGGGAGTTTGGGGGTGGGGGAGTTTGGTGAGTGGGGGAGTTTGGTGAGTGGGGGAGTTTGCTGAGTGAGGGAGTTTTTTGAGTGGGGCAGTTTGGTGAGTGGGGGAGTTTTTTGAGTGGGGCAGTTTGGTGAGTGGGGCAGTTTGGTGAGTGGGGCAGTTTGGTGAGTGGGGCAGTTTGGTGAGTGGGGCAGTTTGGTGAGTGGGGCAGTTTGGTGAGTGGGGCAGTTTGGTGAGTGGGGCAGTTTGGTGAGTGGGGCAGTTTGGTGAGTGGGGGAGTTCGGTGAGTGGGGGAGTTCGGTGAGTGGGGGAGTTCTGTGAGTGGGGGAGTTCGGTGAGTGGGGCAGTTTGGTGAGTGAGGGAGTTTTTTGAGTTGGGCAGTTTGGTGAGTGGGGCAGTTTGGTGAGTGGGGCAGTTTGGTGAGTGAGTGAGTTTGGTGAGTTGGGCAGTTTGGTGAGTTGGGCAGTTTGGTGAGTTGGGCAGTTTGGTGAGTTGGGCAGTTTGGTGAGTTGGGCAGTTTGGTGAGTGGGGCAGTTTGGTGAGTTGGGCAGTTTGGTGAGTGAGTGAGTTTGGTGAGTTGGGCAGTTTGGTGAGTGGGGCAGTTTGGGAGTTGGGCAGTTTGGGAGTCGGGCAGTTTGGGAGTCGGGGAGTTTGGGAGTTGGGCAGTTTGGGAGTCGGGCAGTTTGGGAGTCGGGCAGTTTGGGAGTCGGGGAGTTTGGGAGTCGGGGAGTTTGGGAGTCGGGGAGTTTGGGGAAGTGGGGGAGTTTGGGAGTCGGGGAGTTTGGGAGTTGGGCAGTTTGGGAGTTGGGCAGTTTGGGAGTCGGGCAGTTTGGGAGTCGGGCAGTTTGGGAGTCGGGCAGCTTGGGAGTCGGGGAGTTTGGGAGTCGGGGAGTTTGGGGAAGTGGGGGAGTTTGGGAGTCGGGGAGTTTGGGAGTCGGGGAGTTTGGGAGTCGGGGAGTTTGGGGAAGTGGGGGAGGGAGGGAGTCGGGGAGTTTGGGAGTCGGGGAGTTTGGGAGTCGGGGAGTTTGGGAGTCGGGGAGTTTGGGAGTCGGGGAGTTTGGGAGTCGGGGAGTTTGGGAGTCGGGGAGTTTGGGGAAGTGGGGGAGGGAGGGAGGAATTGCTGTGTCTTCTCTCTCTTACTACGTTCAGGAGACAGTTAGGGGAGGAGCAAAGCAGGCCGGAGAACTGGGTGATAAGTTGTAATAACAATGTGTGAACACACCTGTATGCTATGACAGCAAAGTAATTGGTGGGTGAGTTTTTTTTTTATTCATACGTGAGAAATGGGCGTCGCTGGCTGGCCAGAATTTATTGCCCATTCCTAGTTGCCTTTGGAGGGCAGTTGAGAGTCAACCACATTGCTGTGGCTCTGGAGTCACATGTAGGCCAGACCGGGTAAGGATGGCAGATTTCCTTTCCTAAAGGACATTAGTGACCCAGATGGGTTTTTCCAACAATTGACAATGGTTTCACGGTCATCAGTAGATTCTTAATTCCAGATATATTTTTTTGAATTCAAATTCCACCACCTGCCCTGGTAGGATCGGAACCTGGGTCCTCAGAACATTAGCTGAGTTTCTAGATTAACAGTCTGCCGATAATACCACTGGGCCATTACAGAGTGAAAACTAAAGGTCAGTCGTAGAATTAAAAACAGATTGAAACTCTAATTAAATGGGAACACAGGACCAGGTGATGTGTCCATGTGATGCAGCATGTGGGAGCTGGTGGACCCCATTGTGGCTCCTCGGAAACATATCTGTATTAAGTGTTGGTTGCTCGAGGAACTTCAGCTCAGATTTTGTGAGCTGGAGTCTGAGCTTCAGACATTGTGACACATAAGGGAGGGAGGGAGATACCTGGACACTGTGTTTCAGGAGGCAATCACACCCTTTAGACTAACTGCCTTAAATTCAGTCAGTGGTCAGGGACAGGAGGGTGTGGCTGCGAGTGAGGCAGGTGGAGGGATCCAGGAGGTAGGGTTACAGGAGCCTCAGCCCTTGTCCTTGTCCAAAAGGTTCAAGATTCTTACTCCCTGTGTGGATGGGAACGGATACTGCAGGGAGGATGAGCAAACTGACCACAGCACTGTGATGCAGGGAACCATTCGAGTGAGGGAGAAAAGAGGAAAGTAGTCTTAATCAGGGACAGTATAGTTAGGGGCATTGATACTGTTCTCTGTGAACAGGGTCGAGAGTCCCGAAGGTTGTGTTGCCTGCCTGGTGCTCGGGTTCGGGATATCTCATCTGGGCTGCAGAGGAACATGGAGTGGGAGGGTAAAGACCCAGTTGTCATGGTCCATGTAGGTACTAACAACATAGAACAAGGGCAGAGGTTCTGCTAGGGGAGTATGAACAGCTAGGAGTTAAATTAAAAAGCAGAACCAAAAAGGTGATAATCTCTGGATTAGTACCTGAGCCACAGCTAATTGGCACAGGGTCAGTAAGATTAAGGAGGTAAATGCATGGCTCAAAGGTTAGGGTGGGAGAAATCAGTTTGGATTTGTATGACATTGGCACCAGTACAGGGGAACGAGAGAGCTATTCTGATGGGAAGGGCTGTATATAGGGTGTTAAACTAAGTAGAGGGTAGGAAAGTTCAGATGCATGGAAACTTAACAAAAAAATCCAAGTGTCGGGAGAAGTTGGGAGTACAGGTTGTGGTGATATAAACAGGGCCTAGTTTTAAGGCTGATAAAATTGGATATCCTAAATTAAAGAATTGAGCATTTTGAAATCAAACACAGTCAAACCTCAGGCAGGCCAATTGTACAATACACAAATGTGTCTGGGCCTGACCCATCAACCACCCATCAAAGGTCGTTACACTCTACTTGAGACTTAGCAGGAGATCATGGCACCTCATTGAAATGCATCGGTCTATTGTTAGAAGCCCAGATCGGGCCAGACTTTCTGTCACCAAGAGATCCTGTAGAAACCTTACCTGATAACAAGTTTAACAACATGGAGATGGACACCTGGGGGCGGACCCTGGTGTCCTGTCAGGCAGACATCAAGAAACCCACTGGGTATTGGAACCCCCTCCTGGGACCTCATTGGCCAGAAGCCAGAGAAGTTTCTGGAAAGGCAAGCAGGCTGGGGATAAAGGGACACACTCAGAGGCACACAGGAGCGAAGACTCGACAGGGGAGACAGCCGTGACCATTCGGAAGACTGACCAGAGAAGGAAGGAAGGAAGAAGCGGCCATCGAGACTCACCTTCGTGACGACAGACCAGAGGGACTCAAAGAATCGGGCCTGCAGTTTAACCAAGCCATCTTTACGGGTAGTATACTTGAATCTGCTGGGGTATCCTCTTGTTTTATGTGGGTAATTTAAGGGTTAATAGTGTTATTTAATAAACTTGTTGAATCTTTACTTGTGTTTGTCCTTTGTCCACCTTGCAAATAAGGGCACCGGGGTAAAACCTTGGAGTAAGTAAACTGGTTGAAAGTATCTGAGAATTAACAGGTACAACAAGGTTAATGATGAGGCTAATTGTTACCAGATAATGAAAGGAAGGGACAGAGCGTGTGAATGTCATATTACACCTGTATATACACAGGAAGAGATGAGCTAAAGCCAACATTGGTCCCCTAGAGGCCGAGATTGGGGAGTTAATAGTGTGGAACACAGAAATGGCAGAGACACTACATCAATATTTTGCTTTGGTTTTCATGGTGGGGAACGCTAGAACCATCCCAAAAGCGACAGAGGAAATTCAAACTATCACCATCACTAGCAAAAAAAATATTGAACAAGCTACTGGAATGACCCATACCCGAGGGTTCATTCCAGAGATGAGAGGTTTGTCCTGAGCAGTTTAGGCCGATACTCTCCAGAATTTATAAAAATGAGGGGAGATCTAATTGAGGAGATTGAGGTGAGAGATGTAGAGAGAATGCCTCCTCTTGTGGGGCAATCCAGAACGAGAGGTTACAGTTTTGGGATGGGAGATAGCAGATTTAAAACAGGGATGAGGAGAAACTATTTCTCTCAAAGGGCCGTGAGTCTGTAGAATTCACTACCCCAGAGGGTGGTGGATGCCGGGACATTGAGTACATTTAAGGAAGAGGTGGACAGATTTTTAATTAGTAACGGGGTGAAGGGTTATGGAGAACGGGCAGGAAGATGGAGTTGAGGCCGAGATGAGATCAGCCATGATGGTATTGAATGGTGGAGCAGGCTCGAGGGGCTGAATGGCCAACTCCTGCTTCTCGTTTTTATGTTAAAATGTGTATTATGTTTCGGTTTTAACATTGATACATAAATCTCTCCAAGTACGCAGTGAAATGTTCTCATCTTTACTCAAAGTGAAACATTCAGTGAACAATCCCCGATATTAAATTACAAAACCGGACTCTGTACTTTTTCAATTTAAATCTTGTACAGCTGCTCCAACTGTGTAAAAATCCCAGGCTGGAGGCTCATATAGATCAACCCCAATAAACCACCAGAATTTAACTTCAAGTGAGTATTGATATATTTCCATCATAAACCTGTTTCTATGTTTCGATGTAAACCTCATTTTTAACCATGGGTCGCTACAGAAGTGTATCTAATCTGTATAATTCAAAGCTGTGTCTATGTCTATTAGATAAACCTTTCTGAAATATCAGACAAAGTATCACACATCCACAGACCAAAAGTAGTCATTGGATGCCAGAAACAAACATATCCATGAAGTGACAGAATTGTGAAGTGCTGTGGGAACGAATGAAGCAAAATCCTTCTCATTATTTTCCACAATAAAGTTTCATTCCTGAACCAGGAACAACCCCAAAACTGACCAATCAAATCATTTCTTCAGTTTTCAGCTGCTATTTTCCTGCACTCAGGTCAACTCATTTTTTATTCATTTGTGGGACATGGGCGTCGCTGGCTGGCCAGCATTTATTGCCCATCCCTAGTTGCCCTTGTGAAGGTGGTGGTGAGCTGCCTTCTTGAATCGCTGCAGTCCATGTGCTGTGGGTTGACCCACAATGCCATTAGGGAGGGAATTCCAGGATTTCGACCCAGTGACTGCGAAGGAACGGCGATATATTTCCAAGTCAGGATGGGCGGCACGGTAGCACAGTGGTTAGCACTGCTGCTTCACAGCTCCAGGGACCTGGGTTCGATTCCCGGCTTGGGTCACTGTCTGTGTGGAGTTTGCACATTCTCCTCGTGTCTGCGTGGGTTTCCTCCGGGTGCTCCTGTTTCCTCCCACAGTCCAAAGATGTGCGGGTTAGGTTGATTGGCCATGCTAAAATTGTCTCTTAGTGTCCTGGGATGCGTAGATTAGAGGGATTAGTGGGTAAAATATGTAGGGATATGGGGGTAGGGCCTGGGTGGGATTGTGGGTCGGTGCAGACTCGATGGGCCGAATGGCTTCTTTCTGTACTGTAGGGTTTCTATGAGTGGCTAGGAGGGGAACTTGCAGGTGATGGTGTTCCCATTTACTTGCTG
The DNA here is from genome assembly GCF_964213995.1 of Mustelus asterias. Classification (NCBI taxonomy): domain Eukaryota; kingdom Metazoa; phylum Chordata; class Chondrichthyes; order Carcharhiniformes; family Triakidae; genus Mustelus; species Mustelus asterias. Next base: position 139,054,766 of record NC_135809.1, on the reverse strand, counting down.
CCCTTGTCCTTCTAGATGGAAGTGGTTGTGGGTTTGGCAGGTGCTGTCTAAGAATCTTTGGTGAATTGCTGCAGTGCATCTTGTAGGTCACACATTGTTGCTACTGAGCGTCGGTGGTGGAGGGAGTGGATATTTGTGGGTGTGGTGCCAACTCAATGAGTGAGAAATAGCATTTCTAACCGAGCAAAAGTTTTTTTTTACAAATCTAAAAATCATTGAATAAGAAGAGTTATGGACGGGAGGAGGCCATTTGGCCCCTCAAGCCTTCTCTGCTATTTAAGAAGAACTTGGCTGCTCTGTGATCTCAGTGCCACTTTCCTGCTCTATCCCCACATTCCTTAGCATCCAAAAAGCTAATAAGCTCACACTCCACTATACTCAATGACATAGTATCCACAGCTCTCCAAAATAGAGAATTCCAAAGATTCACAACCATTTCAGTGGATAAAGTTTCCCTTCTCTCAGTCCTAATTGGCTGATATTTCACTCCGAAACAGTTATCTTTATTTCTACATTCTGCAGCCAAGGGAAACATACCCTGAACATTCAGAATTTTATATGTTTCAGTGAGATCAAAGAACAAAGAACAATACAGCACAGGAACAGGCCCTTCGGCCCTCCAAGTCTGCACCGATCATGTGTTCCTAACTAGACCATCCGTTTGTATCCCTCTATTCCCAGTCTGTTCATGTGGCTATCTAGATAAGTCTTAAATGATCCTAGCGTTTCTGCCTCAATCACTTTGCTTGGGAGTGCATTCCAGGCCCCACCACCCTCTGTGTAAAATACGTCCCCCACATATCTGTATTGAACCTTGCCCCCCCCACCTTGAACTTGTGACCCCTTGTGTTTGTCATTTCTGACCTGGGAAAAAGCTTCCAACTGTTCACCCTATCTATGCCCTTCATAATTTTATAAACTTCTATTAGGTTGCCCCTCAACCTCCGTCTTTCCAGGGAGAACAACCCTAGTTTACTCAATCTCTCCTCATAGCTAAATCCTAAATCTCATTCTTCGAAATCCTAGGAAATGTTGGTCTAGTCTACGCAATTTCTTCTCATAAGAAGCATCCTCTGGTCCCAGAGATCAGTCTGGTGAACCATTGTTACACTTCCTTTATGACAAGTATATCCTTCCTTGGGTAAGGAGAGTAAGTTTATATATAATTCTCCAGGTGCCGTCTCACCAACCTCCGAAAAGATTATAAGACTTCTTTCATCATATACACCAAATTTTTTGCAATAAATACTCAAATTGCATTTTCTTTCCAAACTGCTTGCTGTTCCTGCAGGTTAACTTTCTGTTTAAGGACTGAATGTCAAGCTTTCTCAATCTTTCACCATTTAAAAAAACATTCTTAGCAAAGTGAATAACTTCACATTTCCCACATTATATTCATCTGCAAAGTTCTTATCCACTCTTTGTCCATTCACTTAACCTCACTGGTTGCTTAATGCAGCCTCTACACAACCTGCTCACAGGATTCTTTCCCACCTAACATTATATCATCTGTAAGTTTGGATACAACCTTAATTATAACTTCAAAAAGCTTTTTAAGAAAATTACTAAACACTAATTTTCTGAGCAGCCTGCATTACTGACTGAAACAGGCCATGAAACCATCAATAATTAGCCTTAATCACTGTCACAACCTATCCCTGCCGGGCTACTCATCTCCCCTCCTGGCTACCCCCTGTTCGAGAGGACACGCCTGTCTGACACGGATCAGGCTGATGAGTGATTGAGACTTGGTGCAAGTTAGGGTACGTGTTGTAGAGTTCTGGATGTCCTCAGGTTTACAAAGCTGCAAAGTGAGTCAGGAGAAGATTGAAAGTCAAAAGGTAAGAATCTTCTGGAGTATCTGTCAGCAGGAGAAGGCAGAGTGGGACAATGATACAGAGCTGTGAATGATGGCGTGAATAGGGGTACTCAGACACCTCTTAGGGTCAAAGTAGAACAGCAAGGGTCTGGTTCAACCAGAAAGAGGAACACACACAGTGTCCGTATGACCTAAAGACACCCAGGTGCCCTTTCTAATCTTCCTCCGCTGAGTCTGTGGATTGAACACTTTTCTATGATGTGGTGCAGTGTTTGTTCTCTCTCACAGGCACATAGGGGGCTGGCACTAATGCCCCATCTGTGGAGATTGGCCAAGCAGGGGCCACGGCTGCTCCTGAACCTGTTGAGGATGAATCACTCTTTCCTTGGAAAGTTGAAACCGGACAACTGATGGGTTGGGTTTGAGACCAGATCTTTGTTTGTTGTGTCCAATGGTTCCCATTCATTGTCCAAGTGGAATTTATGTTGAAGTCCTGTGTGGGAGGCCAGGATGCCAAATGGTGTCAAGGCAGTTGTGAGGTCAAGAAACACAACACCAATCTTCAAGTTTTTCCTTTGTAAGTGATTAGGGTCGGTACCTGTCACCTGTTCCTCTGTGCTGCGCTCCTTGTGGAAACCAGCTTGGTCAATGCTAAGGACTTTTACGATCGGAGATATGCGCTGGAGGATGAGGCGTTGAAGGATTTTGTATGCGACTGATAGGAGAGAGATCAGACGGTAGCTAGCTGCAAGTATGGGGTCTTTTCTGGGTTTTGGCACGGTGATGATTTTTGCTGTCTGCCATTTCTTTAGAACAGTGCTGGAATTTATGATCATCTTGTAAAACCAGATCAGCCAGACGGAAGCTTGGGACACCAGCTGCTTCATAAATTCCGGCACGATATTATCAAATTTGCAGATGATACAAAGTTGGGTGGGAGGGTGAGCTGTGAGGAGGATGCAGAGATGCTTCAGCGTGATTTGGACAGGCTGAGTGTGTGGGCATCTGCATGGCAGATCAGTATAACCTGGATAAATGTAAAGTTATCCACTTTGGTAGCAATAATAGGAAGACAGATTATTATCTAAATGGTTATAGATTGAGAGAGGGGAGTGTGCAGTGGGACCTGGGTGTCCTTGTACACCAGTCGCTGAATGTAAGCATGCGGGTGCAACAGGTGGTAAAGAAGGCAAATGGCATGTTAGCCTTCATTGTGAGAGGATTTCAGTACTGGAGCAGGGATATCTTGTTGCAATTGCATTGGCCTTGGTGAGGCCACACCTGGAATAATGTGTGCAGTTTTGGTCTCCTTATCTCAGGAAGGATGTCCTTGCCTGCTCCTTCTCCTGTTTTCTGTATTGCCAGACTTTGAGCCCTATAATTGTTCAGTTCTGCAACCCCAAAAGGACAGGGCGGATGTCTCTGTTGCTGATGGCGTTACCTTGGTTCACCCTGGATTTTCTTTGGGTGTTTTGTCCAGGGCTGCCTTAGCTATGGCCAGTAGGTGAGCAATGGATCAGTGTTCACATATCTCACCACATCCCCCCCACCCCTCTTCCCGCCAGCTTGCCTGAAGGAGTGAATGATCTGAACAACAAACTGAATTCCAAAGGAGTGAAGAGTCCACACAAATATATAAAATGAAAAAGAGTGGCTAAAGTAAATATTGGTCCTTTAGAGGATGAGAAGGGGGATGTAATAACTGGAAATGAGAAAATGGCTGAGACATTGAACAGGTATTTTGTGTTGGTCTTCACAGTGGAAGACACAAATAACATGCCAAAAACTGATGACAGGAAGGCTACGGCAGGTGAGAACCTAGAAACTATCATTATCATGAAAGAGGTAGTGTTGGGCAAGTTAATGGGGCTAAAGGTAGACAGGTCTCCTGGTCCTGATGGAATGCATCCCAGGGTACTAAAAGAGACGGCAGGGGAAATAGCAAGTGCACTAGTGGTAATTTACCAAAATTCACTGGACTCTGGGGTGGTTCCTGCAGATTGGAAAACAGCAAATGTGACACCACTGTTTAAAAAGGAGTTAGACAAAAGGCGGGTAACTATAGGCCGGTTAGCTTAACTTCTGCAGCAGGGAAAATGCTTGAATCTATCATCAAGGAAGAAATAGCGAGACATCTGGATATAAATTGTCCCATTGGGAAGATGCAGCATGGGTTCATGAAGGGCAGGTCAGATTTGACTAATTTGGTGGAATTCTTTGAGAACATTACATGTGCAGTGGACAATGGGGAACCTGTGGATGTGGTGTATCTGGGTTTCCAGAAGGCATTTGATAAGGTGCCGCACCAAAGACTGCTGCATAAGACAAAAGTGCACAGTGTTACGGATAATGTATTAGCATGGATAGAGGATTGGTTAACTAACAGAAAGCAAAGAGTGGGGGTAAATGGGTGTTTTTCTGGTTGGCGATCAGTGGCTAATGGTGTCCCTCAGGCATCAGTATTGAGAGCACAATTGTTTACGATTTACATAGATGATTTGAACAAAGAACAATACAGCACTGGAAACAGGCCCTTCAGCCCTCCAAGCCTGTGCTGCTCATTGGTCCAACTAGACCATTCGTTTGTATCCCTCCATTCCCAGACTGCTCATGTGACTATCCAGGTAAGTCTTAAACGATGCCAGCGTGTCTGCTTCCACCACCCTACTTGGCAGCGCATTCCAGGCCCCCACCACCCTCTGTGTAGAAAACGTCCCTCTGACATCTGAGTTATACCTCACCCCTCTCACCTTGAGCCCGTGACCCCTCGTGATCGTCACCTCCGACCTGGGAAAAAGCTTCCCACTGTTCACCCTATCTATATCCTTCATAATTTTGTACACCTCTATTAGGTCTCCCCTCATTCTCCGTCTTTCCAGGGAGAACAAGCCCAGTTTACCCAATCTCTCCTCATAGCTAAGACCCTCCATACCAGGCAACATCCTGGTAAACCTTCTCTGCACTCTCTCTAAAGCCTCCACGTCTTTCTGGTAGTGCGGCAACCAGAACTGGACGCAGTACTCCAAATGTGGCCGAACCAACGTTCTATACAGCTGCATCATCAGACTCCAGCTTTTATACTCTATACCCCGTCCTATAAAGGCAAGCATACCATATGCCTTCTTCACCACCTTCTCCACCTGTGCTGCCACCTTCAAGGATTTGTGGACTTGCACACCTAGGTCCCTCTGTGTTTCTATACTCCTGATGACTCTACCATTTATTGTATAACTCCCCCCTACATTAGTTCTTCCAAAATGCATCACTTCGCATTTATCTGGATTAAATTTCATCTGCCATTTCTCCGCCCAATTTTCCAGCCTATCTATATCCTGCTGTATTGTCCGACAATGCTCATCGCTATCCGCAAGTCCAGCCATCTTCGTGTCATCCGCAAACTTGCTGATAACACCAGTTACACCTTCTTCCAAATCATTTATATATATCACAAATAGCAGAGGTCCCAGTACAGAGCCCTGCAGAACACCACTGGTCACAGACCTCCAGCCGGAAAAAGACCCTTCGACCACTACCCTCTGTCTCCTATGGCCAAGCCAGTTCTCCACCCATCTAGCCACTTCTCCTTGTACCCCATGAGCCTTAACCTTCTTAACCAACCTGCCATGAGGGACTTTGTCAAATGCCTTACTGAAATCCATATAGACGACATCCACGGCCCTTCCTTCATCAACCGTTTTTGTCACTTCCTCAAAAAACTCCACCAAATTTGTAAGGCACGACCTCCCTCTTACAAAGGGAGCAGCCCCTTGGATCCCATGCCCTCTCACCTTTTCTAGAAAACTTGCATGGGGGACCTTATCGAACGCCTTGCTAAAATCCATATAAACCACATCTACTGCCTCCCCTATTATGAAGGGTATAGATAGGGTGAACGGTGGGAAGCTTTTTCCCAGATCAGAAGTGATCACGAGGGGTCACGGGCTCAAGGTGAGAGGGGCGAAGTATAACTCAGATATTAGAGGGATGTTTTTTACACAGAGGGTGGTGTGGGCCTGGAATGCGCTGCCAAGTAGGGTGGTGGAGGCAGACACGCCGACATCGTTTAAGACTTCCTGGATAGTCACATGAGCAGCCTGGGAATGGAGGGATACAAACGATTGGTCTAGTTGGACCAAGGAGCGGCACAGGCTTGGAGGGCCGAAGGGCCTGTTTCCTGTGCTGTACTGTTCTTTGTTCTTTTGTTCTTATGTTCACACAAGAATCTTAGTAAAAGTCTCAAAGGCGAAAGTAACAATGTTTCTGTGTGAATGATTACCTTCCTCTCAGCGAAATAGGATAAATGAAATTCACAAATTATTTTCGTGTCACAACAGCCAACAAACTAACTTTGATAGATTTGGAAATAAACAAGTCGTAGCTGGAAATCGGGAAGGACTGGAAGCCAGTGTTAATCGTATCTGAGACTCACAAAGTTATTCTCACCTCCCCTTGGAGGAGCTGAGAAAGGGTTAAAGCAAATCCACCGTTCGTCCTGTCTTGTGCTGTACATTTCCAGCACTTTGGGGTTTTATTTCAGATTTGTCAGCTGCTTGGAGACTTTGTCCCTGCAGTAATGTCACAACGTTAGTTATATTCCTTCTGCTGTTTCCAGCAAGTCAGGTCACTTTCCTCACGAGCATGTGTTGACATGTGATTACAGTGAGGCTGCGTAGGATTCAGATTCTAATTCTTATTCCCGGCCACGATCATGTGGCTGAGAGAATGGGAATGAGGTGCTATTATCTAACTATGAAATTACAATTTGCTGGCTGTGTGTGAGACGTGTTTGATCCAATGCCTGTGTGAATAATGACATGTCACTGATTGCCATACAACCCCAGCATGTTTTTTGAAAAACATTTCTTTGCTACTTCTTGCCACTTATAAACTGACAATTTCTTCCATGTTGGGGTTGAGTGAATCTATTATTTCCTTTCTCCTGGGACACTTTACCTCCTGTTTCGTATGAAAATTGACTGCAAATGACAAGGGGCATCATTCTCATGTGTGAGGATCTGCCCCCATCTCCAATTTGAATGATTGATGATTTCTGCTTCCTTGTATCTTGCAACCTAATTGTACGTTATAACAGAACTCAAGAAACAGTTTATTTGCTTTGAAAAACAAACTCAAAATCTAGCCCTAAAATATTTGACTGTCAATTCAATCAAAACAGGTTAAAAAAAAAGAAATATCTGTAAATATGATGGTTAAATGAAGTGTTTTGGTAAACGGACACAAATGAAGGAAGGTATGTCACGTTCATGTTCAATTTGGGTTGTTTGTCTGTTTCTGTATATGGGAACGGTGAGAGTGCACGATAACAACAAGAAAAATGTGGCTTAATGCCAGACAAGCGTTCCAGTCTTAGCAGCTTACCCTCAATGCCAACAACCCACTCCCCTGGGAAAATCTCTCAACAAACTAAAGAACAATAGTTCAATTCATTCATTTTACTGCAGTTTGTAAGCAGTGTTCCCTCAATCAGATTCCTCCTATTTATCATATTCCTTCAGCTCAACGAAGAGGCTCGTTAACATGAGGCTGGTTAACATGCTTTCATGGTGTGGAGATGCCGGCGTTGGACTGGGGTAAACACAGTAAGGAGTCTAACAACACCAGGTTAAAGTCCAACAGGTTTATTTGGTAGCAAACGCCACTCGCTTTCGGAGCGCTGCTCCTTCGCCAGGTGAGTGGGAAATCTGCTCATACACAGCAAACAGGGCATATAAAGACACAAACTCAAATTCTGTACATTGAGTTTGTGTCTTTATATGCCCTGTTTGCTGTGTATGAGCAGATTTCCCACTCACCTGATGAAGGAGCAGCGCTCCGAAAGCTAGTGGCATTTGCTACCAAATGAAAATGCTTTCAGTCATATTAATGTGCCCATCAAATCTTAAATTGCTTTAAATGCAATCTTGCAGCTTCCTGCATCATTCTCACTTTCAAACTTTAAATGATACCATCGTACCTTTCCAGAAGAGTAAAGTTGCTAAAAGTTAATTATGTAAATATGATTTTAAACAAACTAAAGTACATTTTTAGCTTATCATGCAATCACCGTAGTTTAGTGGAAACAACGTTCTTTTCTTCAGAACGTTGTGAATGAGGCTTTTTGCCAGGGCTGGGCTGTGATTAGGATGTGGCAGAGTTCTCCTGGGATTGCAGTGTCTGGGATGTGGCAGAGTTCTCCTGGGATTGCTGTGTCTGGGATGTGGCAGAGTTCTCCTGGGATTGCAGTGTCTGGGATGTGGCAGAGTTCTCCTGGGATTGCTGTGTCTGGGATGTGGCAGAGTTCTCCCGAGCTGGGCTGTGATTAGGATGTGGCAGAGTTCTCCTGGGATTGCAGTGTCTGGGATGTGGCAGAGTTCTCCCGGGCTGGGCTGTGATTAGGATGTGGCAGAGTTCTCCTGGGATTGCAGTGTCTGGGATGTGGCAGAGTTCTCCTGGGATTGCTGTGTCTGGGATGTGGCAGAGTTCTCCTGGGATTGCAGTGTCTGGGATGTGGCAGAGTTCTCCTGGGATTGCTGTGTCTGGGATGTGGCAGAGTTCTCCCGGGCTGGGCTGTGATTAGGATGTGGCAGAGTTCTCCTGGGATTGCTGTGTCTAGGATGTGGCAGAGCTCTCCCGGGATTGCTGTGTCTGGGATGTGGCAAGGTTCTCCCGGGATTGCTGTGTCTGGGATGTGGCAGAGTTCTCCCAGGCTGGGCTGTGTCTGGGATGTGGCAGGGTTTTCCAGGGCTGGGCTGTGTCTGGGATGTGGCAGAGTTCTCCTGGGATTGCTGTGTCTGGGATGTGTCAGGGTTCTCCCGGGCTGGGCTGTGTCTGGGATGTGACAGGGTTCTCCCGGGCTGGGCTGTGTCTGGGATGTGGCAGAGCTCTCCCGGGATTGCTGTGTCTGGGATGTGGCAGGGTTCTCCCGGGCTGGGCTGTGTCTGGGATGTGGCAGAGCTCTCCCGGGATTGCTGTGTCTGGGATGTGGCAGGGTTCTCCCAGGCTGGGCTGTGTCTGGGATGTGGCAGAGCTCTCCCGGGATTGCTGTGTCTGGGATGTGGCAGGGTTCTCCCAGGCTGGGCTGTGTCTGGGATGTGGCAGGGTTCTCCCGGGCTGGGCTGTGTCTGGGATGTGGCAGGGTTTTCCAGGGCTGGGCTGTGTCTGGGATGTGGCAGAGCTCTCCCGGGATTGCTGTGTCTGGGATGTGGCAGGGTTCTCCCGGGCTGGGCTGTGATTAGGATGTGGCAGAGCTCTCCCGGGATTGCTGTGTCTGGGATGTGACAGGGTACTCCCGGGCTGGGCTGTGTCTGGGATGTGGCAGAGTTCTCCTGGGATTGCTGTGTCTGGGATGTGACAAGGTACTCCCGGGCTGGGCTGTGTCTGGGATGTGGCAGAGCTCTCCTGGGATTGCTGTGTCTGGGATGTGACAAGGTACTCCCGGGCTGGGCTGTGTCTGGGATGTGGCAGAGTTCTCCTGGGATTGCTGTGTCTGGGATGTGGCAGGGTTCTCCCGGGCTGGGCTGTGACTGGGATGTGGCAGAGTTCTCCTGGGATTGCTGTGTCTGGGATGTGGCAGGGTTCTCCCGGGCTGGGCTGTGTCTGGGATGTGGTAGGGTTTTCCAGGGCTGGGCTGTGTCTGGGATGTGGCAGGGTTCTCCCAGGCTGGGCTGTGACTGGGATGTGGCAGAGTTCTCCTGGGATTGCTGTGTCTGGGATGTAGCAGGGTCCTCCCGGGCTGGGCTGTGTCTGGGATGTGGTAGGGTTTTCCAGGGCTGGGCTGTGTCTGGGATGTGGTAGGGTTTTCCAGGGCTGGGATGTGGTAGGGTTTACCAGGGCTGGGCTGTGTCTGGAATGTGGCAGGGTTCTCCCGGGCTGGGCTGTGTCTGGGATGTGGCAGGGTTTTCCAGGGCTGGGCTGTGATTGGGATGTGGCAGGGTCCTCCCAGGCTGGGCTGTGTCTGGGATGTGGCATGATTTTCCCAGGCTGGGCTATGGCTGGGATGTGGCATGATTTTCCCGGGCTGGGCTGTGTCTGGGATGTGGCAGGGTTTTCCCGGGCTGGGCTGTGTCTGGGATGTGGCAGGGTTCTCTCCCTGGCTCTGCCAGTTTGTTGAATGTGACAGCTGGTAAGTGGGTGACCATTTGACTGCATCTCATTAACAATGTCAAAAACTGCTCCTGTTTGGCTGAACAGAGGCAGCAGTGATTGGAGAGCGGAATTAACAATTCATAGCGACCTGGGACTTCTAGCCTCTTAATCATAGATGCAGAAACCTCCTAAATCCATTGTAACCGAAACATGCATTAAGTTACAGAAATGGGTCCAGGGAATGTTTGCGCAATAAATCATATCATAATATGCACGGCTTAAATTAAATCACAGTGCATCATGCGAAAGTAAAACTGATTTGCATTGGGGCACTTGGTCACAAGCTTCATTTACCAATACCGCAACCCGCCCCCAGCCCCCCCTCCAACCCACTCCCTTCAGTGAAAATGAATCCTCTTGTTTTTCCAGTTAATGGGTTAGGATTAGACTTACTGAGGGGGAACGGAATCGGAGCTGGTTGGGGGGCGACTGTTGTCCAAATGTGAAATCAATACAAGTATAAATCTCATTCAATTTAAATGAACAAATTTGTGTTTGATCGTGTTTCATTTCCCAGAATATAAAAAAAATCTCAATTTAACATTATATAAATCCCAATATAAAGTTTATCCATCTGCTAACAGTCAGCATATGGAATATCGTCAGGTAGAATTTCTGCAGGCAAGCAATCATCTCCTGCCTAACAGGGGAAAGCCCCAAAGAAATTTCTGGCAAGTGAATCCCGGGCCAACAATTAAACTCAAACACCTTTCCAGAACCTTTCCAGATATTGTTCTCCTCGGATTCTCATACTGGCAATTTGCAAACATGCTGCCAAACTAAGCATGCCTATGGATTTGGGATTTTGCATGAAAATATTATGGCTTTGGGGATGAGCTGACAGGAGAAGTTGATAATACAACAAATCTGTCTCCCTAATGTCAAGCAATGAAAGACAATGTTTCCCATCACTCTAAATTCACTCAAACTCCAACCCAGTGAAGAATCACTGGAAAAGTATCTGTGTCCCACTGGACTAGGAGAAATTTTAAAACTTCCCGGGGAAAACCCCACTCAATCATTAAGAAACTGCCAGAAAAGCCCAGATTTGTACACAGGCTGAAGAGTTTCCCCTACATGCTGATTGATTGAGTCTGTTTCCAACCAGTATTTGATCTACATTATCACCAGGATTTACCATTGACAAGTGACAAGAGACTGGTGACAACCTCCAATCAGCAGCAGCAGGGACACACTTTGGAGAAAAATACAGCTGACATTTGAACAAATAATTGGAAGATTCTGCGACATACATAGAATCAGAATCTTTACAGAGCAGAAGGAGGCCATTTGGCCCGTTGAGTCTGCACTGGCTTGCTGAAAGAGCATTCTATCTAATTCCACTCCCCTGCCCTACCCTTGTAAACCTGCACCTTTCCAGATAACAATTCAATTCGCTTTTGTGAACTTCGATCGAACCTGCCTCCCTCACCCTCTTAGGAAGTTCATTCCATACACAAACCAGCCTCTGGGTGAAACCATGGTAACTTGACATGATGGAGAGCAATTTAAACCTGAGGTGCTGCTTAGGGGAATACTGGGATAGGGTGCAACACTGACTTTACACCTGTACCCCAATGAAGGGGAATGTTGGGAGGGGTGTAATAATGTCCTGGGATTCTGGACTGGGACAGTGTAAATCCAGAACATTCATGGGCACCTGTCCATCAGAGCAAACTCTCTAATATGTTGCATTATTAAGCTGAGATGAATTCCATCTGCTGCCGCTCGGTGAGGAGTTCCGCTCCAGTCAATTACATTTAATAAGCAGTTTTTGCTTTTATGAGGTATGTAGAGATCTGACATCCTGTTGGTGGGCCAGTGCAAGGTAAATGAGGCTGTTAGAATATTAAGATGAGTTTATCGGAAAGCTGTGTGAGAGTGAAAGTGGTAGATGGCTCTCAGAGGTCTGTCCATGTGCCTTGTCTATCAGCAACATTACAATGCCAAACAGAAAACTCATTCACTGCTGACTAAAACATTTCAGGCCCCCTGAGAAGGCAATACTTTAGTCTGGACTGCAAGTGTCGAAGGTCATAACATCTCAAATATGCAGAAAATCAGTCAAAGGTACGGCTTTCCTGAGGAAAAACTATCCAGGAGTTTGAAAGTGTCCTTTCATCACCTAAAAAATCCAAGAGGCCCCAGTGCTTTAGCCCAGAATCAAAGAAATTAATTTATACCGAAAAAGGTATTAGAGTTTATTCAGATCGACTGAACAACATCATTTGCAGATTATTTTCCCACAACTTTCAATCTGAATACATTCTTAATGTAATTAAAGATCCCAAAAGATGCTTTGGGGAGGATTCAGAGCAGCAATTGTGAGGTTCTGAAAGATTACAATGGGCAGAAAGGTAGACAGGTTTTCCAAAGCTTTACAGGAATGAATTCTTTTTAAAACCACAAAAAGTATGAATTCAGCAACTGCTCAGTTACAGCAAATGTCAAGAGTTTTAAATGAAGCCAGAACTCTAATGCTGTAGAGATTGGTTTAAGTTGCCTCTGCTCTGGCGTATCGGGTATTTCCCTCCTGGTCATGCAGAACATGATGTGGAGATGCCGGCGTTGGACTGGGGTAAACACAGTAAGAAGTTTAACAACACCAGGTTAAAGTCCAACAGGTTTATTTGGTAGCAAAAGCCACACAAGCTTTCGAGGCTCTGAGCCCCTTCTTCAGGTGAGTGGGAATTCTGTTCACAAACAGAACTTATAAGACACAGACTCAATTTACATGGTTGGAATGCGAATACTTACAACTAATCCAGTCTTTAAGAAACAAAACAATGGGAGTGGAGAGAGCATCAAGACAGGCTAAAAAGATGTGTATGAGACAATACACATCTTTTTAGCCTGTCTTGATGCTCTCTCCACTCCCATTGTTTTGTTTCTTAAAGACTGGATTAGTTGTAAGTATTCGCATTCCAACCATGTAAATTGAGTCTGTGTCTTATAAGTTCTGTTTGTGAACAGAATTCCCACTCACCTGAAGAAGGGGCTCAGAGCCTCGAAAGCTTGTGTGGCTTTTGCTACCAAATAAACCTGTTGGACTTTAACCTGGTGTTGTTAAACTTCTTACCATGCAGAACAATCAGCAATCCAGTCAAAAAGCAGTGTTCTCACTCAGCCTGTCCCAGCTCTTGTGAAGAAGAATCCAATTAGCTTCACTCCCTGGCTGTCTCTCCATTTCCCAGCAAGATTCCCGCCTTTAAGCTTTTAACCAATTGCCTTTTGACAGCTGTTATGCAGTCTGTAGCAATCACCCCATGAGAAAACGCATTCTAAATCCGAACCATTCATTTATAACAAAGACCTTCCTCATGTTCTTTTGCAAATTGCCTCAGATCTGCGCCCACTGGCCACAGACCTTTCAGTCATTTGAAATTCTCTCTCTGTACAACCCCACCTAAACCATTCATGACTTTAAACACCTCCATCAAATCTTCTTCTCTGCTGAAGAGCCCAGCTTGTGCAGCCTGTTCCTTCTCCCAGGAACCATTTTTGTGAATCTCTTCCGTGCCCTCTCCAAAGGTTTTATGTCCTTCCTAAAACATGGTGCCCGCAATGGGATCTAATCCTTCAATCATTCTAATCCGGAGGTGACCTCACTGATCACAGTCAACCCCCTTGATTCAGTCTCATCGAATGAGGAGGATAGGAAAGGAGAAATGTGCTTCAGCCAATCATTTGGCAAATCAAATTACAGATCGAATGTGTTTATCAAATAGAAACATAGAAACCAGAAGCAGGAGGAGGCCATTCGGCCCTTCAATCATTCATTTTGATCCTGGGTGATCATCGAATTCAATATCCTGATTCCCCCCCTTCCCCCATATCCCTTGATCCTTTTAGCCCCACGAGCTATATCTAATTTCTTGTTAAAATCAGACTACGTTTTGGTCTCAACTACTTTCTGTGGGAGTGAATTCCACACATTCACTACCCTCTGGGTGAAGAAATTTCTCCTCACCTCAGTTCTAAAAGGTTTATCCTCAAACTATGACCCCTAGTTCTGGACTCCCCCCACCATCAGGAACATTCTTTCTGAATCTACCCTGTGTAACTCTGTTAGAATTTTATAAGTTTCTATGAGATCCCCTCTCACTCTTCTAAACTCCAGTGAATATAATCCTAACCGACTTAGTCTCTTCTCATATGGGAGACCTGCCATCCCAGGAATCAGCCTGATAAACCTTCGCTGTACTCCCTCTATACAAGGACATCCTTCCTCAGATAAGGACACCAAAACTGTGCACAATACTCCAGGTGTGGCCTCACCAACGCCCTATACAATTGCAGTAAAACATCCCCATTCCTGCACTAAAATCATCTCACTATGAAGGCCAATAGACCATTTATCTTCTTTACTGCCTGCTGTACCTGCGCGCTTACTTTCAGCAACTGATGCACGAGGACTCCACTGTCTTGTTGAGTATCCACCTCTCTCGATTTACACCCATTCAAGTAATAATCTGTCTTCCTATTATTACTACCAAAGTGGATAACCTCATATTTGTCCACATTATGCTGCATCTGCCATGCAGATACCCACACACTCAGCCTGTCCAAATCACACTGAAGCATCTCTGCATCCTCCTTCACAGCTCACCCTCCCACCCAACTTTGTATCATCTGCAAATTTGGAGATAATACATTCAGTTCCCTCTTCCAAATCATTAATATATAATGTGAACAGTTGGGGTTCTAGCACAGATCCCTGCAGAACCCCACTAGTCACTGACTGCCAATCAGAAAAACCCCATTTATGCCAACTCTTTGCTTCCTATCTGCTAACCAGCTTTCTATCCATCTCAAGACATTACCTGCAATCCCATGTGCTTTAACTTTACCCAGTAGTCTGTTATGTGAGACCTTGTCAAAAGCCTTCTGAAAGTCTAAATAAACCACATCCACTGGTTCTCCTCGGTCAATTCGACTAGTTAATGTCAATCTTTTCTAAAGATTTCTTGTAAAACAAATGACAGTTATAGATTTTTTATAACAGAATTTCCAAAGTGTTTCCTTCAACATGGGGCATTTGGGAATCTTTACAGAAAGTGTTTTTAAAAGCCCCAAGAAGGAAGTCAGTGCTAAACAAGACCATCCTTCAACGATAGTCAAATATGGACAGCCATGGAGGGCAAAGGTCAGATTTCCACCGCTCGGTGACAGGAAGTCCAGCTCTCGAGAGCTGCAGGCCAACAATATCCTGGTCTGGGCAGCGGAATATTGGCTTGTTCACAAATTCAATACCCATTCATTATTTATTTTAAAATGGCGGCTGGGCTGCTGATCTCGGTGCAGATCCACCTACCGCGGGATTGGGTCATTGGTGGGTGGATTAGCCATCCATGTTTTACATGCCCTCCCACCCCACAGAAAAGATGCTCTCAAAGGAGCCGGAGATTGCTCCTGATGCGTGGAGCCTTGCACTGAGACAGTGGCCCCATCCCCGATTATAAAAGTCAGGGGTGAACCCACCTGCACATGACCAAGAAACCCCTGCTGAATTTACAGCCATTTTCCACCTGGAACAAAGTCCCAGCTCCGAATTAGTGAGAGCGATGGCCACTGACCGGAGTATAGCTCGCTCTGAATGATGATGATTGCAGGAGGCGGATTAGAAGGGAGGGGTGGGGTGGGAGAGAGTGGGGGAAGGATGGGGTGAGTGGTGGTGCCAGGCCCCAAAGAGTGGGGATGGAAGCTGGGATCAGAAGGGTAGGTGAGTGGGAGTGGGGTCATTTGGGAGTTGAGGGAAGGTGGGGGTGGGGTGGGGGATAGGTGGGGGATGGGGGAGGTGTGGGGGAGGGGGGTGGGGTGGTGGAGAGGTGAGGAAGAGGTGGGGGTGGGGTGGGGGTGGTGTGGGGGAGGGGTGGGGGAGGGATGGGGGTGGGGGAGGTGTGGGGAGGGGTGGAGTGGGAGGGTGGGGGAGGGGAAGGGGTAGGGGCGGGGGAGGTGTGGGGGAGGGGTGGGTGAGGGGGGTGGGGAAAGACTCGAGTTCTCCACAAAACAATACTGAGAGAAATGTTAACAAATACCGTTCAAAAAGTGAAACTAACAGGTTACTGACATCGTTACAATTAACTGACAGCTTCAACTGAAATTCCGACGCGCCACAGTGAAAAGCCGCACCGACCTCCTCAGAAGACAAACACGGGACACAGTGGACAGAGTACCCTTCGTCGTCCAGTACTTCCCCGGAGCGGAGAAGCTACGACATCTTCTCCGGAGCCTTCAACGTGTCATTGATGAAGACGAGGCCATTCCCACACCCCCACTTCTTGCCTTCAAACAACCGCGCGACCTCAAACAGACCATTGTCCGCAGCAAACTACCCAGCCTTCAGGAGAACAGTGACCACGACACCACACAACCCTGCCCCTGTGGTACAGTGGGAAAATTCACCTTCCAATGAGAGAAATTTAATCAGTTTAGATTCACTGGACTGAAATTATTTCCCCCTGTTCAGTTTACCAAATAGTTGGACATTTATACTGATGTACATGCCCCTAAACAAAGAACAAAGAACAATACAGCACAGGAACAGGCCCTTCGGCCCTCCAAGCCCGCGCCGCTCCCTGGTCCAAACTAGACCATTCTTTTGTATCCCTCCATTCCCACTCCGTTCATGTGGCTATCTAGATAAGTCTTAAACGTTCCCAGTGTGTCCGCCTCCACCACCTTGCCCAGCAGCGCATTCCAGGCCCCCACCACCCTCTGTGTAAAATACGTCCTTCTGATATCCGTGTTAAACCTCCCCCCACCTCACCTTGAACCTATGACCCCTCGTGAACGTCACCACCGACCTGGGAAAAAGCTTCCCACCGTTCACCCTATCTATGCCTTTCATAATTTTATACACCTCTATTGGGTCACCCCTCATCCTCCGTCTTTCCAGTGAGAACAACCCCAGTTTACCCAAACTCTCCTCATAACTAAGCCCTTCCATACCAGGCAGCATCCTGGTAAACCTCCTCTGCACTCTCTCTAAAGCCTCCACGTCCTTCCGGTAGTGTGGCGACCAGAACTGGGCGCAGTATTCCAAATGCGGCCGAACCAACGTTCTATACAACTGCAACATCAGACTGCCACAGCAACCTCTGCAAGATGTGCCGGATCATCGACACAGATGCCATCATCTCACGTGAGAACACCATCCACCAGGTACACGGTATCTACTCTTGCAACTCGGCCAACGTTGTCTACCTGATACACTGCAGGAAAGGATGTCCCGAGGCATGGTACATTGGGAAGACCATGCAGACGCTACGACAACAGATGAATGAACACCGCTCGACAATCACCGGGCAGGAGTGTTCCCTTCCTGTTGGGGAGCACTTCAGCGGTCACGGGCATTCAGCCTCTGATCTTCGGGTAAGCATTCTCCAAGGCGGCCTTCACGACACACGACAGCGCAGAGTCACTGAGCAGAAACTGATAGCCAAGTTCCGCACACATGAGGACGGCCTCAACCGGGATCTGGGTTCATGTCACACTATCTGTAATCCCCGTGACTTGCCTGGGCTTGCAAAATCTCATTAACTGTCCTGGCTGGAGACAATTCACACCTCTTTAACCTGTGATTATCCCTCTCCCCACTTGCATTGTCTGTACCTGTAAAAACTTGATTACCTGTAAAGACTCGCATTCCAACCATTATCTTGTAATTGTGTCTCTGAGTATATATGCCCTGTTTGTGAACCCAACTCTCCACTCACCTGACGAAGGAACAGCGCTCCGAAAGCACATGATTCCAAATAAACCTGTTGGACTTTAACCTGGTGTTAGAACCATAGAACCATAGAAAATTACAGCTCAGAAACAGGCCTTTTGGCCCTTCTTGTCTGTGCCGAACCATTTTATGCCTAGTCCCACTGACCTGCACTTGGACCATATCCCTCCACACCCCTCTCATCCATGAACCCGTCCAAGTTTTTCTTAAATGTTAAAAGCATTTACCACTTTATCCGGCAGCTCATTCCACACTCCCACCACTCTCTGCGTGAAGAAGCCCCCCTAATATTCCCTTTTAACTTTTCTCCTTTCACCCTTAACACATGCCCTCTGGTTTTTTTCTCCCCTAGCCTCAGCGGAAAAAGCCTGCTTGCATTCACTCTATCTATACCCATCAAAATCTTATACACCTCTATCAAATCTCCCCTCAATCTTCTACGCTCCAGGGAATAAAGTCCCAACTTATTCAATCTCTCTCTGTAACTCAGCTTCTCAAGTCCCGGCAACATCCTTGTGAACCTTCTCTGCACTCTTTCAATCTTATTTACATCCTTCCTGTAACTAGGTGACCAAAACTGTACACAATACTCCAAATTCGGCCTCACCAATGCCTTATATAACCTTACCATAACACTCCAACTTTTATACTCGATACTCCGATTTATAAAGGCCAATGTACCAAAGGCACTCTTTACGACCCTATCCACCTGTGACGTCACTTTTAGGTAATTCTGTACCTGTATTCCCAGATCCCTCTGTTCAACTGCACTCTTCAGAGTCCTACCATTTACCCTGTACGTTCTTCTTTGGTTTGTCCTTCCAAAGTGCAATATCTCACACTTGTCCGCGTTAAACTCCATTTGCCATTTTTCAGCCCATTTTTCTAGTTGGTCCAAATCGCTCTGTGTTGTGAGACTTCTTACTGTGCCCACCCCAGTCCAATGCCAGCATCTCCACATGATGCCTTTGGATTTAGCACGCTACAAAAAGAAGTCTAAAGCTTGGTTTATGCTCTCAAACCCCCCAAGATGAGATACTCTGAAGCTGTTTCCCTGAGATTTCTGGTGTGGTGTGGACCACATAAAACAGGTCAGGTGTTGCACTCCCAACCTGACTTTATAACAAAAGCTGCAGGAATCAGACATACATCAATGTTCTTTTTAATCTTTTACAAATCCCTCAGTTCAAAGCTTCAAACAAATGCAAGAGCATGTGTGGGGGAGGAAGGGCGACCAAAATTCGACCGATGAAATTGCAATTTTCATCCCTTTTCTCTTTCCCATTGGTGAATTGTGCCCCAAAGTTCTGAGGAATTGAGACTGAAGGTTAACCTCAGTGAGTGATGTAAACATGAGGCCCAGATTGAAACGAACACCCTTCTCTCGCTAAACATTTCCCAGCCACTTCACAGCATAAAAACACTCATCACTTCAGTCCAATATAAACCTTATCAGAGGACAAATGATACCTGTGGTACAGTGGGAAAATTCACCTTCCAATGAGAGAAATTTAATCAGTTTAGATTCACTGGACTGAAATTATTTCCCCCGTTCAGTTTACCAAATAGTTGGACATTTATACTGATGTACATGCCCCTAAACAAAGAACAATACAGCACAGGAACAGGCCCTTCGGCCCTCCAAGCCCGCGCCGCTCCCTGGTCCAAACTAGACCATTCTTTTGTATCCCTCCATTCCCACTCCGTTCATGTGGCTATCTAGATAAGTCTTAAACGTTCCCAGTGTGTCCGCCTCCACCACCTTGCCCAGCAGCGCATTCCAGGCCCCCACCACCCTCTGTGTAAAATACGTCCTTCTGATATCCGTGTTAAACCTCCCCCCACCTCACCTTGAACCTATGACCCCTCGTGAACGTCACCACCGACCTGGGAAAAAGCTTCCCACCGTTCACCCTATCTATGCCTTTCATAATTTTATACACCTCTATTGGGTCACCCCTCATCCTCCGTCTTTCCAGTGAGAACAACCCCAGTTTACCCAATCTCTCCTCATAACTAAGCCCTTCCATACCAGGCAGCATCCTGGTAAACCTCCTCTGCACTCTCTCTAAAGCCTCCACGTCCTTCTGGTAGTGTGGCGACCAGAACTGGGCGCAGTATTTCAAATGTGGCCGAACCAACGTTCTATACAACTGCAACATCAGACCCCAACTTTTATACTCTATGCCCCATCCTATCAAGGCAAGCATGCCATATGCCTTATTCACTACCTTCTCCATCTGTGATGTCACCTTCAAGGATCTGTGGACTTACACACCCAGGTCCCTCTGCGTATCTACACCCTTTATGGTTCTGCCATTTATCGTATAGCTCCCCCCTACGTTAGTTCTACCAAAATGCATCACTTCACATTTATCTGGATTGAACTCCACCTGCCATTTCTTTGCCCAAATTTCCAGCCTATCTATATCCTTCTGTAGCCTCTGACAATGTTCCTCACTATCTGCAAGTCCAGCCATTTTCGTGTCGTCCACAAACTTACTGATCACCCCAGTTACACCTTCTTCCAGATCGTTTATATAAATCACAAACAGCAGAGGTCCCAATACAGAGCCCTGCGGAACACCACTAGTCACAGGCCTCCAGCCGGAAAAAGACCCTTCCACTACCACCCTCTGTCTTCTGTGACCAAGCCAGTTCTCCACCCATCTAGCCACCTCCCCCTTTATCCCATGAGATCCAACCTTTTGCACCAACCTACCATGAGGGACTTTGTCAAACGCTTTACTAAAGTCCATATAGACGACATCCATGGCCCTTCCCTCGTCAACCATTCTAGTCACTTCTTCAAAAAACTCCACCAAGTTAGTGAGGCATGACCTCCCTCTCACAAAACCATGCTGACTATCTTGTTAATGAGTTTATTCCTTTCTAAATGCGCATACATCCTATCTCTAAGAATCCTCTCCAACAACTTCCCTACCACGGACGTCAAGCTCACCGGCCTATAATTACCCGGGTTATCCTTCCTACCCTTCTTAAATAACGGGACCACATTAGCTATTCTCCAATCCTCTGGGACCTCGCCTGTGTCCAATGACGAGACAAAAATTTGCGTCAGAGGCCCAGCGATTTCATCTCTCGTCTCCCTGAGCAGCCTTGGATAGATTCCATCAGGCCCTGGGGATTTGTCAGTCTTTATATTCCCTAAAAAACCTAACACTTCCTCCCTTCTAATGGAGATTTTCTCTAACGGGTCAACACTCCCCTCCGAGACACTCCCAGTCAACACATCCCTCTCCTTTGTGAATACCGACGCAAAGTATTCATTTCGGATCTCCCCTACTTCTTTGGGCTCCAAGCATAATTCCCCACTTTTGTCCCTCAGAGGTCCGATTTTTTCCCTGACAACCCTTTTGTTCCTAATGCATGAATAAAATGCCTTGGGATTTTAAACATAAACCTGTACACACTCATAGAATCATAGAATCCAGCACAGAAAAAGGCCATTCGGCCCATCAGTCTGACTGACAACAATCCCACCCAGGTCCTATCCCTGCAACCCAATATATTTACCCTGCTAATCCCTTTAACCTACGCATCCCGGGACACTAAGGGGCAATTTAGCATGGCCAATGCACCTAACCTTGATGGTCTTGATGCAGCCAGGAGAATAGACCTCCTTTTCGAAGAATACCCAAAACTTGTGCAACAGCAACACCTCCCCGCAGCCCCCACACCCGCCCCCCCCCCCCCCCCCCCCCCACACACCCCCCCCCCCCCCCCCCCCCCCACACCCCCCCGGTGACTACAGCACAGGAGAGTGTTAGCCCGGAGCACACTCTTGTCTTCCTCTTTGAAAAACATGAGATCAACTCCAAGTAAACCACCATGGACCAGGAACAGGGGGCCAATGGTTCCTACATCGAGGCACCAGCAGAGACTGACATCGTTCAGGAGCGATCTTATCATTCTTGATTCAAGGGAGAAAATCATACAATCAGATGACGGACGGTAACTTTCACCACAGTGGTCTGTTGCTCAAACCATAAATTAGGTGATCTGCTCAATTCCCCGGATCGTACAGCATCAATGATTCAATGCCCCAAGGACAATGATTGGAGGACTGACTGTTCAAGCTTGATTCTGTTATTTATGGGCAACCTTTAATTTTAATGACCTTTACTGTCGGGAACTGTAGTAATGCTTGGGAACAAAGGATCATGAACAAAGGATATAACACCATCCTTACTATGTGTGGTGTGTACGTCCTATAGCTGTGTGACTGAATCCTATGACACATTTACAACATAGAATATTACAGCGCAGTACAGGCCCTTCGGCCCTCAATGTTGCGCCGACCAGTGGTACCAATCTAAAGCCCCTCTAATCTACACTATTCCAATATCATCCATATGTTTATCCAATAACCACTTGAACGCTCTCAACGTTGACGGGTTCATGGATGAGAGGGGTGTGGAGGGATATGGTCCAAGTGCAGGTCAGTGGGACTAGGCATAAAATGGTTCGGCACAGACAAGAAGGGCCAAAAGGCCTGTTTCTGAGCTGTAATTTTCTATGGTTCTATGGTTGACGAGTCCACCACTGCTGCAGGCAGGGCATTCCACGCCCTTACTACTCTCTGAGTAAAGAACCGACCTCTAACATCTGTCCTATATCTCTCACCCCTCAATTTAAAGCTATGTCCCCTCGTGTTAGCCATCACCATCCGAGGAAAATGGCTCTCACTATCCACCCTATCTAACCCTCTGATCATCTTGTATGCCTCTATTAAGTCACCTCTTAACCTTCTTCTCTCTAACGAAAACAACCTCAAGCCCCTCAGCCTTTCCTCATACGATTTTCCCACCATACCAGGCAACATCCTGGTAAATCTCCTCTGCACCCTTTCCAACACTTCCACATCTTTCCTATAATACGGCGACCAGAACTGTACGCAATACTCCAAATGCGGCCGCACCAGAGTTTTGTACAGTTGCAGCATGACCTCCTGGCTCCGAAACTCAATCCCTCTACCAATAAAAGCTAACACACCGTACGCCTTCTTAATAACCCTATCAACCTGGGTGCCAACTTTCAGGGATCTATGCACATGGACACCCAGATCCCTCTGTTCATCCACACTACCAAGTATCTTACCATTAGCCCAGTACTCTGTATTCCTGTTACTCCTTCCAAAGTGAATCACCTCACACTTTTCCGCATTAAACTCCATTTGCCACTTCTCAGCCCAGCTCTGCAGCTTATCTATGTCCCTCTGTAACCTGCCACTTCCCTCCGCACTGTCTACAACTCCACCGACTTTAGTGTCATCCGCAAATTTACTAATCCATCCTTCCACGCCCTCATCCAAGTCATTAATAAAAATGACAAACAGCAGTGGCCCCAAAACAGGTCCTTGCGGTACACCACTAGTAACTGAACTCCAGGATGAATATTTCCCATCAACCACCACCCTTTGTTTTCTTACAGCTAGCCAATTCCTGATCCAAGCCACTAAATCACCCTCAATCCCATGTGTCCGTATTTTCTGCAAAAGCTTACCATGGGGAACTTTATCAAACGCTTTGCTGAAATCCATATACACCACATCAACCGCTTTACCCTCATCCACCTCTTTGGTCACCTTCTCAAAGAACTCAATAAGGTTTGTGAGGCACGACCTACCCTTCACAAAACCGTGCTGACTATCCCTAATCAAATTATTCCTTTCTAGGTGATTATAAATCCTATCTCTTATAATCCTTTCCAATACTTGCCCACAAGAGAAGTAAGGCTCACCGGTCTATAATTACCAGGGTTGTCCCTACTCCCCTTCTTGAACAAGGGGACAACATTTGCTATCCTCCAGTCTTCTGGCACTGTTCCTGTAGACAATGATGACACAAAGATCAAAGCCAAAGGCTCTGCAATCTCCTCTCTAGCCTCCCAGAGAATCCTAGGATAAATCCCATCCGGCCCAGGGGACTTATCTATTTTTACCCTTTCCAGAATTGCTAACACCTCCTCCTTATGAACATCAATCCCATCCAGTCCAACAGCCTGCATCTCAGTACTCCCCTCAACAACACTGTCCCTCTCCAGTGTGAATACCGATGAAAGATCTTCATTTAGTGCCCCTCCTATCTTAGAAACCCTACAGCACAGAAAGAGGCCATTCGGCCCATCGAGTCTGCACCGACCACAATCCCACCCAGGCCCTACCCCCATATCCCTCCATATTTACCCACTAATCCCTCTAACCTACACTTCCCAGGACACTAAGGGCAATTTTAGCACGGCCAATCAACCTAACCCGCACATCTTTGGACCGTGGGAGGAAACCAGAGCACCCGGAGGAAACCCACGCAGACACGAGGAGAATGTGCAAACTCCACACAGGCAGTGACCCGAGCGGGAATCGAACCCAGGTCCCTGGAGCTGTGAAGCAGCAGTGCTAACCACTGGGCTACCGACTTCAGACTCCACATACAACTTCCCACTCCTGTCCTTGACTGGCCCTAATCTTACCCTCGTCATTCTTTTACTCCTGACATACCTATAGAAAGCTTTAGGGTTTTCCTTGATCCTACCTGCCAAAGACTTCTCATGTCCCCTCCTGGCTCTTCTTAACTCTTTCTTTAGGTCCTTCCTGGCTAACTTGTAACTCTCATGCACCCTAACTGAGCCTTCATGTCTCATCTTAACATAAGTCTCCTTCTTCCTCTTCACAAGAGATTCAACCTCCTTAGTAAGCCACGGTTCCCTCACACCTCTGCTTCCTCCCTGCCTGACAGGTACATATTTATCAAGGACGCGTAGTAGCTGTTCCTTGAACAAGTTCCACATTACAATTGTGCCCATCCCCTGCAGTTTCCTTCCCCAACCTATGCCAGCTAAATCTCACCTAATCGCATCATAATTTCCTTTCCCCCAGCTATAACTCTTGCCCTTCGGTATATACCTATTCTTTTCCATTGCTAAAGTAAATGTAGTCGAATTGTGGTCACTGTCACCAAAGTGCTCACCTAACTCCAAATCTAACATCTGGCCGGGTTCATTACCCAGTACCAAATCCAATGTGGCCTCTCCTCTGTTGGTCTATCTACATACTGCGTCAGGAAGCCTTCCTGCTCGCACTGGACAAAAACCGACCCCTCTAAAGTACTCGAACTATAGCTTTTCCAGTCAATATTTGTAAAGTTAAAGTCCCCCGGTACAATTACCCTGTTACTTTCGCTCCTATCCAGAATCATCTTTGCAATCTTTTCCTCTACATCTCTGGAACTTTTCGGAGGTCTATAAAAAACTCCCAACAGGGTGACCTCTCCTTTCCTGTTTCTAACCACAGCCCAAACTACCTCAGTCGACGAGTCCTCATCAAATGTCCTTTCTGCCACCGTAATACTGTCCTTGACTAACAATGCCACACCTCCCCCTCTTTTACCACCTTCCCTGCACTTACTGAAACATCTAAACCTCGGAACTTGCAACAACCATTCCTGTCCCTGCTCTATCCATGCCTCCGAGATGGCCATAACATCGAAATTCCAGGTACCAACCCATGCTGCAAGCTCACCCACCTTATTCCGGATGCTCCTGGCGTTGAAGTATACACACTTCAAACTGCCTGCCTGCCTGCCAGTACACTCCTGCGACTCTGAAACCTTATCCATGACCTCACTACTCTCAACCCTCGATTACTGCAGTCTAGCTAAGATCTTGTACCAGTTCAACATCATCACTATGGTGGTCTTTTAAATTCTGAAAGAAGTATGTTCTCTGTTTCATGTTCTTATCTCCTTATAGTAACACCTTTAATGAACTGTGTATACATTATGTATATGTATGTGTATACAGATGTCAGAGGTAGGTTCTTTAACATAGAACATAGAAACCCTACAGTGCAGAAGGAGGCCATTCGGCCCATCGAGTCCGCACCGACCACAATCCCACCCAGGCCCTGCCCCCACATATTTACCCACTAATCCCTCTAACCTACACATCTCCGGACTCGAAGGGGCAATTTTTAACCTGGCCAATCAACCTAACCCGCACATAGAACATAGAACATAGAAAGCCACAGCACAAACAGGCCCTTCAGCCCACAAGTTGCGCCGATCACATCCCCACCTCTAGGCCTATCTATAGCCCTCAATCCCATTAAATCCCATGTACTCATCCAGAAGTCTCTTAAAAGACCCCAACGAGTTTGCCTCCACCACCACCGACGTCAGCCGATTCCACTCACCCACCACCCTCTGAGTGAAAAACTTACCCCTGACATCTCCTCTGTACCTACCCCCCAGCACCTTAAACCTGTGTCCTCTCGTAGCAACCATTTCAGCCCTTGGAAATAGCCTCTGGGAGTCTACCCTATCCAGACCTCTCAACATCTTGTAAACCTCTATCAGGTCACCTCTCATCCTTCGTCTCTCCAGGGAGAAGAGACCAAGCTCCCTCAACCTATCCTCATAAGGCATGCCCCCCAATCCAGGCAACATCCTTGTAAATCTCCTCTGCACCCTTTCAATGGCTTCAACATCTTTCCTGTAATGAGGTGACCAGAACTGCGCGCAGTACTCCAAGTGGGGTCTAACCAGGGTCCTATAAAGCTGCAGCATTATCTCCCGACTCCTAAACTCAATCCCTCGATTAATGAAGGCCAGTACGCCGTACGCCTTCTTGACCGCATCCTCCACCTGCGAGGCCGATTTAAGAGTCCTATGGACCCGGACCCCAAGGTCCTTCTGATCCTCTACACTGCTAAGAATGGTACCCTTCATATTATACTGCTGCTTCATCCCATTGGATCTGCCAAAATGGATCACCACACACTTATCCGGGTTGAAGTCCATCTGCCACTTCTCCGCCCAGTCTTGCATTCTATCTATGTCTCGCTGCAACTTCTGACATCCCTCCAAACTATCCACAACACCACCTACCTTGGTGTCGTCAGCAAACTAACCAACCCATCCCTCCACTTCCTCATCCAGGTCATTTATGAAAATGACAAACAGCAAGGGTCCCAGAACAGATCCCTGGGGCACTCCACTGGTCACTGACCTCCATGAAGAGAAAGACCCCTCCACAGCCACTCTCTGCCTTCTGCAGGCAAGCCAGTTCTGGATCCACAAGGCAACAGCCCCTTGGATCCCATGCCCTCTCACTTTCTCAAGAAGTCTTGCATGGGGGGCCTTATCGAACGCCTTGCTGAAGTCCATATAGACCACATCCACCGCTCTTCCTTTGTCAATGTGTTTGGTCACATTTTCAAAGAACTCAACCAGGCTCGTAAGGCACGACCTGCCCTTGACAAAGCCGTGCTGACTACTTTTGATCATACTAAACTTCTCTAGATGATCATAAATCCTGTCTCTCAGGATCCTCTCCATCAACTTACCAACCACTGAGGTTAGACTCACCGGTCGGTAATTTCCCGGGCTGTCCCTGTTCCCTTTCTTGAATATAGGGACCACATCTGCAATCCTCCAATCCTCCGGAACCTCTCCCGTCTCCATCGACGATGCAAAGATCATCACCAAAGGCTCCGCAATCTCCTCCCTCGCCTCCCACAGTAACCTGGGGTACATCCCATCCGGTCCCGGCGACTTACCAACCTTGATGCCATTCAATAGTTCCAACACATCCTCTTTCTTTATGTCCACATGCTCGATCCTTTCTGTCCACCGCAAACCAGCAGTACAACCACCCAGATCCCTTTCCACCGTGAATACCGAGGTAAAGTATTCATTAAGCAGCTCCGCCATTTCTAACGGTTCCGCACAAACTTTTCTCCCTTCACCTTTTAAGGGTCCTATGCCTTCACATCTCATCCTTTTACTCTTGACATATTTGTAGAAAGCCTTGGGATTCTCCTTAATCTTACACGCCAAGGCCTTCTCATGACCCCTTCTTGCTCTCCTAATTTCCTTCTTAAGCTCCTTCCTACATCCCGTATACTCCTCTAAATCCTTAACACCTCCTAGCTCTCTGAACCTTCTGTACGCCTCTCTTTTCTTATTCACCAGGTTCATCACAACCTTCGTGCACCACGGTTCCCGTACCCTACCAACACCCCCCTGTCTCATCGGAACGTTGTCATGCAGAGCTCCAGACAAACATTCCTTGAAAATCCTCCACTTTCCTTCGGTACTTTTCCCCAAGAATGCCTCCTTCCAATTTACCCGTCTAATTTCCTCCCTGATGACACTGTATTTCCCTTTACTCCAGAGAAACACTTTCCTAGCCTGCCTGATCCTATCTCTTTCCAATGCTATCGTGAAGGAGATAGAATTATGATCGCTATCCCCAAGATGCTCACCCACCGAGAGATCCTCCACCTGTCCAGGTTCATTAGCCAGCACCAGATCAAGTACAGCCTCTCCTCTAGTAGGCTTATCCACATACTGTGTCAGGAAACTCTCCTGGACACACCTAACAAACTCCTCTCCATCCAAACCCCTAGCCCTAGGGATATTCCAATCTATGTTTGGGAAATTAAAATCTCCCATCATGACAACTCTGTTATTCCTACATCTTTGGACTGTGGGAGGAAACCGGAGCACCCGGAGAAAACCCACGCAGACACGAGGAGAATGTGCAAACTCCACACAGACAGTGACCCGAGCCGGGAATCGAACCTGGGACCCTGGAGCTGTGAAGCAGCAGTGCTAACCACTGTGCTACCGTGCTGCCCTACTCAGAGAGTAGTAAGGGCGTGGAATGCCCTGTCTGCAGCAGTAGTGGACTCGCCAACATTAAGGGCATTTAAATGATCATTGGATAAACATATGGATGATATTGGAATAGTGTAGATTAGAGGGGCTTTAGATTGGTTTCACAGGTCGGCGCAACATCGAGGGCCGGAGGGCCTGCACTGCGCTGTAATGTTCTATGTTCTATATCACAGTCCAAAGAAAATTACAGCACAGGAACAGGCTCTTTGGCCCTCCAAGCCTGCACTGACCATGCTGCCCGACTGAACAAAAACCCCCTACCCTTCCGGGGACCATATCCCTCTATTCATGGATTTGTCCAAGCGCCCCTTAAAAATCACTATCGTATCTGCTTCCACTACCTCCCCCGGCAGCGAGTTCCAGGCACCCACCACACTCTGTGTAAAAAATCTGCCTCGTACATCTCCTTTAAACCTTGCCCCTTGCACCTTAAACCTATGCCCCCTAGTCATTGTTACTGCCTCGTTTGGTGTTTTAGTGAATTTCATTATGTCTATAATTAATATGTAATGGCAGCAACACAGTGCGGTGTGGAATATCACTCACTCTCGATTTTCAGTGCAATAAAACCTCCTTTTACCTCGACCATAACTTCAGCCAGTTTTCTCCAATAACAATGAACACAAGCTGAAATCAGATTTAAAAACACTGAGGTTCAGTTATAAACAGTGATTTCAGGCTGTCAATGAGCACACGATTACGAAGCCTGGTATTTAACTGATTGCTAAAGACATGTGAAACATCATACTTCAATGTTAGTTGAAAAAAAATGGACTAAAACATAAATCCTGTTATGTTTGGGATAATCAGGAACAGAGTCTGCGCTTCACCCTGTGCAGAATAAGTGAATGTGACATGCTGCTTACAAATACTGTGGGGAGATGCTGTTTTTTTAATTTACCCCGTACTGACCACGGATTTGGATTTCATCCAGCACTAATGTAAAAAGCTCTTTCCACTGTACACAATGCCTTGCCTCATTGCCAGTTATACGCCTTCAAGCTATAATCTCGCTGAAAATTGATTACTGATCAAGCTTAATAAAGCCATTCGTTAAAGTGTTATCACATCTATACTGTCTTTATAACATAATTAAACTTAAATGATAAAGAATTAGATTAGTCTAAAATGTGTGACATTTGGTGATGTACAATGGCCAATAGAGACACAGCAATAACGTCCTATAGATTAATAGATCTCTGGCAATTGATTCATAGAATTCATAGAAACATTGAAACTAGAAGCAGGAGGAAGCCATTCGGCCCTTCGAGCCTGCTCCACCATTCATCTTGACCATGGCTTTTCATCGAATTCAATATCCTGATCCCCCCTTCCTCCCATATTCCTGGATCCTTTGGCCCCAAGAGCTTTATCTAATTTCTTCTTGAAATCAGACAACGTTTTGGCCTCAACTACATTCTGTGGTAGTGAATTCCACACATTCACCACCCTCTGGGTGAAGAAATTTCTCCTCACCTCAGTTCTAAAAGGTTTGCCCCTTATCCTCAAATTATGACCCCTAGTTCTGGACTCCCCCACCATCCGGAACATTCTTTCTGAATCTACCCTGTCTAACCCTGTTAGAATTTTATAAGTTTCTATGAGATCCCCTCTCACTCTTCTAAACTCCAGTGAATATAATCCTAACTGACTTAGTCTCTCCTCATAGGACAGACCTGCCACCCCAGGAATCAGCCTGGTAAACCTTTGCTGTACTCCCTCTATAGCAAGGATTTCACTATATCCTGTCTGGAAAAGGCAACAATTAAGCTTCAATTGGACCAGGATCTTTTACACTCTCAATGTTATTAAACAAAAACAAATTCATTTATGTGAATCTCCCCTCTTAAATATGCTATAACCTAAAGTGTTGTACGATATTTCATATCTAATTGTGAGTCAGAATGCAGTCTCTTCTCTGGATTCATTCCAAGGAATTAAATATCCTTTTGAAGGTCAGCATCTCAAACTACACTCAAGATGCTAAACATTTCTGCAACATTAAATTATATCCGATTAAAACAAATTGTTTGACTCATAATCAAATGAAAGATTGCTTTGGTTGTAACAATTTTTGATACTTTCAGTGAATAGTCCAAAAATCACTGAAAAAAGAGACATGCTGTCGAAGCTTTTCATCTGGCACTCATCAGGACAGGTGCAAGAATATCAAATTTCAAAGGGAGCATCATTCTGTACTGCATGAGGAAAGAGTGTGATCAGTTTGCAAGTCAGCTTTGATTGGTCGATGCGCTTCCATGGAGAATGCACTTGTGCTGTTGTTTAATTCAAAAAGGGGCAATGCCTGGACATGTTCCTTTTGCCTGCAGAAGGACAGCTTATAGCAAGCATAAGTGAGCCACATTGCGAGCCTAACTGATAAGCTTAAATTGGTTGTTAGTGTAATTCCTAGAACACTCCGGATTGTTCAATAAGTGCTGTCCAGTCACGGAATCACCTCTAACATGAGACATTTTGTTTTTAATTTTGGAAGTGTAGGCAGATTGAGTACAATCAGTAATCTGCCAATGACAAACAGCCAAAGGACATGTTGCTTGGGATGTATGTCCTTCACAGCGGCACAGTGGTTAGCACTGCTGCCTCACAGCATCAGGGACACAGGTTTGATTCTGGCCTCAGGTCATTGTGTGTGTGGAGTTTGCACATTCTCTCTGTGTCTGCATGGGTTTCTTCAGGGTGCTCCGTTTTCCTCCCACAGTCCAAAGATGTGCAGGTTAGGTGGAGTGGCCATGCTAAATTGACCCTAGTGTCAAGGTAAATAAGTGGATTATCAGGGTAAATACATAGGGTTATGGGGATAGGGCCTAGGTGGGATTGTTGTCGGTGCAGGCTCGATGGGCCAAATAGCCTCCTCCTGCAGTGTAGGGATTCTATGTTTTCATTCTGGCACTGGAATTCATACACCACATTATCTATTTGTGTAAAAGGCAGAAAATAGGCTTGGCTTGATAGCAGCATCCTGATCGTGGAAAATACATTTGTGTTTCTACTGCACAGTAGCAGCATGAAGTAGCTTGCTTCACCTGCTGCTCAGATCATTGAGATACCTTCCCAGGGTAACGTGTGGTAGACTGGTTACCCGTCAGGACAAAAATAATGTCTGAGGCCCATTCATGTGCTTGTGCATTATACAGAAAGCAACGGTCCGACCGGGTTCGTCATTTTCATGCAGGAAAACGTTGATGTGCCTTATTCTGGGCCCGATTTCCGAGATTGCCAATGAGGCCAACTTCAAAGTGCCCAGTTTACCTCGAACAATCTTAGGATGAACAGTTTTCATATTTCTTGTTCCAGGGTGTGCTACCTTACATTTTAATTCCACATCAATCACATCACTCCAAGTTTCAAAATCGCTAACTGCCAGTATATTCTGGTAATTTAAACAGAGAATTCTAGAAGGTTTCAGTAGGTCAGGCAACATTTGTGAAGGTGGAATTATAAAGCTAATGTTTCAGGACAATGATCCTTTCTCAGAACTTCTCCAATGTTAGAAACTACAATATAAATGTATTAAATTTACTGAATAGAGAAATGTATTGCTGAAGCTTTTCATCTTGCACTTATCAGGACAAACACATGAATTCCAAATTACAAACCAATCAGTGTCAACTTGCTAACCAATCAGTGTCCTTTTCTCCTGCAGTATAACGTGTTGTGGTTGTTTGAAATTTGTCATTCTTGTGTTTGTCCTGATGAGAGTGAGATGGTAAGTTTCAGAAACATTACTCTCTTTTTAGCAATGTTCAAATTCAAAAATACTTCACTGACTGTAAGGTTACTTTGGGACGTGCTGTGCTTACAGAGGGTGCTATATAAATTCAATTTATTTCCTCAAATTTTGTCTTTTAAGATAATAACCTGTTAAAATAAACACTGCTATATAAGTATGAACACATTAAGTATTCATTCGCTAACTTTAAAACATACACAATGAACCACTGTCTACAGAAAAAAAAATTCTGAAACATTTCCCCCGTAGGAAAAGATCAGATTACAATGAAATCAAAATGCGTCCAATAGTGAAGAATTCCAAGTTCTATAACTGTAACAGCAATTCAAAATGTTAACAATTGCTGCAAATTTGGGTTCATTTCTATTTGATCTACCTATGATTGTGAGACAGAAGTGTTCCATCAACCATATCTTGTGTAAAATGTAGCCAGAAACTGTTTTGAATATCTAACTGACTACAGGGAATCACCATCCAATCAGCATTATATTTGCCAGGAATCTAAGCTAGTCAAACAAGCAGTCAGTGCTGCTTTGTGCTTGAATATTACTGATCAAGTTTACTGTGCTCAGATTTTAAAGTACAGTTTTATTTTCCTCAGATAATTTTAAAAACCAAATGAGTGTTTTTGCAGCAGCTCCGTGGTTGCATTATATCGAGAAGGCTCTGATAATTAGAAGGTTATATTATTTCCTGTGTAAGTCCACTGATTTCCTTAAAGTGGTTACAAAAAATATGTCTGTCTTTCATGATGGAATTCAACTCCCCTTTGATCCTCGTGAGACTAATTAGGATAGGAACTCTCGCTGTAACAGTCAGTTTTATACTGGGATAGTTCACTCGAAAGTGTGGGGATTCCTGATTTGAAATTGCCACCTGTTTAGTGTTTCACTGAGGAATGAGCGGATTGGCTGAGAATACAGCACAGCTTCTTATGAAAATGTGACTTTTACAACAACATCTAAACAGAAATCTGAGGAAATCTCTGAGGACCAATCATTCTTTGTCGCTTTGAAAATCCATGTATTCCACATTTTGCATTATTAATAATAACAATGGGGCAGGCAGCAGCTTGATGGTATTGTCACTGGACTAGTAATCCAGAGACCCTCGGTAATGCTCTAGGGACTCGGGTTTGAATCCCACCACTGCAGATGATGACCATGAAACCATTGTTGATTATTGTAAAAACCCATCTGATTCATTGATGTCCTTTAGGGAAGGAAATCTGCTGTCCTTACCCAGTCTGGCCTACATATGGAAGTAAGGAGTCTAAAAACACCAGGTTAAAGTCCAACAGGTTTATTTGGTAGCAAACGCCACTTGCTTTCGGAGCGCTACTCCTTCGTCAGGTGAGTGGGAGATCTGCTGACAAACAGCAAACAGGGCATATGCCAGATTTCCACTCCATCTGACGAAGGAGCAGGGCTCCGAACGCAAGTGGCGTTTGCTACCAAATAAACCTGTTGGACTTTAACCTGGTGTTGTTAGACTCCTTACTGTGTTCACCCCAGTCCAACGCCGGCATCTCCACACCATGACTACATGTGGCTCCAGAGCCACAGCAATGTGGTTGATTCTTAAATGCCCTCAGGGAATTCCCTCCCTAACGGCATTGTGGGTCAACCCACAGCACGTGGACTGCAACAATTTAAGAAGGCAGCTCACCACCACCTTCTCAAGGGCAACCAGGGATGGGCAATAACTACTAACCAGCCAGCGACGCCCACATCCCATGAATGAGTAACATCGGTGATAATCAGTCAATTGTTTAGTTACAAAAACAAACTCATCTCAATTTGCCCACACCCCCACATTTGGGATTGTGGTTTTACATCTTGCTCAAGCAGGAGGGTGGAAACATTCCAGTTTTTTTGCCAAATCCCCTCCCACAGTGAACTCAACCCCAGAGGCAACATTGTCTACTTTCCATGGCAACTGATTAAAGAACTTCAGCCTGACTGAAAACTCCTCACTGATTCAATGCTTCTTTTCAGATCTATCATTCTATTCTAACGACCAAAGTAGGCAGCGAATCCAGACACATTTGCAAAATATCCTTATTGATATTTTTGCTTCATTTGCTCTGACAAGCATATTGATCTGTCTTCAGATCGAAAGCAACATGACCCCCCGTGTGGGTGAAATTGGTGCCAGTCTGTGACTAACCGATACGAGATGCCGGGGATATCACCAAGTGACACTTTTATTTCGTCAAAGCTGACAGAACAGCAGGAGCTACAAACTGTCCAACTGACCACTGGTCAAATAGAAACTGTCAACAGCTTGATGAGAATCATACTTGTTACTGTCTATTGGGGAATAAACCGTCTAACTGTCTGAGAGTTCGTAACTGTCTCTGAGAGAGTCCCGATAAATGGTAAACAAAATGGAACTTGATCAGAGTTTAAACTCCAGATTTAATAAACTGATTTGTGCAAATTCTATCAAGTAAAATTAACACTGATTGTACCATGTTCAACACCAAAAAGTGATTTAATATTCGGAATGCACTGCCAGTTTTAAATGAATCTATGGATTATTTGCAATTATTTTATGTCCAATCAAATCAGGGAACCATCTCGAAGAGCGACAAACAATAAATTACACACACACTGTCATATCGGTGAAAATGGCAGAATTTCTGAATGTGCCAAACATGTCCCAGAAACAGCAGTGAGATGGTTGATTAGATAAACTGCTTCTTTTGGCAGTGATGGAAGAATGTTGGTCAGGATATTAACCAATCCCCATGCTGCTCTTCAAATGCCTAGAACTTTTCTCCATGTCACTCGCCATCCTGACTTGGAAATATACCGGCCGTCCCTTCACTGTCGCTGGATCAAACCCCTGGAACCCCCTCCCTAACAGCACTGTGGGTGTACCTACACCACATGGATTGTAGGGATTCAAGGAAGCAGCTCCCCACCACCTTCTGAAGGGCAGTTAGGGATGGCAATAAATGCTGGTTTAGACAGTGAGGTCCAAATCCCACAAATACATTGGTATATTTCCATGAGTCTCACAGATGTGATATTTATCTCAGGGCCTCAATGAAATGTTTCTCCATCTCTCAACAAAAGAATTCTTTGCACTAAGGATCATATTCTTCAACTCTGTGCAATTTTCCACAAATTAAACCTATTCCAAATATTAATCACTGACTATTTACAAATATGCAGCAAAGAGTTCGAGCTCGGAGCGTTCTCCATGCTGGCTAGTACATACGTCTCTGTCCAACACAACACCAATCCCTAGTTGCAGATCATGCTCAGTCCCACATTAACCCTATACATAAGAACATAAGAAATAGGAGCAGGAGTAGGCCATCTAGCCCCTCGAGCCTGCCCCGCCATTCAATAAGATCATGGCTGATCTGACGTGGATCAGTACCACTTACCCGCCTGATCCCCATAACCCTTAATTCCCTTACTGATCAGGAATCCATCCATCCGCGCTTTAAACATATTCAGCGAGGTAGCCTCCACCACCTCAGTGGGCAGAGAATTCCAGAGATTCACCACCCTCTGGGAGAAGAAGTTCCTCCTCAACTCTGTCTTAAACCGACCCCCCTTTATTTTGAGGCTGTGTCCTCTAGTTTTAACTTCCTTACTAAGTGGAAAGAATCTCTCCGCCTCCACCCTATCCAGCCCCCGCATTATCTTATAAGTCTCCATAAGATCCCCCCTCATCCTTCTAAACTCCGAGTACAAACCCAATCTCCTCAGCCTCTCCTCATAATCCAAACCCCTCATCTCCGGTATCAACCTGGTGAACCTTCTCTGCACTCCCTCCAATGCCAATATATCCTTCCTCATATAAGGGGACCAATACTGCACACAGTATTCCAGCTGCGGCCTCACCAATGCCCTGTACAGGTGCATCAAGACATCCCTGCTTTTATATTCTATCCCCCTCGCAATATAGGCCAACATCCCATTTGCCTTCTTGATCACCTGTTGTACCTGCAGACTGGGCTTTTGCGTCTCATGCACAAGGACCCCCAGGTCCCTTTGCACGGTAGCATGTTTTAATTTGTTTCCATTGAGATAGTAATCCCATTTGTTATTATTTCCTCCAAAGTGTATAACCTCGCATTTATCAACGTTATACTCCATTTGCCATATCCTCGCCCACTCACTCAGCCTGTCCAAATCTCTCTGCAGATCTTCTCCGTCCTCCACACGATTCACTTTTCCACTTATCTTTGTGTCGTCTGCAAACTTCGTTACCCTACACTCCGTCCCCTCCTCCAGATCATCTATATAAATGGTAAATAGTTGCGGCCCGAGTACCGATCCCTGCGGCACGCCACTCGTTACCTTCCTCCAACCGGAAAAACACCCATTTATTCCGACTCTTTGCTTCCTGTCGGATAGCCAGTCCCCAATCCACTTTAACACACTACCCCCAACTCCGTGTGCCCTAATCTTCTTCAGCAGCCTTTTATGGGGCACCTTATCAAACACCTTCTGGAAATCCATATACGTCCTATGTGTCCCTATGTGACGCTGCGTGTCACATTTTCATCTGAAGTAAATGATGCAACTAAATGCCTGAAAAATATTTGCATGTCCTCAAGTGCAAATTTGTGCTGATACTGAAATGGGCGAGAGAAATGCTACAAGGAAGGTAATTCCTGTGGTTCCTCAGGATGAGGATCGCTCCTCTAAACTCTACAAGGACAGTCTGGCTCGCTGCCACACTGGATTCTCTGCCCCTACATTGCAAACACTCGCCTCCTTGTCGAGTTGGCATGTGTAGTCTCCTGACAGTGCGATAATGTGGCCCCACCCTCAAACTGACAATCTTTTATTAAATTTTATCCTGTGGCTTATTTGTTGTGTCAGAGTTGAATTTTCACAAAGTTGTGAGAATCACTCAAAATATCGGCAGCTGGGATCTAATCTCCATTAAACTCTTTGTGATGGAATTACGTCTCGGTATGTCTCAAACAGGAACAAAGATCTGTATTATCTCTTATGTTTAATACAACGTTGGAATAGAAAGCAAAATATGTTTTCAAAATTGACTTTGTCAAGACAAGAGTTCTTGTGTTTAGTCTCTGGGGAGAAAAATAATCCCTGAGCCATTTGAAGAGAGTTCGTGATGTCAAGGGGAAGCAGCTGAGCATTCCAAATTCATTTCCAATTCATTCCAAATTCATTCCAAATTCATTCGAAATTCATTCCAAATTCATTCCAAATTCATTTCCAATTCATTCCAAATTCATTCCAAATTCATTCGAAATTCATTCGAAATTCATTCCAAATTCATTCCAAATTCATTCCAAATTTATTTTAAATTCATTCCAAATTCAGTGCAGATAAATTGGTTTTGCCCATTTTTTCATTTCTTTGAAAGGCTAACACAAATAAACCTGCAAACACACACCAGAACTTTACATTCACACCTTTTTCAGCAAAATAGTGCAGGGAAATGACTCGAGAGAACCAAGAAGGGACTCGCATACTGTTAAAGGTTTAGACGGGGTAGAGTTTGTAAAATGTGTTCAGGAGAATTTTCTACATCAGTATATAGAGGTGCCAACTAGAGAGGATGCGATATTGGATCTCCTATTGGGAAATGAGTTAGGGCAGGTGATGGATGTGAGTGTGAGGGAACACTTTGGATCCAGTGATCATAATGCCATTAGTTTCAACCTGATCGTGGATAAGGATAGATCTGGTCCTCGGGTTGAAGTTCTGAACTGGAAAAAGGCCAAATTTGATGAAATGAGAAGGGATCTGGGAAGTGTGGATTGGCACAGGCTGTTCTCTGGTAAGGATGTAAATGGAAAGTGGGAGGCCTTCAAAGGAGAAATTTTGAGAGTGCAGAGTTTGTATGTTCCTGTCAGGATTAAAGGCAAAGTAAATAGGAATAAGGAACCTTGGTTCTCGAGGGAGATTGTAACACTGATTAAGAGGAAGAGAGAGTTGTATGAAATGTACAGGCAGCAGGGAACACATCAGATGCTCGAGGAGTATAAAAAGTGCAAGAAGCTACTTAAGAGGGAAATCAGGAGGGCTAAAAGAAGACATGAGGTTGCTTGGGCAGACAGAGTGAAGGAAAATCCAAAGAGCTTCTATAGGTATGTTAGGAGCAAAAGGATAGTGAGGGATAAAATTGGTCCTCTTGAAGACCAGAGTGGTAGACTGTGTATGGAACCAAAAGAGATGGGGGAGATACTAAATGGGTTTTTTGCATCCGTATTTACTGAGGAAACGGGCATGGAGTCTACGGAAATAGGGCAAACTGGTAGGGAGGCCATGGAACCGTTACAGATTAAAGGGGAGGAGGTGCTTGCTGTCTTGAGGCAAATCAGAGTGGATAAATCCCCAGGACCGGACAGGGTATTCCCACGGACCTTGAGGGAAGCTAGTGTTGAACTTGCAGGAGCCCTGGCAGACATATTTAAAATGTCAGTATTCACGGGGGAGGTGCCGGATGATTGGAGGGTGGCTCATGTTGTTCCGTTGTTTAAAAAAGGTTCCAAAAGAAATCCGGGAAATTATCGGCCAGTAAGTTTGACGTCGGTGGTGGGCAAGTTATTGGAAGGTGTGATAAGGGATAGGATCAACAAATATTTGGATAGACAGGGACTTATTAGGGAGAGTCAACATGGCTTTGTGCGTGGTAGGTCATGTTTGACCAATCTATTAGAGTTTTTCGAGGAGGTTACCACGAAAGTGGATGAAGGGAAGGCGGTGGATGTTGTCTACCTGGATTTCAGCAAGGCCTTTGACAAGGTCCCTCATGGGAGGTTAGTTAGGAAGGTTCAGTCGCTGGGTATACATGGGGAGGTAGTAAATTGGATAAGACACTGGCTCAATGGAAGAAGCCAGAGAGTGGTTGTGGAGGCCTGTGACTAGTGGTGTGCGCAGGGATCGGTGTTGGGTCCATTGTTGTTTGTCATCTATATCAATGATCTGGATGATAATGTGGTAAATTGGATCAGCAGGTTTGCTGATGATACAAAGATTGGAGGTGTAGTGGACAGTGAGGAAGGTTTTCAAAGCTTGCAGAGGGATTTGGACCAACTAGAAAAATGGGCTGAAAAATGGCAAATGGAATTTAACGCAGGCAAGTGTGAGATATTGCACTTTGGAAGGACAAACCAAAGAAGAACGTACAGGGTAAATGGTAGGACTCTGAAGAGT
Source organism: Mustelus asterias (assembly GCF_964213995.1). Lineage (NCBI taxonomy): Eukaryota > Metazoa > Chordata > Chondrichthyes > Carcharhiniformes > Triakidae > Mustelus > Mustelus asterias. The sequence goes on along the minus strand of NC_135809.1, from coordinate 139,015,459 downwards.
GCAGTTGAACAGAGGGATCTGGGAATACAGGTTCAGAGTTCCCTAAAAGTGACGTCACAGGTGGATAGGGTCGTAAAGAGTGCCTTTGGTACATTGGCCTTCATAAATCGGAGTATCGAGTATAAAAGTTGGAGTGTTATGGTAAGGTTATATAAGGCATTGGTGAGGCCGAATTTGGAGTATTGTGTACAGTTTTGGTCACCTAGTTACAGGAAGGATGTAAATAAGATTGAAAGAGTGCAGAGAAGGTTCACAAGGATGTTGCCGGGACTTGAGAAGCTGAGTTACAGAGAGAGATTGAATAGGTTGGGACTTTATTCCCTGGAGCGTAGAAGATTGAGGGGAGATTTGATAGAGGTGTATAAGATTTTGATGGGTATAGATAGAGTGAATGCAAGCAGGCTTTTTCTGCGGAGGCTAGGGGAGAAAAAAACCAGAGGGCATGGGTTAAGGGTGAAAGGAGAAAAGTTTAAAGGGAATATTAGGGGGGGCTTCTTCACGCAGAGAGTGGTGGGAGTGTGGAATGAGCTGCCGGATAAAGTGGTAAATGCGGGGTCACTTTTAACATTTAAGAAAAACTTGGACGGGTTCATGGATGAGAGGGGTGTGGAGGGATATGGTCCAAGTGCAGGTCAGTGGGACTAGGCATAAAATGGTTCGGCACAGACAAGAAGGGCCAAAAGGCCTGTTTCTGAGCTGTAATTTTCTATGGTTCTATGGTTCTAAGAAACCATTGTTGAACCGGAGGAGATTGGTGAAGCATTGAACCAATATTTCTCTTCGGTGTTCACGCAAGGGGACATGAATATAGCTGAGGAGGACACTGGGTTGCAAGGGAGTAGAATAGACAGTATTACAGTTGATAAGGAGGATGTGCAGGATATTCTGGAGGGTCTGAAAATAGATAAATCCCCTGGTCCGGATGGGATTTATCCAAGGATTCTCTGGGAGGCAAGAGAAGTGATTGCAGAGCCTCTGGCTCTGATCTTCAGGTCGTCGTTGGCCTCTGGTATAGTACCAGAAGATTGGAGGTTAGCGAATGTTGTCCCATTGTTTAAGAAGGGGAACAGAGACTTCCCCGGGAATTATAGACCGGTGAGTCTCACTTCTGTTGTCGGCAAGATGTTGGAAAAAATTATAAGGGATAGGATTTATAGTTATTTGGAGAGTAATGAATTGATAGGTGATAGTCAGCATGGTTTTGTGGCAGGTAGGTCGTGCCTTACTAACCTTATTGAGTTTTTTGAGAAAGTGACCAAGGAGGTGGATGGGGGCAAGGCAGTGGACGTGGTATATATGGATTTTAGTAAGGCGTTTGATAAGGTTCACCATGGTAGGCTTCTGCAGAAAATGCAGATGTATGGGATTGGGGGTGATCTAGGAAATTGGATCAGGAATTGGCTAGCGGATAGGAAACAGAGGGTGGTGGTTGATAGTAAATATTCATCATGGAGTGCGGTTACAAGTGGTGTACCTCAGGGATCTGTTTTGGGGCCACTGCTGTTTGTAATATTTATTAATGATCTGGATGAGGGTATAGTTGGGTGGATTAGCAAATTTGCTGATGACACCAAAGTCGGTGGTGTGGTAGACAGTGAGGAAGGGTGTCGTAGTTTGCAGGAAGACTTAGACAGGTTGCAAAGTTGGGCCGAGAGGTGGCGGATGGAGTTTAATGCGGAGAAGTGTGAGGTAATTCACTTTGGTAGGAATAACAGATGTGTTGAGTATAGGGCTAACGGGAGGACTTTGAATAGTGTGGAGGAGCAGAGGGATCTAGGTGTATGTGTGCATAGATCCCTGAAAGTTGGGAATCAAGTAGATAAGGTTGTTAAGAAGGCATATGGTGTCTTGGCGTTTATTGGTAGGGGGATTGAATTTAGGAGTCGTAGCGTTATGTTGCAACTGTACACAACTCTGGTGCGGCCGCACTTGGAGTACTGTGTGCAGTTCTGGTCCCCACATTACAGGAAGGATGTGGAGGCTTTGGAGAGGGTGCAGAGGAGGTTTACCAGGATGTTGCCTGGTATGGAGGGGAGATCCTATGAGGAGAGGCTGAGGGATTTGGGATTGTTTTCGCTGGAAAGGCGGCGGCTAAGAGGGGATCTTATTGAAACATATAAGATGATTAGAGGTTTAGATAGGGTGGATAGTGATAGCCTTTTTCCTCTGATGGAGAAATCCAGCACGAGGGGGCATGGCTTTAAATTGAGGGGGGGTAGTTATAGAACCGATGTCAGGGGTAGGTTCTTTACCCAGAGGGTGGTGAGGGATTGGAATGCCCTGCCAGCATCAGTAGTAAATGCGCCTAGTTTGGGGGCGTTTAAGAGATCCGTTGATAGGTTCATGGACGAAAAGAAATTGGTTTAGGTTGGAGGGTCACAGTTTTTTTTTTTAACTGGTCGGTGCAACATCGTGGGCCGAAGGGCCTGTTCTGCGCTGTAATGTTCTATGTTCTATGTTCTATGTTCTATAAGTTAGGGTTGGGGCTGGCATCAATGCTGGGAGTTCACCCACTGTGAGGCTCCTGTAGGTGCCCACACTGCCAACGATACAGTGAGTGCTCACCTATTCACACACCATCACAAGCTCTGGTGTTTGACAGGATGAAGTGTTAGTTGCTGTAATAGTCCCGTACGGAAAGGCAAATACTCGTCATGTTGCAGAATGTTCAGAAGGGATTTTAAGTTTACACCACGCGTACAATTGTGCGATAATATCAGAACACCATTTAATTCATTGTGTTGTCCATAGTGAATCTCAGAGTGAGTTTTCATTTGTTGACCTTAGCTGATAACGAGCCCTCTTTCTGTCAGTGTCCAATTAGCCAACTAGATTAACCCATGCAGTGCCTTATATTAATGGTGAGATTGATCATTTTTATCTAACCTCCTGACCCATTCAGGAAATGACAGGAACATATATCTTAGAGATAAGAAATCTGGTGAAAAGACATTTTGATTGTACGGGTGTGGGCGGGAGGCACAAAGTTACAAAACAATTGGAAGAAAAAAGAAATAAATCTGAACTCGGGTCCTGAACTTGAGGAAAGCTAACTTTGATGGTATGAGATGTGCATTGGCTAGGATAAGCTGGTGAAGGATATTTGAGGGGGTGACAGTGGATAGCCAATGGCATTTAAAGAACACATGGATGAACTTCAATAACTGTACATCCCTGTCTGACATAAGAGTAAAATGGGGAAGGTGGCTCATCCGTAGCTAACAAGGGAAATCAGGGATCGTGTTAAAGACAAAGAGACGGCAGATAAATTGGCCCAAAAAGCAGCAAACCTGAGGACTGGGAGAAATTTAAAATCCAGCAGAGGAGGACAAAGGGTTTAATTGGGAAGGAGAAAATACAACATGAGAGTAAGCTTTCAGAAAATATAAAAACTGACTGCAAAATCTTTTGTAGATATGTGAAAGGAAAAAGACTGGTGAAGATAAATGTAGGTCCCTTACAGTTAGAATCAGGTGAATTCATAATGGGCAACAAAGAGATGGCAAACCAGCTGAACAAATACTTTGGATCTGTCTTCACTAAGGAGGATGCAAATAACCTTCCAGAAATACTCGGGGACAGAGGGTCTAGCATGAAGGAGGAATTGAAGGAAATCTTTATTAGTCAGGAAATTGTATTGAGAAATTTGCTGGGATTAAGAACATAAGAACATAAGAATTAAAACTCAATAAGTCCCCAGGACCTGATGCTCTGCATCCCAGAGTACTCAAGGAAGTGGCGCTAGAAATAATGGACGCATTAGTAATCATTTTGCAGCATTCTATAGACTCTGGAAGAGTTCGAATGGATTGAAGGGTAGCTAATGTAACCCCACTTTTTAAAAAGGGAGTGAGAGAGAAAACCGGGAATTATAGACTGGTTAGCCTGACATCGATGGTGGGGAAAATGCTGGAGTCAATTATTAGTACAGCACAGGAAGCAGGCCCTTCGGCCCTCCAAAAAAATCCCGACACACCCCCATGCTCTATCCCGTAACCCCATGCATTTACCGTGACTAATCCCCTAACCTACTCATCTATGGAGTGTGGGAGGAAACCCACGCAGACACGGGGAGAACATGCAAACTCTAAACAGACAGTGACCCGAGCCGGGAATCGAACCCGGGTCCCTGGCACTGTGAGGCAGCAGTGCTAACCACTGTGCCACCGTGCTGCCCAATGTTACAATCAGATCAGCCATGATCTTATTCAGATATTAAGGATGCAATAACTGAGCATTTGGAAAGCAGAGGCAGGATCGGTCTGAGTCAGCATGGATTCACTAAATCGTGCTTGACAAATCTTCTGGAATTTTTTGAGGATGTGACCAGTAGAGTGGACAAGGGTGAACCAGTGGATGTTGTGTATCTGGACTTTCAAAAGGCTTTTGACAAGGTTTTTTTTTTATACTTTTCCAATTCAATCAAATCAAATCCAATTCAGAGTCTCAACAAGTTGAGACATTTCAGATCCAGGCTGACAAGACAGGGCGAGCGACCAAACCACCCTGTCCTGGGCCTGATCTACATGAGCCAAGCTGATTGGAGAAGGGGGAGGTTCCTCCTCCAAGACTTGAGCTCATTTGCATCTTAGCCAAAAGGCCGAGATGCCGCTTTTAAAAATTGCTTCATATGAAACATATGAAGCCTCAGCGTAACCTAATGACCTCGACCAAGCGCGGCCGACAATGGGGTGCCGACCATACACTTGATCTTAGCCAAAAGGCCGAGATAAGGTCCCACACAAGAGATTAGTGAGCAAAATTAAAGCTCATGGTATTGTGGGTAATGTATTGATGTGGTTGGGGTGTGGAATGGACTGCCTGCAGTGATAGTGGAGTCAGACACTTTAGGAACATTTAAGCGGTTATTGGATAGGCACATGGAGCACACCAGGATGATAGGGAGTGGGATAGCTTGATCTTGGTTTCAGATAAAGCTCGGCACAACATCGTGGGCCGAAGGGCCTGTTCTGTGCTGTACTGTTCTATGTTCTATGGATAGACAACTGGTTGGCAGACAAGAAGCAGAGAGTGGGAATAAACGAGTCCTTTTCAGAGTGGCAGGCAGTGACTAGTGGGATACCGCAGGGTTCAGTGCTGAGACCCCAGCTATTCACAATATACATTAATGATTTGAACGAAGGAATTGAACACAATATCTCCAAATTTGCAGATGACATTAAGCTGGGTGGCAGTGTGTGCTGTGAGGAAGATGCTAAGAGGCTGCAGGGTGACTTGGACAGGCTGGCTGAGTGGGCAAATACTTGGCAAATGCAACGTAGTGTGGATCAATGTGAGGTTATCCACTTTGGTGGCAAAACAGGAAGGAAGATTATGATCTGAATAATGGCAGTTTAGGAAAAAGGGAAGTGCAACATGACCTGGGTGTCATGGTGGAACAGTCACTGAAGGTTGGCATGCAGATACAGCAGGCGGTGAGGAAAGCTAATGGCATGCTGGCCTTCATAGCGAGAGGATTTGAGTATAGGAGTACGGATACCTTGCTGCAGTTATACAGGGGCTTGGTGAGGCCACACCTTGAGTATTGTGTGCAAGTTTGGTTTCCGAGTCTGAGGAAGAACATTCTTGCTATTGAGGGAGTCCAGTGAAGGTTCACCAGACTGGTTCCTGGAATGGCAGGACTGACATATGAAGAGAGACTGGATCGACTGGGCTTGTACTCACTGGAATTCAGATGAATGAGAGGGGATCGCATGAAAACATATAAAATGGGACTGGACAGGCTCGATGCGGGAAGAATGTTCCCGATGTTGGGGAAGTCGAGAACTAGGGGTCACAGTCTAAGAATAAGGGGTAAACCATTCAGGACTGAGATGAGGAAGAACTTCTTCACTCAGAGAGTTGTGAACCTGTGGAATTCTCTCCCACAGAAAGCTGCTGCGGTCAGTTCGTTAGATATGTTCAAGAGGGAGCTGGACGTGGCCCTTGTGGCTAAAGGGATCAAGGATCATATTGAATGGTGGTGCAGGCTCGAAGGGCTGAATGGCCTCCTCCTGCTCCTATTGTCTATGTTTCTATGATTAACTGGTGAAAATGACAAAGTTCAATCCTTGAGCTGTGGAACAAACAATATTTTACAGATGCAGCCTTGTAGGTCTCAGTCGCTGGGGTGATTGATACAAACAAGTTTTCTGTGAGAGGAGACACTCCCAGATGGCAGAATGTGCCAGAAAGTGAGGGAGCAACATCTCGGAGAACACAGTGGGAGGTCTGCACACATTTCAAAAGAACACAATGCCAAAGAATAAATATAGATATTACTGAAAAATAGCATGAACGAGGTAAAAGCTACTGAAGTTCCAGACAAAAGAAACTGGGTCTGATGCAGAGGAGCTTGACAAAGATGCAGAAAAGCAGATTGTGAAAGCAGAATTGGAGGATTGTACAAAATAAATCCCAGGACTATCAAAAGAATGTCCGAGGAAGCAATTGTCAAATCCCAGAGTTCTGATGTTCAAAAGTTAAACATGCTCTTAACTCATTTTATTCAAGATTACAGCAAATGCGCATGTTTAACAAGAAACTTTGGGCAGGTCAGGGCATTTCATGCGTCGGTGCAGACCCGATGGGCCAAAGGGCCTTTTCTGCACTGTCGTAATCTGTGATTCTCTGAACTTTCATCAGCACATCAGGAACAGGGCCAGCCTGTTGTCATTAGTCTCCCGTCACTGCAGCATGTTTTACCCCGGAGATTGGTCCGAGTGCGTCCATTACTGGAGGTGAAAACCAGCAATCTATTTTACCATATTTAGAGCTTTAGAGAGTGCGGAACACACCATTCGGGAAAGGGGGACAGCCGGGGGGGGGGGGTTCCCCGTCCATTAATTAACTGGAGATAGACTGCAGTGAAGTAGGCCATTTTCCAAAGCCATATTTTTATTATCTCATCATCAATATTCACCTCATTAAACATATTCATTTATTGGACTGATTGGCACCATTCATAACGTGTCCACAATGCAGAGGGGAACACCCGAATGGACATTCGTTTAAATCCCCCTCTGCACAGCTGAGAGACCTTTAATTCAAATTTGACAGAAGATCCTTATTCTGCCCAACAACAGCACGGAGCTGCATTTTAAACCGGCCCTTGGCCAGAAGATCGGGATATCTGCGAGTCAAGACCTGGGAGTGGGATATATGGCACAACTGTACTGTAAATAAAATATTATGGGAATAAAATGGCCAAGGCAGGCAAAGAAACTTAATAAACCAGGATAAAAAGAATAAAAGATTAGATTAAATCCCCTACACACAGCAGGACAAAATGACACTAACACCTAATCTCGCAAGCATAGAATACAGACACAAACATCGGAGGTCGATTTAGATAAGGGGACACATCGAGAGGATAATGGGAAACACATTAAAACACCGGGGCAAGAACAGACAGTCCCATTAACACGGACACACACCATACAGATGCAAATTGACAAAGTCTACCAGGGAACTTCCTGACCGGATAGGATACATATTCCTAGTGTTAATCTGTTCGAATCGAAACTGCACGCCAAATCTTCAGGGCAGCAATTAAAGAATCCCGTCACTTCTTAGGTATTGTAAAAATGTATGAGCAAATGTTCCCGCTCGAATTTGGATTCCTATAAATATCCAGAGCGAATGTGTAACTGTTGAGATCATCGTGGCCAAGCCACTGTTTCTGAGCTGGCTACGCGGGTCTCCCTGGGATCACAGTAATTGTACAATAAAGGAAAACACTTTGAACCTTGCCTTGAGACTCGACCTCTTGAATGCACTGGTACAAGGGATTTTTCCCTACAACAGCAGAATGGTGAGGTACAGAGGGATCTGGCTGTCCTGATAGTTGGTTCTGTGTTGATGTTCTCCTTGGTGTTTAGTCTTGGCACATGAACACTGACACCATTAACAGACCCCTTTTCCGCTACTCCAGTGACCATGGCCAAGAGCAGAGCTTTAAAAGACTGTTCGTCATTGGGAACATTCTTCCTGTATCCAGCCTGCTCAGTCCTATTGGGAGGGAGAATCCGGCTGAATGGCACTCTGAGCTACAGCAATGGTTCAAGCTTTAAACAAGCATTAGTGAAAAGAAGATGTTTTCACCTCCTTATCTCAGACTGCATTTCTCCTGGAGATTCCCAGCAGGAACATTGTAGCTTTGAGAAATGATTGAATTGTGTGCTGGTCAGGGTGTTAATCCTGGTTTATGGAACTCTAAGTGCAGCAATCTGCTATCAGCATCACACACACACAGTAAAGTTCCTCATTGCGGGTCTCTGCTCCAACCTCGGGAGAATGAGCATTTACCTGACCTGCTGAGTGTCTCCAGCATCTTTAAGTGACGCCTAGAAGGAATTAGATTGAAACTACCCAAACTACCATAGAAAGCATCCTTTCCAGATGTATCACAGCTTGGTATGGGTCCTGCTCCGACCCAGACTGCAAGGGTTGTGAACAAAGCCCAGTTCATCACACAAACCAGCCTCCCATCCATTGACTCAGTCTACACTTCCTGCTGCCTCGGAAAAGCAGCCAGCATAATCAGGGACCCCAAGCACCCCGGACATACTCTCTTCCACCTTATTCCATCGGGAAAAATATATAAAAGTCTGAGGACACGTACCAACCGTCTCAAGAACAGCTTCTTCCCTGCTGCTGTCATCAGACTTTTGAATGGACTTACCTTGCATCAAGTTGATCTTTCTCTACACCCTAGCTATGACTGTAACACTACATTCTGCACTCTCTCCTTTCCTTCTCTATGAACGGTATGCTTTGTCTGTATAGCGTAAGAAACAATACTTTTCACTGTATACTAATACATGTGACAATAATAAATCAAATCAAATTCTCATTCCTCCCTCCCCCTGATAACCCTTCATCCGCTTACTGATCAAGAATCGAGCTATTTCTGCGTTAAAGGTATTTAAGGATTTGCCCTCAATCATCTTTCAAGAGAAAGAATTTTAAAAACTCACAACGCTCTGAAAGAAAAACACTCCTCATCTCTACATTAAATGGTGACTTTTTTAAACAGTGACCCCTAGTTCTAGATTCTCCCACAAGAGGAAACATCCACATCCACCCTGTCAATATCCCTCAGGGTCTCATATGTTTCAACCCAGTTTTCATTCACATTGTGCTGATCAGAATAGAATCACAAGACCAAATCTCAATGAGAACAGCAATTTATACTGCATGAGAAAGAGGTACTGATTGGTTGACAAGTAGACTCTGATTGGCCAATCAGCACTGTTTTCTCATGCCATATAAATTGCTGCTCCCTTTGAAATTTGGTATTCTCGCATCTGTCCTGATAAGTGCAAAGCAAAAAGTTTTGACAGGATGTCTCTTTTTGCAGTAGTGCTAAGTTCGGTACTAACACATGACTACTTGACTCAATCTTCTTTAGACATGAAAAAAATAAAAGGGTGGAAACAGAGAGGGGCTGAATAGGAACCAAAAATAGATTTACTCATGAAAGCCGGGGCATGGCTGAGATATTAAATTATACTTTGCATCTTTCTTAATCACAGAACAAGATACTCTGCAGGACATGACTAAAGAGAAGGTAATGCAGACACCTGAATTTTAAAATTGAAAGGGAGGGAGTATTGGATCAGCCGCCTGAACTGAAATTTGAAAAGGCACGAGGATCGGATAGGCACGTCCAAGGACACGGAGGGAAGGGCACGGAGGGAAGGGCACGGAGGGAAGGGCACGGAGGGAAGGGCACGGAGGGAAGGGCACGGAGGGAAGGGCACGGAGGGAAGGGCACGGAGGGAAGGGCACGGAGGGAAGGGCAGGGGGAAATTGTGGAGAAACTGGCCATAATTTTCTAGTCTTCCTTAGATTCAGAAACAGTGTCAAAGGATCAGAGAATTGTAAATGTTACACCTTGTTCAAGAAATGTTGTAAAGATAATTTAAAGTTGGAGCTTTTTGATGAGGTGACAGAGAGGGTCGATGAGGGTGATGTTGTTGATGTGGTGTACATGGATTTCAAAAAAGCATTCGATACAATGCCACACAACAGACATGTGAGAAAAAATTATAGCTCATGGAATAAAATGGAGAGTAGCAGCGTAGGTACAGAATCGGCTAAGTGACAGCAAGTAATGGTGTTTTTCTGGAGGGAGGTTTGTAGTGGAACTCCCCAGGGATCTTCCTGATATATATTAATGTCCTAGACCCTGGTGTACAGGACACAGTTTCAAAATTTGTGGATCATACCAAAACCTGAATGCACTGTATATTGTGAAGATGATAATGTATAACTTCAACTAGACATGGAGAAGTGGTGGACTAAGCAGAGAGGTGACAGATAAAATTCAATGTGGAGGAGTGTGAGGTGAGGAAGAACGCAGGGAGACAATATAAAATAAAGGATACAACTTTAAAGGTGGTCTAGGAGCAGAAGGAACTGGGTGTATATGTGCAGAAATCATTAAAGGTGGTAATAAAGTATTCAGTTCACAAATTACAAGAGTAAAGGAGCTTATGTTGAACTTGTATAAGACATCAGTCTCAGTTCCAGCCCTGGACACCACACTACAGGAAGGATGTGAAGACATCAGAGAGAGTACAGAAAAGATTCACAGGAATGGTTCAGGGGATGAAGAATTTCAGTTCTGAAGAGAGATTGGAGAGGTTGGGACTGTTCTCTTAGGGAAGAGAAGTTTGGGAGAAGATTTGATCGAGGTGTTCAAAATCACGAGCGGGCTGGACAGGGTAGACAAGGAGGAAGGATCGAGAACAAGAGGGCACAGATCCAGGTAACTGAGGAAAGAAGCAATGGCAACATGAGGAAAGCATTTTCACACAGTGAGTGGTTCGGACCTGGAATGCACTGTCTGAGAGTGTGGGGGAGGCAGATTCACACAGTGAGTGGTTAGGATCTGGAATGCACTGTCTGAGTGTGGTGGAGACAGATTCACACAGCGAGTGGTTAGGATCTGGAATGCACTGTCTGAGTGTGGTGGAGGCAGATTCACACAGCGAGTGGTTAGGATCTGGAATGCACTGTCTGAGAGTGTGGTGGGGACAGATTCACACAGCGAGTGGTTAGGATCTGGAATGCACTGTCTGAGAGTGTGGTGGGGACAGATTCACACAGTGAGTGGTTAGGATCTGGAATGCACTGTCTGAGAGTGTGGTGGAGACAGATTCACACAGCGAGTGGTTCGGATCTGGAATGCACTGTCTGAGAGTGTGGGGGAGGCAGATTCACACAGCGAGTGGTTAGGATCTGGAATGCACTGTCTGAGAGTGTGGTGGAGACAGATTCACACAGCGAGTGGTTAGGATCTGGAATGCACTGTCTGAGAGTGTGGTGGAGACAGATTCACACAGCGAGTGGTTAGGATCTGGAATGCACTGTCTGAGAGTGTTGTGGAGACAGATTCACACAGTGAGTGGTTAGGATCTGGAATGCACTGTCTGAGAGTGTGGTGGAGACAGATTCACACAGCGAGTGGTTAGGATCTGGAATGCACTGTCTGAGAGTGTGGGGGAGGCAGATTCACACAGCGAGTGGTTAGGATCTGGAATGTGCTGTCTGAGTGTGGTGGAGACAGATTCACACACCGAGTGGTTAGGATCTGGAATGCACTGTCTGACAGTGTGGGGGAGGCAGATTCACACAGCGAGTGGTTAGGATCTGGAATGTACTGTCTGAGAGTGTGGTGGAGACAGGGTTATTCAAGGGAAATATCTGAAAAGCAAGAATGTGCAGGGTTACCATGGAAAGCAGGAGAGTGGTATTAGGTAAATTGTTTCGACAGAGGGCCAGCACAAGCATGATGTGCCGAATGGCTTCCTTCTGTGTTGTAACCATTTTTGTTATTCGTTCAGGGGATGTGGCTGTTACTGGCTGGACTAGCATTTATTGCTCACCCCTCATTGGCCTTGAACTGAGTGATTTGCTTGGCCAGTTCAGAGGGTAACCACATTGCTGTGGCTCTGGAGTCACATGTCGGTCAGACCAGGTAAGGGTGGCAGATTTCCTTCCCTAAAGGACATTAGTGAACCAGATGGGTTTTTTACAGCAATCAACAATGGTTTTCATGGTCATCAGTAGACTTTTTATTCCAGATTTTTATTGAATTCAAATTTTACAATCTTCCATGGTGAGATTCAAACCAGGGTCCCCAGAGTATTACCTTGGGTCTCTGGATTACAAAGTAAAGAGTAAAGAATTAGGGGTCAGTTAGCTCAGTTGGCTGGACTGCCTATTAGCAACACCAACAACATGGATTCAATTCCTGTACTTGCTGAGTTTATTCACAAAGTCCCCGCCTTCTCAACCTTGCCCCTCACCTGAAGTGTGGTTAAATCAGGTTAAATCAGATTAAACCAGGTTAAATCACCACCAGTCAGCTCCCCCCATCAAAGAGCAAAGCAGCCATTGGTCACCAAGGATGTGGCGACTTTATTTACTTATTAACATAAAGGATGAATATTTAACAATGAACGGTTTTGAAAGAATTGCGCTGGCAGTGGTGAGATGCACAGCTCTGAGCAACTGAAAAGCTTTTAAAAAAAGCACAATGAACAAACCACGTGTGCTCGAAAACCCTGAAACATTCTCAATTAGACATGTTATCATTAACATGTTGTGATGGGTCGGATATATATCCCTGGGCCTAATTAAAAGACAAAGAAATGTGTCGTCTGTTTCACTCACTTCCTGCATCACTTGGGAACTCTGGCCCAAAGGCATCCCATATTGCGTTATTAATTCACATTACCAGGTCATCCAACAATCATTCTCAAAACCCTCAGCTGAAAGCAGTTGTGAGGACTCTGATTAACACGGCTAATTTCAAATGGACCATGTTCCATGGCACACACATTGCCATCGATTTACATTCTGTACCAGAGTTTTGTTACATACAAACTCTGGGATCATTTCCCCACCTACTCTCACTCTCACGGACGGCTGTTTCAGGTTCATTTTTCACAAAATGCCTGCTTGAGATTTCAGGAAAATGTCCCATTTGTGCACCCTCCTCCGCATGGTGTTTCCTGTTACCTCGCGTGTACTTAGTCTCAAATCTCTTCATACTTGAAACATTATGTAAATACCAGCAGCACAGCCATTTTTTATTGAATTTGTAAAAGACAGTGTAAAATAATGACAGATAAACTCAGAGTACAAGATATCAGTGGAATCCTTCAGGAAAATGTTAGTAAGGAACAATGTTTATTCTTCACACAAAGCAGCTTGATTTGCCTTGAAGAAATTATCCATTTAAAACAATCATCTTCATTTCACTCGACACAACTTGATACCAATTTTCCAATTTTCCAATGGAATCATTAAACAAGGTTACTGAATCATTCCCAGATCCCAGCTCGTCCCCCACAGCCTGAGAAAGATCTTTTATCCAATTTGTTATAGATTGGATGATTGTTATAGATTGTTATAGTTATTGTATTGTTATAGATTGTTTTTCATGTTATTGTCAGGGTTGTTCAGCAAATAGAAAATTAATTCAATTAAACAACAACAAGTCCGCACTAATGTTGGAGCTTTGGGTTGTGGGATAGAATTGGATACATTGTGCTAGATTTTGGGAGAGGGGATAGAGTGAAATCTTCCAGCCGTGTTCCTTCCTCTGCCTAAACCAACATCCTCTCAGTAAATGTACCTGTGCCAAAGGTTTCAACATCATCTTTCCCCAGTTAGAACCAATCAGGGATCTCCTGAACATAAGAACTAGGAGCAGGAGTAGGCCATCTGGCCCCTCGAGCCTGCTCCACCATTCAATAAGATCATGGACTCAGCTCTACTTACCCGCCCGCTCACCATAACCCTTAATTCCTTTATTGTTCAAAAATTTATCTATCCTTGCCTTAAAAACATTCAATAAGGTAGCCTCAACTGCTTCACTGGGCAGGGAATTCCACAGATTCACAACCCTTTGTGTGAAGAAGTTCCTCCTCAACTCAGTCCTAAATCGGCTTCCCCTTATTTTGAGGCTATGCCCCCTAGTTCTAGTTTCACCCACCAGTGGAAACAACTTCCCTGCTTCTATCTTATCTATTCCTTTCATAATCTTATATGTTTCTATAAGATCTCCCCTCATTCTTCTGAATTCCAATGAGGATAGCCCCAGTCTACTCAGTCTCTCCTCATAAGCCAACCCTCTCAACTCTGGAATCAACCTAGAAAATCTCCTCCAGTGCCAGTATATCCTTTCTCAAGTAAGGAGACCAAAACTGTACACAGTACTCCAGGTGTGGCCTCACCTTATACAGCTGCAACATAATCTCGCTGTTTTTAAACTCCATCCCTCTAGCAATGAATTCCATTTGCCTTCTTAATTACTTGCTGCACCTGCAAACCAACTCCTTGAGATTCCTGCACAAGGACACCCAGGTCCCTCTGCACAGCAGCATGCTGCAATTTTTTACCATTTAAATAATAGTCCATTTTGCTGTTATTCCTACCAAAATGGATGACCTCACTTTTACCAACATTGTACTCCATCTGCCAGACCCTCACCCACTCACTTAGATTATCTATATCCCTTTGCAGACTTTCAGCATCCTCTGCACACTTTGCTCTTCCACCCATCTTAGTGTCATCTGCGAATTTTGACACACTACACTTGGTCCCCAACTCCAAATCATCTATGTAAATCATAAACAACTGCGGTCCCAACACTGATCCCTGAGGAACACCACTAGTCACTGATCGCCAACCAGAAAAACACCCATTTACCCCCACTCTTTGCTTTCTGTTAGTTAACCAATCCTCTATCCATGCCAATACATTACCCGTAACACCGTGCACCTTTATCTTATGCAGCAGTCTTTGATGCGGCACCTTGTCAAATGCCTTCTGGAAATCCAGATACACCACACCCACAGGTTCCCCATTGTCCACTGCACATGTAATGTTTCAAAGAATTCCACCAAATTAGTCAAACATGACCTGCCCTTTATGAGCCCATGCTGCGTCTTCCCAATGGGACAATTTATATCCAGATGTCTCGCTATTTCTTCCTTGATGATAGATTCAAGCATTTTCTCTACTACAGAAGTTAAGCTAACCTATAGTTAGGCCTATAGTTGCCTGTCTTTTGTCTCCCTCCTTTTTTAAACAGTGGCGTCACATTTGCTGTTTTCCAATCTGCGGGAACCACCCAGAGTCCAGATTCTGATTTCAGAGTCTGAAATCATCAGTCTTTATCTCTGACCATCAGATCGAGACTCCTTCAGTTCAGCATACTGTCAACTGCTTCAGTGTGATCTGGGCAGGCTGAGTGAGTGGGCAAATGCATGGCAGATGCAGTATAATGTGGATAAATGTGAAGTTATCCACTTTAGTAGCGATAATAGGAAGGCAGATTATTATCTGAATGGCTATAATTGAGAGTGGAGTGTGCAATGAGACCTGGATGTCCTCATACACCAGTCACTGAAGGTAAGCATGCAGGTGCAGCAGGCAGTAAAAAAAGTAAAACGTTTTGATGGCCTTCACAATGAAAGGATTCAAGTATGCATTTTGGAAGAAATAATGTAGGGAGGAGTTGTACAATAAATGGCAGAGTCATCAGGAGTATAGAAACACAGAGGGACCTAGGTGTGCAAGTCCACAAATCCTTGAAGGGGCAACACAGGTGGAGAAGGTGGTGAAGAAGGCATATGGTATGCTTGCCTTTATAGGACGGGGTATAGAGTATAAAAGCTGGAGTCTGATGATGCAGCTGTATAGAACGCTGGTTAGGCCACATTTGGAGTACTGCATCCAGTTCTGGTCGCCGCACTACCAGAAGGACGTGGAGGCTTTAGAGAGAGTGCAGAGAAGGTTTACCAGGATGTTGCCTGGTATGGAGGGTCTTAGCTATGAGGAGAGATTGGGTAGACTGGGGTTGTTCTCCCTGGAAAGACGGAGAATGAGGGGAGATCTAATAGAGGTGTACAAGATTATGAAGGGGATAGATAGGGTGAACGGTGGGAAGGTTTTTCCCAGATCAGAAGTGACGTTCACGAGGGGTCACGGGCTCAAGCTGAGAGGGGCGAAGTATAACTCAGATATTAGAGGGATGTTTTTTACACAGAGGGTGGTGGGGGCCTGGAATGCGCTGCCAAGTAGGGTGGTGGAGGCAGGCACGCTGACATCGTTTAAGACTTACCTGGATAGTCACGAGTAGCCTGGGAATGGAGGGATACAAACGATTGGTCTAGTTGGACCAAGGAGCGGCACAGGCTTGGAGGGCCGAAGGGCCTGTTTCCTGTGCTGTACTGTTCTTTGTTCTTTGTACAGGAACAGGGATATCTTGATGTAATTATACAGGGCATTGGTGAGGCCACACCTGGAATATTGTGTGCAATTGTGGTGTCCTTATTAGAGGAAGGACGTTCTTGCTCTAGAGGGAGTTTGCCAGGCTGATTCCTGGGATGGCGGGATTGTTGTATGAGGAGAGATTGAATCGGTAAACCTATAAAATTCAAACAGGGTTAGACAGGGTTGATGCAGGAAGGACGTTCCCGATGGTGGGGAAGTCTAGGACTAGGGATCATGGTCTAAGGATAAGGGGTAAACCTTGTAGGACTGAGATGAGGAGAAATTTCTTCACCCAGAAGTTAGCGAACCTGTAGAATTCACTATCACAGGAAGCAGCTGAGGCCAAAACATTGTGGCCAGAATTCTCCAGCCGTTCACGCCCTGCCGCTCCTGCCAGTGAGGATGGAGAACTTGACGCTCAGCCAAACCACCGCTCGCTGCAGTGGGACCTGAGACTCCCACTCGCGTGAATGGCTGGAAAATTTCAGCCTGTATGTTTTCAAGAGGAAGTTAGATATAACTCTTGGGGATAAGGGGATCAAATGAAAAAGGGGGGAGGCATGATTAGGTTATTGAGTTGCATGATCAACCACGATCATAATGAATGCTGGAGCAGGCTCGAAGGGCCGAATGGCCACCTCCTGCTCTTAATTTCTATGTTTTTATATTTCCTGCAATAGTTTCCTGGCCCAGATCACACAAAGGGCAAAAGGATGTGGACGCAGACGCTGGGGGCATGAATTAAAGGCAAAGCCTTGGTAAAATAGCCGAATATATTGGATGGTATTGGATCCCTGGTTACCACCGGGGTGGTAATTAAGGAGAGTGTAATGATGGACATCAATGAGGACTCAACAGCAACTTTCTAATCATCACAATCACGTTATGAGGATGTGCACAGGAGCATAGGGAAAGTCCGAAGCAATTTCCGATTGATTTGGATTCATTTATATATTCGCACGGCTGATAAGAGCATCTTGGGGAAAAAAAGAAAGAGATCAATTTGTTCAATGCAATATATATGACATGAAGATTTGTAGAAAGAGTCCTAAACTATGGCTGTAAGAATTTAAGACTGATATTGGAGTTTAGTTGAAATCAGATACGTGTTTTGCGTGGATAGAACTTTAATAATTTTAGCACAAAACCATCTCGCCCCAACAGCTTAATAGAGAAGGTTTACATTTTTGATGTACTCAAATTTTCAGTTGTGTAAGCTCAATGATTGGATTAATACTGGAATTTCTGTGACAACACGAACATTGTCTGAAACAAGCGGCCCTGTTCAGGTATAACAATGGGCGTTGTTTAATAGTCAAACACCCTGAGGCACAGGTACCTTTAACTCAGTGCAAAGCCTGCAGTTCAGAAATACCTCAGCTAAATTACTGCCAAACTGGGATTGGTTTCCCAAAGCTCAGGATTTAACATACATTGGCACAAAACTCACTGTCTGATCCTGTAAACTGTAAACTGACAGACAACTGAACAAAAGCTAAAGCCAGAAGCTTCTGAAAATGGAAGCAGTTAGTTACCAGGTTAGAAAATCATCAGTTCACTTGTAAAACCTTAAACACACTGGGGAATTTGAGAAATGTCCAACAAGGATTCTTCACAATGGATCCATTCAACCACCAAACTCAACAGAATCACTCAATCTTTTCATGTATTTTTGGGACAGAGAGGATATTTATTCATTTCACTGGTTTCTCTGAAAAATGTTTCCTGTGAGAACACTCTCCTTCACAGAGAAACAAGTCCAAAGTATACCAGTCATTGTCAGTCCACTTCCTGATGTCAAGTCCACGTCTACCACATTTCTCCTCGTTTGCTGAAAGCCTCTTTCTTGTCATCTCCAGATTCCAGTGCTTCCTTAGCTATTTATATGGGTGTCGTTGGCATTTATTACCCATCCCGGATTGCCCTTGAACTGAGTGGCTTGGTGGGCCATTTCAGAATGCAGTTAAGAAGCAAATAGTGACCACAATTCTGTTAGCTTTAGGATAGTGATGGAAAAGTATGAGTGGTGTCCCAAGGGTAAGGTGTTGGATTGGGGGAAGGCTAACTTTAGTGGGGTTAGGCAGAAATTGGCAGCTCTTGATTGGGAGAGGCTGTTTGAGGGTAAATCCACATCTGGCATGTGGGATTCTTTTAAGGAACAGTTGTTAGGGCTACAGGACAGGCATGTGCCTGTAAAAAAGGATAGGAAGGGTAGGATTCGAGAACCGTGGATAACCAGGGAAATTGAGGGACTGGTCAAAAAGGAAAGAGAGGCGTATGTTAGGTCCAGGCAGCTAAAAACGGAGGGAGCTCTGGAGGAGTACAAAGAAAGTAGGAAAGAACTCAAACTGGGAATTAGAAGGGCAAAAAGGGGTCACGAAATGTCCTTGGCAGACAGGATTAAGGAGAATCCCAAGGCATTTTATTCATACGTTAGGAACAAAAGGGTTGTCAGGGAAAAAATCGGACCTCTCAGGGACAAAAGTGGGGAATTATGCTTGGAGTCCAAAGAAGTAGAGGAGATCCTAAATGAATACTTTGCGTCGTTATTCACAAAGGAGAGGGATGTGTTGACTGGGAGTGTCTCGGAGGGGAGTGTTGACCCGTTGGAGAAATTCTCCATTACAAGGGAGGGAGTGTTAGGTTTGTTAGAGAATATTAAGACTGACAAATCCCCGGGGCCTGATGGAATCTATCCAAGGCTGCTCAGGGAGACGAGAGATGAAATCGCTGGGCCTTTGACGCAAATCTTTGTCTCGTCACTGGACACAGGTGAGGTCCCAGAGGATTGGAGGACAGCTAATGTGGTCCCGTTATTTAAGAAGGGTAGGAAGGATAACCCGGGTAATTATAGGCCGGTAAGCTTGACGTCCGTGGTAGGGAAGTTGTTGGAGAGGATTCTTAGAGATAGGATGTATGCGCATTTAGAAAGGAATAAACTCATTAACGATAGTCAGCATGGTTTTGTGAGAGGGAGGTCATGCCTCACTAACCTGGTGGAGTTTTTTGAAGAAGTGACTAGAATGGTTGACGAGGGAAGGGCCGTGGATGTCGTCTATATGGACTTTAGTAAAGCGTTTGACAAAGTCCCTCATGGTAGGCTGGTGCAAAAGGTTGGATGTCATGGGATAAAGGGGGAGGTGGCTAGATGGGTGGAGAACTGGCTTGGTCACAGAAGACAGGGGGTGGGAGTGGAGGGTCTTTTTCCACCTGGAGGCCTGTGACTAGTGGTGTTCCACAGGGCTCTGTATTGGGACCTCTGCTGTTTGTGATTTATATAAACGCTCTGGAAGAAGGTGTAACTGGGGTGATCAGTAAGTTTGCGGACGACACAAAATTGGCAGGACTTGCAGATAGTGAGGAGCATTGTCAGAGGCTACAGAAGGATATAGATAGGCTGGAAATTTGGGCAAAGAAATGGCAGATGGAGTTCAATCCTGATAAATGCGAAGTGATGCATTTTGGTAGAAGTAATGTAGGGAGGAGCTATACGATAAATGGCAGAACCATAAAGGGTGTAGATACGCAGAGGGACCTGGGCGTGCAAGTCCACAGATCCTTGAAGGTGACGTCACAGGTGGAGAAGGTGGTGAAGAAGGCATATGGCATGCTTGCCTTGATAGGACGGGACATAGAGTATAAAAGTTGGGGTCTGATGTTGCAGATGTATAGAACGTTGGTTCAGCCACATTTGAAATACTGCGTCCAGTTCTGGTCGCCACACTATCAGAAGGATGTGGAGGCTTTGGAGAGAGTACAGAGGAGGTTTACCAGGATGTTGCCTGGTATGGAGGGGCTTAGTTATGAGGAGAGATTGGGTAAACTGGGGTTGTTCTCCCTGGAAAGACGGAGGATGAGGGGAGACTTAATAGAGGTGTATAAAATTATGAAAGCCATAGATAGGGTGAACAGTGGGAAGCTTTTCCCCAGGTCAGTGGTGACGTTCACAAGGGGTCATAGGTTCAAGGTGAAGGGGGGGGGGTGGTTTAACACAGATATCAGAAGGACATATTTTACACAGAGGGTGGTGGGGGCCTGGAATGCGCTGCCAGGCAAGGTGGACACACTGGGAACATTTAAGACTTATCTAGATAGCTATATGAACGGAGTGGGAATGGAGGGATACAAAATAATGGTCTAGTTTGGACCAGGGAGCGGCACGGGCTTGGAGGGCTGAAGGGCCTGTTCCTGTGCTGTATTCTCCATTTTGGTTGGAGGAATAGCAAGGCAATTTATTATCTAAATGGAGAGAAACTTCAAAATGCTTCAATGCATCTCTGGGGAGGTGATGGCCTCGTGGTATTATCACTAGACTATTAATCCAGAAACTCAGCTAATGTTCTAGGGACCCGGCTTCGAATCCCACCACGGCAGATGATGGAATTTGAATTCAATAAAAAAACTAGAATTAAGAATCTACTGATGAAATCATTGTTGATTGTCAGAAAACCCCATCTGGTTCACTAATGCCCTTTAGGGAAGGAAATCTGCTGTCCTTACCTGGTCTGGCCTACATGCGACTCCAGAGCCACAGCAATGTGGTTGACTCTCAACTGCTCTCCAAAGAGTAATAAATGCTGGTCCAGCCAGCGACGCACATGTCCCACAAATGAATTTTAAAATTTTGATTTGATTTATTATTGTCATATGTATTGGGATACAGTGTAAAGTATTGTATCTTGCACCCTAAATAGACAAAACATACCATTCATGGAGTACATAGGGGAGAGGGAAAGGAAAGGGTGCAGAATGTAGTGTTGCAGTCACAGCTAGGGGTGTCGAGCAAGATCAACTTAAAATATGGTAAGTCCATTCAAAAGTCTGATGGCAGCAGGGAAGAAGCTGTTCTTGAGTCGGTCGGTATGTGACCTCAGACTTTTGTATCTTTTTCCCAATGGAAGAAGGTGGAAGAGAGAATGTCCGGGGTGCATGGGGTCCAGGATTATGCTGGCTGCTTTTCCGAGACCGTGGGAAGTGTAGACAGAGTCAATGGATGGGAGGCTGGTTTGCGTGATTGATTGGGCTACATTCACAACCCTTTGTAGTTTCTTGCAGTCTTGGTCAGAGCAGGAGCCATTACAAACTGTGATACAACCAGAAAGAATGCTTTCTATGGCGCATCTGTAAATATTGGTGAGCGTCGTAGCTGACATGACAAATTTCCTTAACCTCCTGAGAAAGTAGAGGCGTTGGTGGGCTTCCTTAACTATAGGGTTGGCATGGGGGGACCAGGACAGGTTGTTGATGATCTGGACACCTAAAAACTTGAAACTCTCGACCATTTCTACTTCGTCCCCATTGATGTAGACAGGGACATGTTCTCCTCTACGCTTCCTGAAATTGATGACAATCTCCTTGGTTTTGTTGACATTGAGGGAGAGATTATTATCGCCGCACTCTTCTGCACTGTATGACTCTCTTATTCCAAGTCTTCTCCCCAACTTCTAAACAACAGCCAAGTTTAACGGCACTCCCAATGTTGCTAATGAGACTCAATGCATTGAATGTCATGTCTCCTTCGTACTATCAGCAGGCAAAACAGAATAATTCCCAAATTACAGAATAATTCCAAACCCGATTTCCCTTCACATCGCTGAGAAAAAGCTTCATAATGTAGAAGAAAATTTTGAGTAAAATGTCTTAAAAGACAGCCTGGTCTGAATAAGAGCACTCACCACCACCCTTCCCGGAAGCGAATTCGATGTGCAGCTAACTCACTCCGTGCCAACCTGCCCTGCCATCCTAATGCACTGCTTATGGGCTAAACAAGATCCCTACTGAGGGGGAGTGGGGGAGGGAGTGGGGTGGTAAATTCCCACCCACAGGGACGGTAAGTTTAAATGTCACATCAGAAAGCCAAGATGCTGAAAGCTAGTTCGATATTTTGACTGCGAGGGGAGGAAACAAATGAAGGAAGTTCCCCCCAACAGTTGTTCACAGAATTCAATTTCTAGTGGGTAACATTCAATCAGGCAAAGAATTAAAATATTCCCCAAACTTAAACATTTTGTTCGTGTTATCGAAAGTGCGATGGATTAGATTCCTCGAGCAATGCAACAGTGAGGAAATTCTTCACAGAATAGTTAGCTCGTTTCACACAAATCCCACCTGCTCCTGAAGGTCAAGGCATAAATCTTAATGTGAACACCCAAACTGGGGACCTAGTGATCGACTCCCTGTCCAATATTTTGGTACTTTCTTGACTCTATCGAGAGAATCAGTCCTAAATAAAGAAAAGGATCAAGCATCGAAAGACAGAGGAAAGTCTTTCCAAGAATTTTCCACTTGTATTTAGATTTCCGACTTTCTTTCCACTACTTCAGGTTTTTGTTTTTCACATTAAAGTCATTCATCCTGTTTGAACAGCTGTTCATCAGTAAGTAAATGGGAGAATTTGACATCAATGGACTTGAAGGTACTTTAAAGTTTGTCAGTGTAAAGTGCCAACTTCAAACACTGGGAGACAGTGTGAGAAAAGGAATATGTTCTCTCAGAACCAGAAAATAATTGCAATGAAAAAATAAAGTTTTCTTCCAGTTTCCTGCAGCTGGCTCCTGAAGTGAAGTCAGCTGGTTAATGCTTTGACCAAAATAATGCTGGAAATTGGCTGCAACTGCTCACATTGGCTCCATCAAAAGAGTCAATGCAGCTCTGGTTCTATTGAGACCTAAAACAAGAGGCAGCTGATGTCGGAATCTCAGTTCCTGCTCTCTTTACATCGTCTTTGATAGAACAGTTCAAAGTAATAGACTAAACATTTAACCTTTTACACAAACAGAACCACTTGACACATTGGCGGAGCCATTCAATATCATGTCCTGCAATGTAATGCAATGTGTGTGGGATGTGAGAGCTTTGGGGCTGACACTGGCAAACAAGTCCTGTGTTTTCACAGCCAGCTGTGAACCTAGTTTGGCAACAGAATATATAGACAGCAGATTTCCAAATCTTTCAATGTCGACCTCTTTCCAGTCTCTTTGAGGCAGAAGATGTGACAGCCTTTGTGTGGAGTCTGTCAGTTCCAGAGTAAATGGTTTAATCTCGACACTAAACTCATATCACTAACAGAAGGATGCACAGATTAGACCACATCACGTCACATTGACATAATCTCTTTTAAATCCGAGACATGTTGTCAAAGGTAAAGGATTTTTAATTAAATCTGGTTGTGAGGGTTAGTTAGCTCAGTTGGATGGCGTTCTTGCATGTGGTGTAGAATGATGCCAATGTAGTGGCTTCAACCCCATACCAGCTGTGGCAGTTCATCAAGGCCGATATCTCCACCTTGCCCCATGCTTGATGTGGAGTGATGCCTGTCATGTTATAGACACACTTGACTCTCTCTCTGACAGGGAAGGATTCTGAAGGTGCTTTGTGGACTATGTCTAGTTACCAACAAACTCAAATAATACTCATGATATGGGGTGAATCTATAAGCTTTCCTCTGGCAGTAGAAACTGGACTGCAGCCTCTCCCCGCCCTGAAGAGTTTGACAATGAGGCACTGTTCCAATACCCACGTCACTGGCCATAGGTCTCTGTTGCTCTGCTGGATTAGTCCTGGGTCAGCTGATAAACATCTGCCATCCTGCTCTTTAAAAATCATGTTGAGTACCTGGTACCAACACCGTGGAGTCAGGCGGTACCGGTTAAAGCTCCAATACAGTGTTAGCAAGTGCAGAGGCCGTGCAGAGGCCGAACCATAAGCAGCTGGTAGGAGTATTCCTGTTAACCATCAATCAGCTGACAGGCCATACAGAGATTGTCGAACTGATAGAAGCTGCTATGTGTAAATAAAAACTTTATGGTTTGGGAATCAGAGAAGCTAGGTTTAACTCAAACTGTTGGTTTTATTTGGAGGTGCAGGCGAACCTCGTGTCCTAATGTGCCTCAAAATGCCTCTGATTGGAAACACAATCACAGAATTGTTACGGTGCAGAAGGAGGCCATTCAGCCCATCATGTCTGCATTGACACTCCAAATGAGTATTATGACTTAGTGCCATTCCCCTGACTTTCCCCCGTGCCCCTGCTCATTCTTTCGATTCAACTCATCATCTAATACCCTCTTGAATGCCTCGATTGAAGCTGCCTCCACCACACTTCCAGACGGAACATTCCAGACCCCAAACACTCCCTGGGTGAAAAGGTTTTTCTCACATCACATTTGCTTCTTTTGCAAATCAGTTTAAATCTGTGCCCCCTCATTCTCCATCCTTTTATGAGAGGAATAGTTTTGCCCGATCTACTCTGTCCAGTCCCTGCATGATTTTGAACATCTCCATCAAATCTCCTCTTAGCCTTCTCTCCCCTCCAAGGAGAACAGTCCCAACCTCTCCAATCTATCCTCATAACTGAAGTTTCTCATCCCTGGAACCATTCTAATACACCTCTTTTGCACTCTCTCCAATGTGTCCACATCCTTCCGTTGTTTAAAAAAGGTTCCAAAAGAAATCCGGGAAATTATCGGCCAGTAAATTTGACGTCGGTGGTGGGCAAGTTATTGGAAGGTGTGATAAGGGATAGGATCTACAAATATTTGGATAGACAGGGACTTATTAGGGAGAGTCAACATGGCTTTGTGCGTGGTAGGTCATGTTTGACCAATCTATTAGAGTTTTTCGAGGAGGTTACCAGGAAAGTGGATGAAGGGAAGGCGGTGGATGTTGTCTACCTGGATTTCAGCAAGGCCTTTGACAAGGTCCCGCATGGGAGGTTAGTTAGGAAGGTTCAGTCGCTAGGTATACATGGGGAGGTAGTAAATTGGATTAGACACTGGCTCAATGGAAGAAGCCAGAGAGTGGTTGTGGAGGATTGCTTCTCTGAGTGGAGGCCTGTGACTAGTGGTGTGCCGCAGGGATCGGTGTTGGGTCCATTGTTGTTTGTCATCTATATCAATGATCTGGATGATAATGTGGTAAATTGGATCAGCAAGTTTGCTGATGATACAAAGATTGGAGGTGTAGTGGACAGTGAGGAAGGTTTTCAAAGCTTGCAGAGGGATTTGGACCAACTAGAAAAATGGGCTAAAAAATGGCAAATGGAATTTAACGCAGACAAGTGTGAGATATTGCACATTGGAAGGACAAACCAAAGTAGAACGTACAGGGTAAATGGTAGGACTCTGAAGTGTGCAGTTGAACAGAGGGATCTGGGAATACAGGTACAGAATTCCCAAAAAGTGATGTCACAGGTGGATAGGGTCGTAAAGAGTGCCTTTGGTACATTGGCCTTTATAAATCGGAGTACAAAGAACAAAGAACAGTACAGCACAGGAAACAGGCCCTTCGGCCCTCCAAGCCCGTGCCGCTCCTTGGTCCAACTAGACCAATCGTTTGTATCCCTCCATTCCCAGGCTGCTCATGTGACTATCCAGGTAAGTCTTAAACGATGTCAGCGTGCCTGCCTCCACCACCCTACTTGGCAGCGCATTCCAGGCCCCCACCACCCTCTGTGTAAAAAACGTCCCTCTGATGTCTGAGTTATACTTCGCCCCTCTCAGCTTGAGCCCGTGACCCCTCGTGATCGTCACCTCCGACCTGGGAAAAAGCTTCCCACTGTTCACCCTATCTATACCCTTCATAATCTTGTACACCTCTATTAGATCTCCCCTCATTCTCCGTCTTTCCAAGGAGAACAACCCCAGTCTACCCAATCTCTCCTCATAGCTAAGACCCTCCATACCAGGCAACATCCTGGTAAACCTTCTCTGCACTCTCTCCAATGTGTCCACGTCCTTCTGGTAGTGCGGCGACCAGGACTGGACGCAGTACTCCAAATGTGGCCTAACCAGCGTTCTATACAGCTGCATCATCAGACTCCAGCTTTTATACTCTATACCCCGTCCTATAAAGGCAAGCATACCATATGCCTTCTTCACCATCTTCTCCACCTGTGTTGCCACCTTCAAGGATTTGTGGACTTGCACACCTAGGTCCCTCTGTGTTTCTATACTCCTGATGACTCTGCCATTTATTGTATAACTCCTTCCTACATTATTTCTTCCAAAATGCATCACTTCGCATTTATCCGGATTAAACTCCATCTGCCACCTCTCTGCCCAATTTTCCAGCCTATCTATATCCTGCTGTATTGCCCGACAATGCTCTTCGCTATCCGCAATTCCAGCCATCTTCGTGTCATCTGCAAACTTGCTGATTACACCAGTTACACCTTCTTCCAAATCATTTATATATATCACAAATAGCAGAGGTCCCAGTACAGAGCCCTGCGGAACACCACTGGTCATGATGTGGAGATGCCAGCGTTGGACTGGGGTAAACACAGTAAGAAGTTTAACAACACCAGGTTAAAGTCCAACAGGTTTATTTGGTAGCAAAAGCCACAGAAGCTTTCGGAGCCCCAAGCCCCTTCTTCAGGTGAGTGGGAATTCTGTTCACAAACAGAGCTTATAAAGACACAGACTCAAATTACATGAATAATGGTTGGAATGCGAATACTTACAACTAATCAAGTCTTTAATAAACGAAACAATGTGAGTGGAGAGAGCATCAAGATAGGCTAAAAAGATGTGTATTGTCTCCAGACAAGACAGCCAGTGAAACTCTGCAGGTCCACGCAACTGTGGGGGTTACAAATAGTGTGACATGAACCCAATATCCCGGTTGAGGCCGTCCTCGTGTGTGCGGAACTTGGCTATCAGTGATCACAGACACTGGTCACAGACCTCCAGCCGGAAAAAGACCCTTCGACCACTACCCTCTGTCTCCTATGGCCAAGCCAGTTCTCCACCCATCTAGCCACTTCTCCTTGTATCCCATGAGCCTTAACCTTCTTAACCAACCTGCCATGTGGGACTTTGTCAAATGCCTTACTGAAATCCATATAGACAACATCCACGGCCCTTCCTTCATCAACCGTTTTTGTCACTTCCTCAAAATACTCCACCAAATTTGTAAGGCACGACCTCCCTCTTACAAAACCATGCTGTCTGTCACTAATGAGATTGTTCCGTTCTAAATGCACATACATCCTGTCTCTAAGAATCCTCTCCAACAACTTCCCTACCACGGACGTCAAGCTCACCGGCCTATAATTTCCCGGGTTATCCCTGCTACCCTTCTTAAACAACGGGACCACATTCGCTATCCTATAATCCTCAGGGACCTCACCCGTGTCCAAAGAAGCGACAAAGATTTCCGTCAGAGGCCCAGCAATTTCATCTCTCGTCTCCCTGAGCAGTCGAGGATAGATGCCATCAGGCCCAGGGGCTTTGTCAGTTTTAATGTTCCCTAAAAAACCTAACACTTCCTCTCTTGTAATGGAGATTTTCTCTAACGAGTCAACACCTCCCTCCGAGACACTCCCGGTTAACACGCCCCTCTCCTTCGTGAATACCGATGCAAAGTATTCATTTAGGATCTCCCCTATTCCCTTGGGTTCTAAGCATAATTCCCCTCCTTTGTCCCTGAGAGGTCCGATTTTTTCCCTGACAACTCTTTTGTTCCTAACGTATGAATAGAATGCCTTAGGATTCTCCTTAATCCTGCCTGCCAAGAACATCTCGTGACCTCTTTTTGCCCTTCTAACTCCCCGTTTGAGATCTTTCCTACTCTCTCTCTATTCCTCCAGAGCTCCATCTGTTTTCAGTTGCCTGGACTTAACGTACGCCTCCCTTTTCATTTTAATCAGATCCTCAATTTCCCTGGTTATCCACGGCTCTCGAATCCTACCTTTCCTATCTTTCCTTTTTACAGGCACGTGCCTATCCTGCAGCCTTATCAATAGTTCCTTAAAAGACTCCCACATGCCAGACGCGGACGTACCCTCGAACATCCTCTCCCAATCAACATCCACCAATTCCTGCCTAATCCAGCTATAGTCAGCCTTCCCCCAATTTAGCACCCTGCCCGTAGGACAGCACTCATCCTTGTCCATTACTATCCTAAAGTTAACAGAGTTGTGGTCACTATTTGCCACATGTTCCCCTACCGAAACTTTGACAACCTGACCGGGCTCATTTCCCAGAACTAGGTCCAGTATAGCCCCCTCTCTAGTCGGGCTATCTACATACTGTTCCAAAGAACCTTCCAGTACGCATTTTACAAATTCCTCCCCGTCCGGTCCCCCGGCTCTAAGCACTTTCCAGTCTGTGCCAGGGAAATTAAAGTTCCCCACTACAACAACCCTATGTTTTCTGCACCTATCCAGAATCTCCTGACATATCCTTTCCTCCACTTCCCGTGGGCTGTTGGGTGGTCTGTAGTACACCCCCAGCATAGTGACTGCACCCTTCCTGTTTCTGAGTTCCACCCACAGCGACTCAGTACATGACCCCTCTAAGTTGTCTACCCTCTGCACCGCGGTAATATGCTCCTTAACTAATATCGCTACTCCCCCACCTTTTTTAGCCCCTCCTCTGTCTTGCCTAAAACACTTATACCCCGGAATATTCAGCTGCCAGTCCTGTCCTTCTTTTAACCAAGTTTCCGTCACCTCAACCACATCCAAATTCTGCATAAGCATTAAGGCCCTAAGTTCGTCTGTTTTACCCGTTACACTCCTCGCATTGAAGCAGATGCACTCCAGACCTCCAGGCCCAGTCAGGTCATCCTCCTCCAGAGTGCTCCTCTTCTTAGCTAGCCTTGCCCTGGCCCCCAGCTCGACCCCAGCCTCAGTATTTACTGACCTCCTGTTTTGTTCCCCACCCCCCTGCCACACTAGTTTAAATCCTGCCGAAACACTCTAGCAAAACTCCCAGCCAGGATATTTGCTCCCTTCCAGTTAAGGTGTAACCCATCCTTTCTGTACAGTTGCCATCCTGACTTGAAGATTTCCCAGTTATCTATGAATTTAAAACCCTCCCTCTTGCACCAGTCCTTTAGCCACGCGTTCAACTGTAGAATCTCCCTGTTCCGAGCCTCACTTGCACTAGACACCGGGAGCAGTCCAGAGATTGCTACCCTGGAGGTCTTACTTTTTAGCCTAGCACCCAACTCCCTGAATTTCTCTCGTATGACCCCCCTGCTCTTCCTACCTGTTATGGTAAGGTTATATAAGGCATTGGTGAGGCCAAATCTGGAGTATTGTGTACAGTTTTGGTCACCTAGTTACAGGAAGGATGTAAATAAGGTTGAAAGAGTGCACAGAAGGTTCACAAGGATGTTGCCGAGACTTGAGAAGCTGAGTTACAGAGAGAGATTGAATAGGTTGGGACTTTATTCCCTGGAGCGTAGAAGATTGAGGGGAGATTTGATAGAGGTGTATAAGATTTTGATGGGTATAGATAGAGTGAATGCAAGCAGGCTTTTTCCGCTGAGGCTCGGGGAGAAAAAAACCAGAGGGCATGGGTTAAGGGCAAAAGGAGAAAAGTTTAAAGGGAATATTAGGGGGGGCTTCTTCACTCTTTGGGAGATTTGATCATAGAAATCATAGAAACCCTACAGCACAGAAAGAGGCCATTCGGCCCATCGAGTCTGCACCGACCACAATCGCACCCAGGCCCTACCCCCATATCTACCCACTAATCCCTCCAACCTACGCATCTCAGGACACTAAGTGCAATTTTTAGCATGGCCAATCAACCTAATCCGCACATCTTTGGACTGTGGGAGGAAACCGGAGCACCCGGAGGAAACCCACGCAGACACGAGGAGAATGTGCAAACTCCACACAGACAGTGACCCAAGCCGGGAATCGAACCCAGGTCCCTGGAGCTGTGAAGCAGCAGTGCTAACCACTGTGCTACCGTGCCGCCCATGGAGATGTTCAAAATCATGCAGGGACTGGACAGAGTAGATCGGGAAAAACTATTCCACTCATAAAAGGATGGAGAATGAGGGGGCACAGATTTAAACTGATTTGCAAAAGAAGCAAATGTGATGTGAGAAAAACCTTTTCACCCAGCGAGTGTTTGGGGTCTGGAATGTTCCGTCTGGAAGTGTGGTGGAGGCAGCTTCAATCGAGGCATTCAAGAGGGTATTAGATGATGAGTTGAATCGAAAGAATGAGCAGGGGCACGGGGGAAAGTCAGGGGAATGGCACTAAGTCATAATACTCATTTGGAGTGGTGGGAGTGTGGAATGAGCTGCCGGATAAAGTGGTAAATGCGGGGTCACTTTTAACATTTAAGAAAAACTTGGACGGGTTCATGGATGAGAGGGGTGTGGAGGGATATGGTCCAAGTGCAGGTCAGTGGGACTTGGCAAAAAATTGTTCGGCACAGACAAGAAGGGCCAAAAGGCCTGTTTCTGAGCTGTAATTTTCTATGGTTCTATTGTTCTATATTGTGGCACCCAGAACTGTACACAATATTCCAGCTGAGGTCTAACCAGTATCTTGTACATGTTCAGCATAACCTCCTTGTCTTGTACTCTGTGTCCCTATTAATAAAGTTCAGAATATTAGATGCTTCATTCACTGCTCTCTCCACCTGTCCTCCCACCTTCAAAGAGGCAGGGAGGGGGTGGGGGGTCAGGGAGGGGGCGGGGTGGGAGCAGGGAGGGAAGGCGCTGGGCCCAGTGTAAAACGGAACTGGTCGCCATCATTGTGAAGGAGTGTGACTCGCACCAGTTCATGGCAACCCCATAAGAACATAAGAATAAGAGCAGGAGGTGACCATTCAGCCCATCAATCCTACTCCACCTTTCAATGAGATCTTGTTTGATCTTCTGCTTCACGTTGCTGTTTTAATTTGTGGAAATCTCTCAGTCTCAATATTGAACATAGTCATTGCAAACTCACTCTTCACCCCAACAGATCTTCCGATGCCGGGGCTCTATCTTCCTCGAACTCTCTGTGATACGGGATTCTCTTCAACAGCTTCCAGGATCAGGGACAAGTGCTTGAGAAATTCCCAAGGAAATTAGGGATGGGTAATTGTTACAAAACTCTGTTGCTGTTAGGCTCGAGAATGTTCCAACCTGAAACACTGGCTTCCCGTGGTGTATATTTTTTGGATTAGTGAGAAACATTTGCAGAAACTGTGAAATCTCAGCCCTCTCTTTTGTTAAACGAACAAATAAAGAGTATTTACTAAAGTAGAAGAGAGATAATAAAACACAACAAAGAACAGCCTTCGAAATCGGTAAATTAACAGTAAGCACCAAGTCCCTCAAAGACTGAAAAGCCAAAAGTATTTGTTTCCTCCGTAGCTAAACTCTGTTGAGACTCCATAAACCTATTGGTCAAATCTAGCCGGTGATTATCACACCGTATGACTTCCGTCACCAGGACTTGGGAATGATCTTCAGTTCAGCAAAGAAAATGATCTTTTGCACAAACTGGCTTTTGTCTTCAGCATTCCATCTCTAACTGAGACATTTCCTGAGACTGGCAGTCCCTCTCCCTTGCTCTTCAGCCCCTGGTCTCTGGCTGAGCTGGTTCCTAGGGATGGCTGTCTCCCTCTCTCACTCTCTCTCTTGCTGCTGCTTCTTTAACACCTCATCTGTATCTCAGTTGCTTCCTGGCTCACAGTACTCCGACTGCTAATTGTCTCAATTGCAAAGAACACCTTGTTCCCTCTTCTTTCCTTGCTCTGAGCTGCTGCCCAGACATGGTTTACGAAATGCAGGTCAGCTTGATTTTATTTATAAAAAAAAGCATTCATTTTAATAGCTTCCGACCACTTGGGGACATAATAAATGCTGGACCACCCACATCCTGCAAAGTAATACATTTTGAAAAAATTCCACCCAGCTCCACAGTTGATCCTTGAAATGATCCAGGTGCAAAGACACTCACCGTCATTCTGATTATATGTTACTGGGGGGGGGGGGGGGGCACTGCCCTGGGTGGAGTACTGCTCTGGGGGGGTCGCTGCTCTGGGGGGGTCGCTGCTCTGGGGGGGTCGCTGCTCTGGGGGGGTGCTGCTCTGGGGGGGTCGCTGCTCTGGGGGGGTCGCTGCTCTGGGGGGGTCGCTGCTCTGGGGGGGTCGCTGCTCTGGGGGGGTCGCTGCTCTGGGGGGGTCGCTGCTCTGGGGGGGTCGCTGCTCTGGGGGGGGTCGCTGCTCTGGGGGGGTCGCTGCTCTGGGGGGGTCGCTGCTCTGGGGGGGTCGCTGCTCTGGGGGGGGCGCTGCTCTGGGGGGGGCGCTGCTCTGGGGGGGGCGCTGCTCTGGGGGGGGCGCTGCTCTGGGGGGGGCGCTGCTCTGGGGGGGGCGCTGCTCTGGGGGGGGCGCTGCTCTGGGGGGGGCGCTGCTCTGGGGGGGGCGCTGCTCTGGGGGGGGCGCTGCTCTGGGGGGGGCGCTGCTCTGGGGGGGGCGCTGCTCTGGGGGGGGCGCTGCTCTGGGGGGGGCGCTGCTCTGGGGGGGGCGCTGCTCTGGGGGGGGCGCTGCTCTGGGGGGGGCGCTGCTCTGGGGGGGGCGCTGCTCTGGGGGGGGCGCTGCTCTGGGGGGGGCGCTGCTCTGGGGGGGCGCTGCTCTGGGGGGGCGCTGCTCTGGGGGGGCGCTGCTCTGGGGGGGGCGCTGCTCTGGGGGGGGCGCTGCTCTGGGGGGGCGCTGCTCTGGGGGGGCGCTGCTCTGGGGGGGCGCTGCTCTGGGGGGGGCGCTGCTCTGGGGGGGGCGCTGCTCTGGGGGGGGCGCTGCTCTGGGGGGCGCTGCTCTGGGGGGGGCGCTGCTCTGGGGGGGGCGCTGCTCTGGGGGGGGGCGCTGCTCTGGGGGGGGCGCTGCTCTGGGGGGGGCGCTGCTCTGGGGGGGCGCTGCTCTGGGGGGGGCGCTGCTCTGGGGAGGCGCTGCTCTGGGGGGGGCGCTGCTCTGGGGGGGGCGCTGCTCTGGGGGGGGCGCTGCTCTGGGGGGTCGCTGCTCTGGGGGGGCGCTGCTCTGGGGGGGGGGAGGGCACTGCTCTGAGCGGGGGGGGGGGGGGGGGGCACTGCTACAAGACCTGCCAAACCTAAGGTGATCCTTAACAATGGCAAACAGGTCAGAACCACCTTCCCAGATTGGTACAACATCCTGTGGTACCAATGTCCTTTCCAAGAAATGCATTCTTCATTTGGGGAGGTGATGGCCGAGTGATATTATAGAACATAGAACAGTACAGCACAGAACAGGCCCTTCGGCCCATGATGTTGTGCCGAGCTTTATCTGAAACCAAGATCAAGCTATCCCACTCCCTATCATCCTGGTGTGCTCCATGTGCCTATCCAATAACCGCTTAAATGTTCCTAAAGTGTCTGACTCCACTATCACTGCAGGCAGTCCATTCCACACCCCAACCACTCTCTGAGTAAAGAACCTACCTCTGATATCCTTCCTGTATCTCCCACCATGAACCCTATAGTTATGCCCCCTTGTAATAGCTCCATCCACCCGAGGAAATAGTCTTTGAATGTTCACTCTATCTATCCCCTTCATCATTTTATAAACCTCTATTAAGTCTTCCCTCAGCCTCCTCCGCTCCAGAGAGAACAGCCCTAGCTCCCTCAACCTGTCCTCATAAGACCTACCCTCCAAACCAGGCAGCATCCTGGTAAATCTCCTCTGCACTCTTTCCAGCGCTTCCACATCCTTCTTATAGTGAGGTGACCAGAACTGCACACAATATTCCAAATGTGGTCTCACCAAGGTCCTCTACAGTTGCAGCATAACCCCACGGCTCTTAAACTCCAACCCCCTGTTAATAAAAGCTAACACACTATAGGCCTTCTTCACAGCTCTATCCACTTGAGTGGCAACCTTTAGAGATCTGTGGATATGGACCCCAAGATCTCTCTGTTCCTCCACAGTCTTCAGAACCCTACCTTTGACCCTGTAATCCACATTTAAATTAGTCCTACCAAAATGGATCACCTCACATTTATCAGGGTTAAACTCCATTTGCCATTTTTCAGCCCAGCTTTGCATCCTATCTATGTCTCTTTGCAGCCTACAACAGCCCTCCACCTCATCCACTACTCCACCAATCTTGGTGTCATCAGCAAATTTACTGATCCACCCTTCAGCCCCCTCCTCTAAGTCATTAATAAAAATCACAAAGAGCAGAGGACCAAGCACTGATCCCTGTGGCACTCCGCTAGCAATCTGCCTCCAATCCAAAAATTTTCCATCCACCACCACCCTCTGTCTTCGATCAGACAGCCAGTTACCTATCCAATCAGCCATCTTTCCCTCTATCCCACACCTCCTCACTTTCATCATAAGCCGACCATGGGGGACCTTATCAAACGCCTTACTAAAATCCATGTATATGACATCAACTGCCCTACCTTCATCAACACACTTAGTTACCTCCTCAAAAAATTCAATCAAATTTGTGAGGCACGACTTGCCCTTCACGAATCCGTGCTGACTATCCCGGATTAATCCGCATCTTTCTAAATGGTCGTAAATCCCATCCCTAAGGACCTTTTCCATCAATTTACCAACCACCAAAGTAAGACTAACCGGTCTATAATTACCAGGGTCATTTCTATCACTAGACTATTAATCCAGAAACTCAGCTAATGTTCTGGGGACCCGGGGTTCGAATCTCGCCACGGCAGATGATGGAATTTGAATTCAATAAAACTAATCTGGAATTCAGAATCTACTGATGACCATGAAACCATTGTCAATCGTTGGAAAAACACATCTGGTTCACTAATGTCCTTGAGGGAAGGAAATCTGCTGTCCCTACCCGGTTTGGCCTACATGTGACTCCAGAGCCACAGCAATGCGGTTGATTCTTAACTAGGGATGGGCAATGAATGTTGGCCAGCCAGCGACACCCATGTCCCAGGAATGAACTAAAAAGAAAATCAGCACTGCCTTTGCTGAGGTTTTGTCTTCATTGCCTTCCAGTTCCCCCATTCTTCACCGCAGAGTCCCTTATGGCCTGCACTGCTCCACTGCTCCTCATTGCTGTTCATCGGAACTGAGAGCAACTGGCCTCCAGTTACAGGAATGGCCTTGCTTGCCTCCAGTTGGACAGTTACAACCACATGGACCCTCGTACTGTGCCGTGTTCACTCTCCCCTCACCAACTGCCCAGCACTCACTGCTCAAACTCTCAGGGAATGCTGATCACATGATTCCCCAGTGAGCCAAGCCAACAAGTGATTCCTGAGCCTGCAGCTTCCTGTATCTTTCTCAGAGCAGCACCCACAACCAGAACCGACACCCAGTGGCAACATACCACATCTCTCCCATGGACAGGCCATAGGCACAGTGCATTCCTCAGTGCCTCCGCTTAAAGATTACAAACTGCACTGCAAGGATTGACACAAACTCATTTGCATTCTTAATTTTCAGCCATTTTGCCACTGGCTTCCCTGTTACTTTTTAAAAATTGCAATGTGTTGGGACAACATCAGGAATGTGTCACACCGCTGTTGGAGCAGACTCAATGGGCTGAAGGGCCTTTTCTACACTGTTTAATTCTATGATTTGTCAACGAATGTCCTGTCTCTGACCCAGTCGCTACCACACTATAAACATTCTGACCTCTGTGTCCATGTCACACAGAGTAACATTCTGATTGGTTCCAATACTGGATACTAGGCAGAATCCCTCAAACTGTGCCAACTCAATCAGTCACGAACAAAGAGTGGGGACTGATTGAAAACTGAGCTGCGAAAACTCAAATCCAGCAGAATGGTGAGGTAGGTTCGACTGATGTCAGGTGAAGATGATGTTTTAAAAATGAAAGTGATTCCATTCCGATTTTTAAAGCATTCAAACTCCCTCAACAAATAGAACTGATTCTCATCATTGATCCCGTGGCTGTGTTGAATTCTCTGTTTAACTGGGGTGGCTGTAGGTGTGTGACCATGAATTTCAGTTCCCCCTTAGCTGGTGGGGGTGGGGGTGGGGAAGGGGCAGAGGTGGGGCTGGGGGCGGGGTGGGGGGCCTCAGGGGAGGAAGTGAGAAGTATCAGCCAAAGTTTCTGCTTCTTGTTGCAATGGAATGACTTGGACTGGACAATGGGTAACTGCTGACGAGGTGTCACAGTTCCCCACTCCTCGCTAAAATGTCAGAGGTGGGGAGCACACCCGTGATTACAATGGCTGTCCCACAGCAACTCAACACTGGGAACAGCGTTCATTCCTTTAAGGCAAAGCATTTGTCCCTATCGCAAGAGGAAGTCCCAGATGAGAGAGTTGCTGGCCAATCGGATGGTAGCGGTTTTCGAGTCCCAGCAGGGCGGGCAGGAGCTGGAAACACACACTGAACTCCAAAGGCATGCTGAGAGTGACAGCCCTTAACATCAAGGTAGCATTGGACCGAGTGTGGCATCCAGGAGCCCGAGCAAAACTGGATTCAATGGGTATCAGGGGAAAAACCCTCCACTGGTTAGAGTCATACCTGGCACAAAGGAATCTGATTGTGGTTGTGGAGGGTCAGTCATCTCAGCTCCAGGACATCTCTGCTAGAGTCCCTCAGGGGAGTGTCCTAGGCCCAACAATCTTCAGTTGCTTCATCAATGACCTTTCTGACATCATAAGATCAGAAGTGGGGATGTTCGCCGATGATTGCACAATGAAGCAGTCCATGTTCAAATACAGTAAAACCTGGACAATATCCAGGCTCGGTGGCAAGTAACATTCATGCCACACAAGGAACAAAGAACAGTACAGCACAGGAACAGGCCCTTCGGCCCACCAAGTCTGTGCCAACAGAGATGCCTCTCTAATCTAATATTGTCTGGCCATATAAATACTGTCGCTATAAGAGCAAGTCAAAGGCTAGGAATCGTGCAGCAGTAACTCACCTCCCGACTCCCCAAAGCCTGTCCACCATCTACAGAGCACAAGTCAAGAGTGTGATGGAATACTCCCCACTTGTCTGGATGAGTGAAACTCCAACAACACTCAAGAAGCTCAACACCATCCTGGACAAAGCAGCCCCACTTGATTGGCACCCCATCCACAGATATTCACTCCCTCCACCACTGATGCACAGTGGCAGCTGTGTGTACCATCTACAAGATGCACTCAGCAATTCACCAAGATTCCTTAGACAGCACCTTCTAAACACATGACCACTTCCATCTAGAAGGACAAATGCAGCAGATACCTGGGAACACCACCACCTGCAAGTTCCCCTCCAAGCCACTCACCATCCTGACTTGGAAATATATCACCGTTCCTTCACTGTTGCTGGGTCAAAATCCTGGAACTCACTCGCTAACACCACATGGGTTGCAGCAATTCAAGGCGGCATCTCATCATCACCTTCTCAAGGGCAATTAAGGATGGGCAATAAATGCTGACTGAGGCAACAATATCCACATCATATCAATGAATATAAAAAACCACACTGGGAAGTGCAGGTAGGTCGAGGGGGTCTCAGCAAGGAGGCTGAGGGGGGTGGAAGGCCACTTCTAGACTCCGGGAGGGGAGGGGCGAGGTGGGAGGGGAATAACTTTGTCCGGCAGGCGGGGGTGGGAGAAGGGGGCTAGTCTCCAACAGACTCAGGGCACCACATCAGCCTACGCAGCTGAAGCTATTGGGTTACCTGCATCATGTGACTGCTTCCCTCCACCATGACTAAAGTACTTATAGCAGTGGGATGCGACCATTGCCCGGCCTTTAATTGGCCATTTCAGGGCCTCAGAAGGCCCAAGGACAGGATGGCATCCATGGCGAGGGACAGAAGGTGGGAGGAGGGGTGGGGAGGCCACCCACTCGATTCTGTGCCTCCATATCCAAAGCTGCGGGAAAGGGTAAAACCTGCTCCTGTTATGTACAGTTCATAAATTGTGTGACTAAGTGAAGAAATTGGCATCAGATATAATATTCATTTGGTTATTTAGTTCAGTCCTGATGTCTGTAATGTACAGCGAATGCCTAGAGTGTGGGGAGGCCAATGGTGGAAAGGCATTTCGCTTTCAGTATCACTGCACCTCATTCAAACGTTGCGAGGACTTGTTTTAAACGACAATAATTCCAAAAATTCACTTTAATTCAGGCTCCAGAATGTGCTCCTGCTGCACCCGGGGACATCCCCGGATCTGTCAGATTTTACAGCATCTGTGGGGGGAAATTGGAGAATTAATGCCAATTAGTGTCGAGTGTGAGCAGAATTCCGAGTTGTGGATTCATGTCCGCTGGGAATGAGGCTGAGATTGTCCAGGTTAATTTCCCTCAGGACTTTTAGGATCTATCAGTGAGAGGAGCTTTCATCCCATCTGTCTAAGTTGGATTCAAATCTTGATGTTAAAGGTAACAGAAAAAAAGGATTTCTTTCCT